>NC_062237.1:1815535-2420714 GCF_905475465.1 Pieris napi | reverse complement strand
AGTAGGGTCGTGAGACGCCCTTCGTGGGGTATGATTGCTGGGTGCTTCATCTCAGGATCTATGTTTGCTTTTGATAATCTTCCGCCAACTCTAAGGATTCCTGACTTGTCCAGGTGCGGTGTCAAAGGTAATAATTTGTTTTTACTTTGCACACGTTTATGTTCGCGATAATGCTCTATATCGCTTGCGAATGCGGATCTTTGCTCATTGATAATGATCAACCGACTTGCATTTTGTAGCTCGTGCGGCGTTAAATAGATAGGTTCCTCTAGTGAATTCCTCCATACAATTTTTTGAAGATTTTGATCGGTTTCATCTATCAAGATTTTCCGAAACATTTTTTCTATGTCGGCGCTGAAGTCGACTTTATATTGTCTCCATGATAAAATAAGTGATTGCAAGTCTTTCTGTAAATTCGGACCTTTGTACATTAAATCATTAAGACTGAACCCAGACGACGTCTTTGCTGACCCACTGTAAACAACGCGTAGGAATTTGCTCGCGTCGGCACGCTGCACGCCGTGGTGCGGGAGATAACATTCCGGGGAAGCCCTTTCGTTATACATGTATATACAAGGTGTCATATGACCTAAGTCTAGATATTCCTGCATAAATTGTTTGTAACTTGTTGCCAAATTAGGATCCTTTGCTAGTTTCTTTTCGATGTTTCGATATTGAGCTATTGCTATGTGTTTAGACTCTCCTAGTTTCTCTTCAAAATTTTCTGTCATTGGTAACCTGACCTGGTACCGTCCGTCTTCGAGTCTTTTTGTTGTTTGCTTGTAAAAGTCAATACAATGTTGATCATCTGTGGACATTGAATATTCCTCCGTTATACCCTCGATCTCCCAAAATTGTTTCAGGTCTTCGAAGTTGCTGAGTACAACGTTGCAGTGAAATGATTGGGGCATGTTTCCGCAGAGAATCCAGCCAAGGCGCGTTTGTTGTGCTATTGGTTGTGATTGATGTTCGCCCTTGACTATACCGTTTAAGATTATAGATGCGTAGACATCCGCTCCGAATAGTAGATCGATTGGTCTACTCATATTATAATTAGGGTCCGCTAATTTTATGTTATCTAAATACGGTAGAAACGGTCTATCGAAGCTGTGAGTCGGCAAGCTTTTGATTAAGTTGTTTATAATTAAAACTTCGGTTTCGAATGAGTAATCATCGTTGACAGACGCGCACTTGATAGTGAGCATGCCTTTGCAATTATTCTGCTTTTGACCGACTCCAAAGATAGAGCCGTTGCATTTTTGCCGTTGTAAACCTAATGATTGAGCAGCCTTTTCCGAAATTAATGATATCTGGGATCCTTGGTCAATCAGGACCCTCATTATTTGCTGTGAACCATCGATTGCCGTGATTTTGACTTCTGCGGTCGCTAAGAGAACTTCGGTTGCCTTTCCCACGGCTGCATGGGGCGTAGTTGCTGCGTTGCTATTTGGTTGAACGTGAGACTTCGAAGTACTTGCGGTTGATATGGTTGGTTTTTGCTTGCTAAAGGCGTCATGTAACAGGCTGTTATGATTTTCATTACACGTACGACATCGTTTTATTGAATAACATTTATTATTTTTATGAGAATACAAACAGTTTGCACAGAGTTGTAACTTTTGCACGGTTTTAAGTTTCAATTCGCACGGCATTTGCAAGAAATTATTGCATTGGAATATGCCGTGTGCCTGGGAACATAATGGACATATGATACCCGTAGATACGTGAAGCGCTTTCATGACGGGACGCGGTGGGAAAGTTTTGTTTGATGATTGGTGTTCAAAATGCTGTTTTCGATTTTGATAATAAGTTTGTTGAGTCCCTTGATTTGTCTTTTGAGTCGAAAAGTCTTGTTTTCTACGAGACGATTCTATGGTAGTGAATTTCAATTCTAAGAAGTCGATAAACTCTCGTAAAATAGGCAATTCCCGGGGATTTTTAACTGATTCAATGTAATCTGCATGGGTCTCTGTGTCGAGTTTTTGTGATAAGATATGAACTATGATGGGGTCCCAGGTGCTTATGTTGACACCTAGGTTCTTTATAGCATTAAGTACCTCGACTGCTGTGTCATGCATCCTCTTGATCTGGATCAATGACTGCTGCTGCATGGTTGGGAGACTGAACAGAATATTCATGTGTGATGTGAATATTAATCTTTGATTATTATATCTGTTATTTAGAATTTCCCAACATATAGAGTAGTTTTCGGAACTGATTTGTAGGTGACGAAGTAAATTTTCAGCTTCACCTTTTACCTTGCTCTTCAAAAACTGCATTTTTTGTGCATTTGATAAGGACGGGTTGCGGTCGATTGTTTCTAGGAAAAGGTCCTTGAATGAGGTCCAGTGCTGGTAGTTACCCGTAAAAACTGGAATATCCATTTTGGGCGTAGAATACTCGCGATGTGCAACGGACCATAATTTGCTGTTGATTGATTTGATGTACTCGTTGTATGTTCGTTCATGCTTAGAAAATATGCTTTGATATACCTCATCCTCACCTTCTTGGTACATGTCGACCTCCCAGTGAAGAGAGTCTATAGTTGACCAGCGCTGCTGTATTGATTTTAGGGTATATTCAAACTCCCATTTTTCGGACATGCTACTTAAATCTATGTTGCTGACTGTTCTCTCGAATGCTTTGAAGTTTGATATCTGCTTTCTAAGGAGCTCCCGAAGTTTTCCGTTGGATTTCGGGGGTTCTGCTTGCTGTACTGATTCATATGTAGACGATGTTTGCTGTTGACTAGGCTGATAACCTTGATTATGCTGTGCTGCTGCGTCTGGAGTCACAATGGTTGCTGCTGGCTTATTAGCTGACAGTGGAGAGGCTGCCCGATCCCTTACACCAGAAATAGATGCCTTTTCTAATATAGGCTGTTGGACAGAACCTCTTGCTTGTATCTGCTTGATTAATTCCTTTGTAGATTCATACAAAGTTGTTGCCAATTGATATTCGGAATTGATAATGTACGGATGCTGTTTGATTTCATCGTAGGTACACAACTGTATGTGATTTTGTTGAAAGTCAGACCACAGGTCTTCCAGATTAGCTAACTTACGCCTAGCATAGTCCGGTCGCGACTTTCTTTCCGCGGGGTCTTTTTTAATATTTCTTTGTAACGACTCGAGAGCCTCAAAGGTTGTTTTTTGTTTTTCAATAAGATTATCGAGATACATACTGGATTAAGCAGTAATATGGAAAGATCTCACTTGATATGCTGTTACTGTTGTGCTGTTGCTCGAACCCGCGTGGTGCTGTCGATGCTGTATGCTGCTGCGTAGCAAGCCTGCCTGGCTCGCCCACAGGTAATGATGCTGTTGTGTGGTTAGCCTGCCTGGCCACCTCACGAATGCTGATGCTGATGTTATCCCTGGTAGCAAGCCTGCTAGCTTGCCGAACCAGAACTGATGTATGCTGTGATGTATGCTGTGTGGGAGCTGTTTCAGCTCACCGCACTTGATGATTTAATGTAATGGTGCTAGCACTTCGTACACACGAAACTTTCACGAAAACTCGCGTTCCAGGTCCCGCCTGTACGGAGGCTCGAAGGACCAAAAATGTTCGGGCTGCTGCCAAAACACTTCAATGATATTTAAATAAAAGATTGCTTTGATCTTAAAAAACTAATTTAATGAGTGTTCGCGGTGATGGTTGATGATACACTGATGTTATAGAAAAGCGTCGCGCGCAGGCGGCGATCTAACTATATGTACTTATGCTATTTTACAAGGTGTTCGGTTACTTTCCGAACACTTATAACTTAGCGATTAAAAAGAGTGGCGGAAAGTTTCTTGCCAGTTCTTCTTGTCCGCTTTACGCCCTTGACTTGCGAACTGGTAGTAAATGTACATTTACAATTAATTTAACTTTTTTTTGCCGTTCATAAGTGTACTTGTTTTATTATATGAATAAAGATATTTTGAGTTTGAGTTTGATTCAATAAACCCCAGTGCAGTGTTGGCCTAGAGCCTAATGGCATGCGACTCCCATCCTTGAGGTCGTAGGTTCGAGTCCTGGCTGTGCAAAGGACTTCCTTTCTATGAAGGGAAATATCGTGAGAAAACCGGCTTGCCTTAGACACTCAATAAGTCGACGGCGTGTGACAGACACACAAGGAAGATCCTACTTGTCTACTACATTATATTAACAAATGAGCATACATATACAGAAATCTGAGGGCCAGACCTAAAAAGCTTGTAGCACGACCGATTTATTTATATTTTAAACAATAAACTCCAACTAACTATTCATCAAAAAAAAATATTTTATAGAAGAGCTTTTATAATTCAAACTCTGCCATTGTAGTTCTCGGCTATCGACCAAAGCGTGCGTGCTTCCTCGACGTCGTTTCCTACAGCTTTCCTCACTTAATTGAAGATAACAGGCAATACAACTTCCGACAAGATTCTACCACACCCTCGTTAACTACACCTATACATCTCACAAAAATCTATAAACCTATTTAATACTTACTTCAAAGTAAATTCACCAAATAGAAAGTAATTCGGAAATCAGGCTTCGCGGCTTAAGCATTCTACTAAATAATTATACAATAATACGCCGAGAATTTTCCGTCCGTTATATTTTACGTCGCAAATAAATTTTTAATTTCAATCAAACATTTTATTCCAAAATCGAATTACTCATTTACCCTAACACCTAAGCAATAATGGTATATAGCTTCTTGTAATATAACCCTTTAATGAATAAAACATGAACGCAAGATTAAACAGGCGAGAAGCTAAGCTCATGTATCGCAACACAAATATCCATGTCAATCAAAAGCTCTGGAGGAAAGCAAACATCGCAATCCGGTTACAGACGACAAACCGACTAACAGGCCTGTTTGTACCCACAGCACGTGCGATCATCCGTAACCAACAAAGGGAGGGGACAAAAGGCAACCTTCTTTATGGGAACCGGATAAGTTGGCGGCGGAAGCGATTTAAATTTTAAATATGGAATTTAAGCTTTTAAGTATTCTTATCTAATCAAAGAATTCAAAATTTCATATTGATAAGCTACGGCAAACACAGGTTTATTAGCCTTTTTACAGAATATTATAAACTAGCGACCCGCCCCGGCTTCGCACGGGTGTAATGCTGATACTAAATACACTACAGAAAAACTGTGCGGCCGGCCGGTACCGCCGCAAACGCTACGTCCCGCAATTTTTAAATCTGTAATATCTTCTAAAATATTCACTTAAATCATACGGTGTAAAGAGCCATATAGATCTATATTAAATTAACAATGTATTCAAGGTATTTAATTGGTTATGGATTAATGCTGTATTGGTTAAAATCGCTTCGAAAATTAGCCATTATTTGTCGTAAAAAGTAAATGACAAAAAAAAGTTATTGTGGGTTATCCATAACAGATAGACATATACCATCACGGACTTTTCTGTAGACCTTTTCAATGTGTACAATACTTAGTACATTATTTTGATAAAACTGGTTGGGTTCAGCCTGCGTTTGCAATGTAAGCGGAAAAAATGTAATTATTTACGACATCACATTAGAAACCTCAAAAATAACAGTACTTCTCCACTATTTAATGGATGTTATTATACATATAAACCTTCCTCTTGAATCATTCTATCTATTAAAAAACCGCATCAAAATCCGTTGTGTAGTTTCAAAGATTTAAGCATACAAAGGGACATAGGGACAGAAAAAGCGACTTTGTTTTATACTATGTAGTGATAACTAAACTACTCAACGGTTTCCAGCATCAATTCGATCATAGACACGATGTTCTATATATTGGCTAAAGCTTTTTCGGTAAATAGTTAAATGCTAAAATAATATTTTTTTGTTAGACCTATGGTGTCACGGACTTTATGGATATTGATGTCTTCCGTACAACTGTAGTGTAAACATTGCTGTATTGTTGATAGTTTCCGCAGCGTACGCGATTTAGGATTTTTATTGATCTTTTTCAGACCTTGGGTTACCGAATTTCATACCCTACTTTTTTGCAAATACTCTATAACCTATGTTCATGGGGGATAACGTTGCGTTCTAACGATGAAATAATATTTCAAAACAGTCATTCAGTTTTGAAGCCTATTCAATGCAAACCAAGAAAAAACTAAATCTTTCTCTTTATAATATTAGTGTAGATAAGCAGTAAATTAATAACTTATCACTTTATATGTAGAAAACAAAAATGGTACATAAATAAACCGATTCAAAATTATTATATCTTTAACTCGCTCAACGCTCATATCTTAATCAAATTTATCAGAACAAAACAGCAGAATATATTCGTCCATTGTCAACGGCAGGTGCATTAAAGTAATTGTGAGTGCGACCTGTATGACAACAGATAACTCGATGGATACTCCATTAGTATGATAGAAGCGTAATTAACTCTACAGTATAAACAATGGGTTTCAATATTTTATATAATTTTCAGTATTCAATATACTCCTAGACACTGGTCTCCTACTGGTGCCATTCCCCTTATGGCCATATGTAAATACCAAATTTTTAATATTAAAAATTTTAATTATCCACTAAAGATTTTTAGTTGATAGGTTTTAGGAAGAAATTAATAGGAAATTATTAACGAAACATAGTAAGTAAATTTTCAACTCAATGAAAACTGAAATTCCAATTTTAAGTAATTTTAATAAATTTTCGAAAAGGCCCCTGTGGGACATAGGCCGCACGTTAGGAAGCACTGTTTGAGACATAAAACAAAAAAAAATCATAATTATTAAAAGTGAAATAAACTATTGGTTATAGTCTGCAATTGCTTTCCTATGAAACGTAGAAATAATTAATGCAAAAATGCCTACACCAAAAAGTCGCAGACAAAACAGGCGTAAATGTATTGCGTGTTAAAACGATAAATAAAGTCTTACTTAAGAATCAGTCGAATAAAAAACGTAATTTTAACTACACAATTTTAGTAGTAATTGATGTAGATAATTCCAGTTGAACGAATCGGGATAGCGCGCACCGCATCACGCGATATCAAATTGTAGCTTTTATACAGCTTTTAAAGCGACACTATAATCACTATTCATACATCGACACCTATACCGCCTAAATACCTTGTTGGTGTTGTCCGTGTAATTTATACATACATTAAAGGCCATGTCCTTCGACACACATAATATGTATATTAATGATAGAAGCCATGTTGGGCCAGGGCAATAATTTATTTTACAAACTGGTCTTTACCCTTTTGTCCAGTCACTTTGCTAAGCTTGAATGTTTTCCACGTAAGTGAAGTTGCTATTGGTACTATTTAAATATAAGAAAAGTAGGTAACATAAATTGGTTGCCACGCCTATAAGACACATCACACGTATACATATAAATGAAAAAATGTTTGGATCGTTTCCACTACTAGTCT
Source organism: Pieris napi (assembly GCF_905475465.1). Classification (NCBI taxonomy): domain Eukaryota; kingdom Metazoa; phylum Arthropoda; class Insecta; order Lepidoptera; family Pieridae; genus Pieris; species Pieris napi. Next base: position 2,413,337 of record NC_062237.1, on the reverse strand, counting down.
TTTATTTTATATTTATCCTGAAATTGGTTTTTACCTTACTTTCTAGATTAATTAAAGTCAATTTACTACGCTTGAATGTCTGCCACGCAATTGAAGTTGCTATTGGTATTATTTATATATAAGAAAATTAGGTAACATATAAATTATTTGCCACGCCTATTAGACATATCTCACTTAAGAAAAAAAGAGGTTTAACTCTTTTGCGATCTTAATATTTCTATAATTTTATTGTTCCTTACCATTTCAAATAGAAGAAAGTAGTTTTCTGTCAATTAAGTAAAAAGTACAATAAAATTCCCTGCTTCGTAGAAGTTATTACAGTTAAGTCGATTCAAAGAACGTAAATCATTAAGGAATTTTTATTTTGCACAAGAATTGTAAAATACAGCTTTGCCAATATTATAGAGAGCTAAATTAAATAATGTCTTTCACCATAAGAATGCTATATTACCTGTGTTATAGATTTATTTTTAAGTTGTAAAAAAAATGTAAACCCGTGCGAACCAACTCGCTAGGATCTCAAAAAAAAGAAAAAAGTATATTAACATTTTATTAATTATCTATATTGAAAAATGTATTTATTTATTTATTTCCACATCATTATTCTATCTTTACAGTCATTACTAATTTGAATTTGTTAGAATTTGTATTTTTTTATGTATACAATAGTGCAAATCAGATACGACACTTAAAGCCCGATTATTTTGTTAATTAGTAGTAAAATTAAACATCCCTGTTACTTGGTCACTTTTAAACACTCAGTAATTATCTTTTGTTTAATTGTTAAATTTACGTAGCTTCTTTTAATTGTGCGTCTCGCACCTAAGCTAACACCCGTTGCTTATTTACAATAAAGCTAGTCAGCAAATGCTAAAGAAATTTTCCTTTTGTTAATTCACAACAGCTACTACTAGACGTCTATGTACCACTGTAAGTCCATTTATAATTAGATCAGTAATAAGCAGATCAATTATACTATTCAATTACAAAGTTTATTTCCATACAAGCTATTTTAACGAAACTGGACGGCTAAAGACGTAAATGGGTGTGAAATCTCAGACTGAAATCGACGTTGGGATTAGAGACTATGCAATGGAGCACTTCGAACTATTTCACTTAAGCGATGGACCTAATCTTGAACTCACATATTCAGCCTTTTACAAACTCTAGAACATACTTAGTTTCTTGGGCGTTAACAAAGGTAACTTTTGAAGTATTTATCAGTTTATTACGCAGAGAATCTAAATCTTAAAGAAAAAAATATGTCATTAAAATAATCGTCTACTTGATTATATTTAAAATATTTTCCACAGTACTTCAAAACATAATGATTTCATATTATATATTGTGTTAATTTATTTAATGAATTAAAAACATTAAGACCACTTTAATTAAAGATATCATCATAAAATCTTAAGAGTGTCAATGTTTCTAATATTATCGACTATAAATGCAATAAAGTTTAATAAAATATTATGTGATCTATTGGCGTTGTGTTAGACCTGTAACTGTATTGACCATTCCAACGTTCAACTGTCAAATTTTCCAAACAACTATGCTGGGATTGCGTGACGTGAGCTTATTTAATGTTATAGGTATATTTTAGAGGAATTATTTGAGGTACAATGAAGAGTGACCTCGAACAAAATTGTGTTGAATTACGCAAGTGTACTTGGTTTTATCTTTATGTACTTACTTACCACATTAGTAACAAAAAAAAATCTTGTTAGTTAAGTAAGAGCTAATATTCTAACCCAGGTGCCGACTATATTATAAAATATATCAGAATTGTATATAATATAAACTATAAAGCAACACTAAATACTATTTACAACCTGACCTCACAAAGTTAATTACAGTTCCAATTTCAAAAACTTGATATAAAAACTGTATTTATCAAAAACTTCTTTAAAAAGTTGCCGCTAACAGGAATAAATGAGAAACTTTTGAAAAAGCCGATGTCAAAGGATTATTTTCTTTGAAATAGTCAAATAAAAATGCTTATAACTACTTAGTTAAAAAAGTACTTACTTTTTGACAATAAAAGTTTAATTATTCGATAGTTAATGATTTGAAATTTTCTTTTTCGTTAGTAAGTACAGAATAATTTTAAGAACAGCTATTGTAAATATTTTGTTTTCTCAGTACAGGCCGCAATACTTTCATATAACGGTTTAAATTATCAGTATCAAAAATATGTAATCCACAACAATAACCCGTTAGTTAAATTAAATTATAATTTTAGTATAATTACACCTTAATAATTAAATATACGATATTAAAAGCTATCGGTTTATTGTTACCACAAAATACTCATTTTACAAGCATTTAACTCAATAAAGCTTCATGATAATATTATCCGTTATAAATTGCTGTATTAAAAATAAATATCAGGCTCAAAGTAAGTAAACATTTAAACAGGTAACTACTTTTAATCATGGAAAATTAATACATAAATTAACGTAATTAAATTTTGAAAAGAATATTTTATTTATTTTTCGTCAATCTATAATAATTTCTCATGTCTGTATGGAGTTTTTTTCGAGAATAAACCATCTATTCCCGGTAATTAAAAATGTCTATGTAATGCATAAAACATTACTCACGTTGGACACCACTTTACTAATTCGTCTCCACATTAATTACTTAAACCATTAATAATTTCATATTCATTGCCCTAAAAACTTTCCTGCTAATTATCAATCAAAATCAAAAAACTATGGACGCTTTTCCACCGTAAAGCAGCGAGGAATGTACAGTTAATCAATACCTTCCTTACTTGCCTAATAACGCATACATTGTTGTACTTCAAAATAATAACGAAAGTTTTTATCGAACGTGAGTAATAGACGTGAAAGCACATGCGTGCAAACCGTTTTAGTGAAATATTAATAATCCTTGATTTCATTCATCACAAACCTCACTACACAAAAAAAAATGCGCATTCCAACTCCGTAACACTTTCACATTACATTTAAATACGTTACACTGAAACCGTCTTATGGTTGCCGTCGTAGCCACGTACGGCCTACGCGAGGGACGTCGTAGCACTGACGCTGACGCCGTCCCGTAGCTCGTAGCTTCTCTCAAATGTGTTTCGCACTGTTTCAATTAACTGCTTTTGTAGTTTATCTGAATGAAACCTTTTTGTCATAAGTGGGTTACTGTAATTAAAATATAGTATACGCTGTAAATACGGGTCGCTTAGTTTTCTTTATAGTTTCATTTTATTTCTAAAAAATTGAATTTTGATGAAATAAACTGTAGGTTACTTATTTTTGTCAGATTTATGCCTAAACATTTGCCTCAAATCAAAACGTTTCCATTATCAGTGTGGTTGTAAAATATGTACAACATACATTTTTACATAAAAAATAAGAAAATTAAACTTAAATTATTGAAATAAATGTTTTAGAGATATCAACCAAATTTTTGAGTTTGTATTTAAAAAATGAAAATCGTCGAGTAAAGTTTCCTTTTTCTCAGGACAGATAATCTGAGCCATTTACATCCTCATTACAACGATGGAGCAAATAACCCTTTAATTGTATTCGGAGATTTTTAATTGTAGCAACTGGCAAAAATGTTTAATACACTACAATTATCCATTTCTGCAGTTGCTTATTTTTAAGTATCTACGCTTGTTATATATGTACACGTAATGTCTATATGCTTTAAATAGTCTGGATAGTAGAAATGTAAAAGAGTAGACCCTTGAAATTACACAATTAAAAATTTAAAAAAAAAGGAAAAATTGGCGCATCAGATACTTTATCTAATAGTGCCTTCATCGTTAGTATAGCCATGTAGGTAATCAGTCTTCCTTGACTGCCACATCCCGTCGAATTTTTAGGTCTTGTGGTGGTTTTCTCACAATGTTATAACGAGCAAATAAGCGCACTTATAAAAAATCTCTTGGAGTACAGCCGGTATTTGGATGAATGACTCTAAGTGTCTCCTTTTAAATCAAAAACTAAAACGCGACATATTATTATCAATGTAAAAATACATAGATCAATTTAAGGCTTCATAAAGGAAAATGTGGGATCAATCTTCACGGGAATTAAAAAGGATTTTTGGTCCTTTTGAGCTTTGGATAACTTGATAATCATGTTACCGAATGCGGTTTGTACTTTGTACGGCGTGATCGAAATTCTCTGTCATAGGATAAAATTTGTAGTGAAACATAACAGGGTTTATCTTCTTTTAAGTGGTATATATAATATATATATATATATATATATATATATATATTGGTTTAGTAGTGTTGGCCTAGTAGCTTCACCGTACTCTCATTCCTGAAGTCGTAGGTTCCATCCCCCGCTGTGCATCAATGGACTTTTTCTAAGTTCGCATTTAACATTCACTTGAACGTCAAAGGAAAACATCGTGACTAAAAGCCGGTTTTCCTTAGACCCAAAAGTCTATAGCACATATCAGGCACAGGAGGCTGATCACCTACTTTTCGATTACATTGACAAATGATCATGAAACAGATACACAAATCTGAGGCCCTAAAAAGGTTTTAGTGCCATTCTTTTTTTTTATTCGTTTGTAGTGTAGCAAATTGCGACTTTCGCATAGATGAATATAACTTACTGTTTATCCTATTTAAAGTTACACACATATTATAATTGAATTTTAATTGACTTTTACAGCTTGAGACATTTCATATTATTAAATAATAGCTAGTCAATGTATGACGGCTTTTTCTTCTTTTTGTAATTTTTTAATAAAATAAATTAAAAGATTAACAAGTTAATATGTTTATCCTAATATCATTAAAAACTTTATCGCAAGAAATATTTTTAAAAAATATTACCTTTTTAAGAAAAAAATACTAGTGCTAAGTAAAATTTCTAGTGCACAAGAACAGAGTGTATTTACCTTAAGAGACTGTAAGTAGTGTTGTTGGACTCTTTCTTATGTTAAATCCTTTTTAGTAAATAAGGTTACACTAAAATTACTTATTAATCTTAAGTTCGGCTAGCTTATAATGTTAAATGATGTCTTAGTGCAGATACTATTTTTAAAAATAAAATGCAAAAATCTTCTGAGTAAATGAGAAATACATTAAGTCAGTAAAACCGTTTAGTAATAGTTTGTAATTAAGTTAATATGTACCTAATACGTATCTATTATTGAAAAAATAAATTTCACTATAAATGAACGATAGTTGTGATTTAAAATGCTTTAATTTTTTTGATAGAACAGGGGGCAAACGGGAAGGAGTCTCATCTGATGTTAAGTGATACCACCGCCCATGGACACGCTCAATGCCAGAGCACTCGCGGGTGCGTTGCTGGCTTATTCAGAAATCATACGCTCTTTTCTTGAGCTTTTATATAGACTTGTTAAAAGATATATTTGTCAACATATCTAGTTAGCAACTAAATTTATCATTTACAAAATCATAATCCCCTCAACGATTTTCCCTTATTTTTCGGATTCTAAAAAGAGGCTTTGCGAAAACAGATACAAGAAAACCTTGAGACAAATAAGCGTGCGGTGAACCGAGAAATTTTTTCGCCTCTGAATATCCAAATAAAAATTAAAATCCGCGTCTTTTACAAAGAAAATCTGCGCTTCGGATTTCCTGTTTGTTTTAATTGAGAGAACGATCACTCTGTAACATTTATAAATAAAACTTATAAAATGAAAACAATCGTGAATATTGTTTAAAAACTGTGAGTGGGCACGGCAAGCAAGGTATATCCAGGATCCTTTACTACAAAATGCCAATAAAAAGACTAGCACTAATCGAGTGATATTCAGTGAGTAGTAAGTATGATTACAAGAGATGTAGAAATTTGTATTGCGCCGAGTTATGTAACATTAGTTAAGATACAGCTTCCAGTTAATAATAAGAAGCTCTAACCAAATGTTAGCAATCATCGCGCACTTGAAGCCAATACATTGTAAAACTTAAGTTTTTTTTTTCACGCCAATATGCAAACTGTAGATTGTACCACCATAGCATTTTTGTATCATATTTTTTTTTTTATAAAACAGGGGGCAAACGGGCAGGAGGCTCACCTGATGTTAAGTGATACCGGCCGGCGCCCATGCACACTCTCAATGCCAGAGAGCTCGCGAGAGCGTTGCCAGCCTTTTAAGAATTGTACGCTCTTTTCTTGAAGGAAGGAGTTGTGGAACGGTTCTTGCAAATAAATTATTATTATTATTTGCATCTCAATTATAAATGAATATCAAATGACAATTTTTCAATTATTTCTTCTTTTTTAACGTAATAGAAACTAGTGGTAACTTATTCATTTTCCTTTGACACACTAGAAACTTTTTAAGTACAGCAATTATTCTACAACTTCAACATGCTGCGACTATTACAAAGTTAACGACTTACGTATTAAACTACTTTGAAATTGTATAATAAAAAGTTTATTATATATACATACTAATTCAATGGCTAAAAATATTTTGTATAGTTTACAAACAATTTATTTATTTTTTTACTTCTTTTTAAATTTTTTTATTTGTAATTTGTACAAATAATTATTTTTGTTAATTTTATATAGTATTTCATTTTTTACCTCACTATGGTTGCCAGGAAGAGATCGCTTGTTAGCGATAAGGCCGCCCGTTGCATCTCTAACAATTGATGTTATTTGATTTTATTTGTAATGTAACGAAGAATACATACATTTTAATGTACACTTCAATGCCTTGTGAATGGCGTTGCAATTGAATAATAAAAGTTATCAAAATAATCTCTAACATTAGCAAAACTTGCGTAGGTAATTCCAGTTGTAAAACCTAGTGCAACCCGACTGTGGCCTGCGTGGTTATGCGTATGACTCAGTGGTCCAGGGTTGTATTCCTGGCATTACAATAATTGCTTATTTCCAGTACACCAAAATACTGTGTTTTCTTTTAATTAAAAATTGATAAATAGAAAATCAAAATAAACTAAAAGTTTCGTCCCTGTGGCATTTTTAATCCTGGCATTATTTCCTCGCTGTAATGCGATACTTATTCGTTGTGCTAGGAAAGCACCAGCTCTGGGTTCACTGGTACTATCTACCATGTGCCAACTTAAATCTTTAATTATCGCCTGTGAACTTGAGTCCCACGGCCCTACTATATTGTTTATTCTCATCGAAAAATATTTCTCCGTCTTCATGTCTTGTCCTATCTCATCATGTTACGGGCTCTCAAACTGTATTTAATCAAGGTCACAATGGATATATTATGAGGGAATCAAAAACTACTACTCCATAAAGAATGAATAACACGTATTTTAAATTTTACTTAATACGACATAGGAATATTTTTTTTGTATGGAATTAGACAAAGGAGTGAAATAAATCAAAATGGTTTAATTTATAATTAGATGTTATAATTAATGTGGACAGGTGTTTCTATGCCGCGAGATGATATACAATCTTGTTTGATTGACTGTCACGACTTAACGAAGCGATAAACGATAAGCGTAGCGTGGAGCGATTCTGTTGCGTTACCATGTGACCCATAGTAACATGTAAAATAGTTTAAAATAACATAAATGTTGTTTTCTATAAACTGCTCGATCGGGATTCAAAGTCGTATTAGTCGTAATAGAATCAGATGTTTCATTAGTAGTATTTTCTTTGTAGCAATTATCACCGTTCTTAACCCACAAAAATTGTATGCTTATTGCATAAAAAACATTGTATATTTATATTTTTTTCTTTATATTATATAAAACTAGATTTAAACAATATATAAGTGCTAAGACAGGCTCGTCAGGTCCATTTGAAGGCTGAAATACATAATTTTCAACCATCGGCCAGACTCACTTGGCCGTCATATGTGTAAGGATTCACTTATATGTTATTTGGAAAACGTTTCTACTTACTTCATCTTTATGATTATGGTCTATATACACCAAGTTGTGTTTAGTAAAAGACATATTGATTATTGCATACCTCACACATACCACTAATTTGCAGATTCTGTTTTGTTTAGGTTAGTATTACCAAAGTAACATACAGTTGTTGCGTACACATCAATAATTGTAGACACGTTCTACGAATAGCATTTCCTCTTATTAAATTTATCACCCGCTACTCGCTCGCTTATGCGTCTCGGACACCCTATTTCAGTTGAGTGATAACTCTAATTTGTAGGAATTAAAACATACAACAACGATTTAAGCTGTAGAAACTTAAAGAGCATATAACGGTATTTGTATTATTAATACATTTTAATTAAAGTTACCTTATTTTTTGTTACAGAAATATATAACATATGTTTAATTTAGATTTAATAAGGTGATTTGATAATGCTGGTGTTTATTGCAATTTTGATTTTAGGTAACATTTTTGAAAAGTATAGAGATACGTTCATACTATTTCAAAGTTTCATGTATTCTCTTTCTGCGTAATAGATAAATTACGTATGTATAAAGCTCAGATGTGATATTGGAGTGATGCAAGTCATACCAGATAATGATGGAATTGGCTGTTTAGGTTAAAAATTGATGTGTCAAGGAGAACGCCTCACCTTTTCTTTATTTATTTTTTTCAGAATAATAAACCATATGTCACATTTGAAAACCACTGTGTCTTGTATAGGAGCGCGAAAAATGCATATAAAAATAGTTCTTAAACTTATTCGTTCTAATATTTTGTTAGGCTATCTAATGACCGGGTAGTCCATTTATTAGAAACAATAGGAAATACCTTACGTTCTCTAATCAATGTACAGCTCGAGTCTGTACGAAATGCCTTATTTGTTTTATCATCTCATAAAATGGTACTTGTCTAAGAAAGATAATGATCAAAGAAAGCTAGAACATAGTGATAGCACTATATTTATTAGTATTTGAAACGCAATAGGAAGCCCATTCAATATTTACCAGTGAAATTGCGACATCAGCCGCAAACACTCACGCTTATTAACGCTTATCTATTGATGGTGCGCATTCAAGCCGATCGGGATCTCTATGTAAGCTTATTCATTAGCATTAGAAATGTTACTAGCTTATATACTGTTATGTAGAGATATTTTTAATATATAATTGAGAAAACAAAATCACTACATTTCATCACGTCTTTGTGTAAGAAAGCATATGTTTATATTTTAACGATAAATTGGAATGAATATTTAATTTTGGAGCCGACTCTACAGTACAGCTCTAAGGCGAGTGCGTTGCCGGCCTTTTAAGAATCGGTAAAGATGTCCTGTATGTCAAAATTTAAGTCATAATTCGCGCTTAGTCTCCGTTTAACCTTGCCGTAATTTACTATTTAAACCGCGCATCAAAAGCATGTATATTAATATTAGCGAGTATGGATATAATATTTTCCTTTGACAAAATATTACGAACATCTTAAAAAGTTGGTCTGGCACTGAATTTTTAAGTTCAAAGAAATTGGGATGACGTATAAAGCTCCGGCATACTATGACGGCACTTAGCACTCATCCTGCGTCATACTTCGGATTACATCAAAGTTTTATGAACTGAAATCGTAACGAATTTTGTTGATAAATACCAAATTAATCTTCTTCTTATAGTGCCATCACCTTTCGAAGGTTGGCGATCATCATGGCTACTTTAATTAATTTATTTTATTGAATGCCGCACTTCTAAATAATGACTTGGTGCCTTGACCTGCCACTTTGCCATGTATGATTAGTTGAAGGAGCTCGTATTTTGGTGTTACGTATAACGAGTCCGAAATACTCTAGTTTCCTTTTCTTAACCGTCATAAGCACTTCTTTGTTCTTCTGCATTCTCTCCAGCACGGTTTTGAACCAAATCAAAACGTCAATATAAATATTGGCGACTTTAAAATAACATTAAAGTATTTAATTTAAACACATCTACTTTATAAATCGTTTTATATGATACAAATTACCAAACAAATTTAGACTTCAAAATATTCCCAAAAACTCAATCAAAAACAAAACAGTCACATCGTTTAATAAACGAGATTTTAAACGTTTTCATTAATTTAATTTAAAATCTTTTATGCAATATCTTTTGACATTTTTACATACAAAAATTTAAAAGGCATAGAACTTTAAATTCAATTAGGGTAAAAAGTACGCTTTTAATGTCATCTCAAATTGCGTCATTGACACGAATCCATTAGCCTAATGCAGGGAAATGACACTCCGGCCAATCTATACCGCACTTTATCATAACATCGTGGTTCACCTGAATATTAACTTGAAAACTAATGCTGTTCCGAGATGTTATAATCAAAATACGGTAGATGAGTTATTAGATTTATTATATTATGAATATAGTTTATGCAACTGTTGCATAGTTTTATTTAATATTAGTAATTGAAGTATTAATTTTAATACACTAGTAGTCACCCCCGCTTAGACCTCCAGACGTTACCCATGTGTTTTGGCTAGATTTTTGCAAACAATTATATTTCAGTCAACTAAAAAATAAATCAGTGGCGCTACAAGCTTTTTTGGTCTGGCTCTGAGATTTCTGTACCTTTTTCTAATCATTAGTCAATCTAGGCAAGAAGGTGGTCCGCCTCCTGTGCCTGATACACGCCGTCGACTTCTTGGGTCTAAGGCAAGCCGGTTTCCTCACTTAAATGCGCATATAGAAAGAAAGACCATTGGTGCACAGCCGAGTATCGAAGCTACGACCGACGACAACACTGCTCAGTCAACATAATTAATTATACACCTAAACCTTTGACAGGAATCAAATAATAAGTGATTATCGTATAAAAATCCAATCGCGTTCAAACAAGCAGTGGCGGCCGAACTTCGTTTTATAATGTCGGAATTTAACCTACTAACCAGGTCTATACAAACACATTATATTATACTTTGTCCTGATATTTCGAGACTTAAATATTTGCAACCGATATTGATCCCCAAATAAGGAACTACACTCATTTCTTTGTCAATAAAAGTAAACGTTACAGTTACTTGTATAATATCGACGTACCATCTGCGTTTAAATGAGGGCGCGTGGGATCTCGTATTGGCCATAATTTCAACGTGAAAGAAAATTGAATTGTAATAATCATTTACATAAGGCCGTGATAGTATTTTCTTTGGTCGGGGCTATATTGTAAAAAAACAATTTTTTTTCTAATTGCGTATTTGTTGCTTATATTCGGAGGGAAGTAATTTACCCCATACACCTATGTGTACCACAAAATATGTACGGCATACAGAAAAATGTTACCTATTTGTGAAGTACTCTCAAAATCATTTAATTTTATGTTGTTCTATATCATCATCACCTATATGCTAATCAGAGATATGTTGCGACCCTTGGCTTTTGACCGCTCCGCTGGATTTATGTACGGCGTTTACGGGTAAAGTATCTGTATATATGTCCAAAAGGAATTACACAAATGCCGTACAGTAATAAATGACCTATATTGCTTCTGCAACTATCGTCGAATTAAAAATTTGCACCGACTTCCGGCACCATCACTTTAGTACGGCACTAGGTTTTTCGACATTTATTTTTAATCATCTATACACTTATAACAAAGCCGTACATTAATAATTAGTCGAAATTGCTCATTCGTACCTGAGAAATTCCATTCACTCACGTAGTGCTCAGAGTTTTTTTTAGATATAGTAACAGACTTCTAAGCGTAATTCACGTTGGGTCATTTCACAGGTATTTTTTGTTCATGGGCTTGTGGTCTATAAATTTAAATCAAAAGCTACACGATTCATTACTCTATTCATTTGGTCACTCGCATAATTCTAGTCCGAATTTCCAAATACATTATTTATGAATTGTTAGCGAAAACTGTAGCTTAGCACGCCAATGTTTAACGTCGATCACATATAACTAGATATCGAATATATCCTCAGGTAGGAAGTTATTAGAAATTTTACTATATTTATTTATTTATTAACACTTCGTTGCATCAAGAATATAATACAATTGACATAATTAAATGAAAATGAGGGCAACTGGCTGCCTTATCGCTTTCGAGCGATTTCTTCTCGGCAACCACTGTGCGAAATTAAATAAGATAAGGTAATACTTCAGTGGGCAGCTGGTTCCACATAGTGGTGGTGCGCGGCAAAAACTGCCTTAAAAACGTTCAGTTGTGAAACGACGGACGATGAGGTGATACGGGTGGAATTTCGTATTCTGCCTCGACGTCAAAGAAAAACGCAGGTACAGGTATTAATCCGAACAACTCATCTGAACACTCTCCACGGTAAATGCATGTTCAAAGTCGAAAAAGTATAAAGAATTACTTCAAATAAGTAAATTTCAGTAGGTATATATATGATCTGAGTTACCATTATGGGTACTAAAACACTTTTATTATTCAAAAAGTGTAGTCTAATTAAAATAGAATCATGAATAATACATAGAATCGAGGATAGAACTAAGTTTGAGTTCAATAGACCGTTATTAACGCACACGGACGCGCAATTATTCTTTTAATATACTTTCTAACTCAAACTCAAACTTTATTCATATGGGTAACCAAGTACACTTATGAACGACAGCAGAAAAGATTTTAAATTGAATACCAAGAACTTTTTTATACAGACCTTTGCCACAATCCTACCTGAATTTAAACGAGATGTGGTCCAATTAGCCACGCCAGTTCAGGAGATGCCCCAAATGTACCCAAGTCTAGGCAAGATGAGTGGGGGCAAGAAATTTCAATCCTCTACTGTTTTTATATAAAACTAACCAAATAGTGCAGTACGGCACTTGGGGATGGATGTTTATAGCAGGACCTTCATAAATATACTGTATATGTTAATATTATTCTTCTTCTTCTTCTTTCAGTGTCTCTCCATAACTAGTGGTTGGCCGTCTCGTCAGTCTCTTAAAGCGTGTCTTGTCCTGTGCCAGAAGCAGCTACTCTTCCGCAATACCCGTCCACTCCCTAACCATCCAGCATAAGATCCAGCTTATTAAAGCATGCGACGATAGCACCACATCTCAAATGCTGTTTAAATGAAAACCTTTTAAATCTATTACAGTATACATCAAATGACAGACAAATACGACTCGTAGCGTAACGACACGTATTTTGAATTTTGGAACTCCAAAATGCCATACAAATTCTCCCTTGATCTTTACCGCTTCCATACATTCCCAGATCACGCCTCCTAATAGCAAATACGCAGCAGTGGCGGTTTGTCTGTCACAAACTTTTCCCGCAATTCGTTCCTCGTCCATTCATCGCATTGATTTCGTATCCACTATGGGCTCTTAATGTTACCTTAACTAAACACGCGTTTTTTATTGTAACCCTTTAGTAAGAAAAATGTATACAAGAATATTATAAGAGATGAAAAAAAGCCCCTGGACACCATGGCAGGGGAGTGGATCGAAAAAAACTCGTGTTTTCAACAAAACATCTTGATTTAAGTGTTTCCCAACCTTTTTTGTGCCATGCACTTCCAAAATTTGTATGACCACCAGTATGTAACATACATAATTTCTTATAAAAAATTGAATTGTTCACTTAAGAAACTTAAATGATAGGTTTTAGTAAGAAACCGCTGGGAAGCTGTTAACAAAAAACATAGCAAGTTAATTTTCAAAACAAATAATGAACAACTAAAATTAAAATTCCCAATAATTTTAACAAATTTTCGAAATTCAAAAAGTAGCCCCCCTGTGGGGCGTGAGCTTTACGTTGGGAAACAATGGTTTAAACGGAATTTAGTTTACGATAATAGGTTTTTAAAAAATTCACATCTTGATTCTAATATAACTGTTAAGTGTAAAGGACCTATTTCATCTAAAAATATATAAAAAGCAAAAATTATCGCGTTTAATGGCCACAACGTAAGAGTCGACGGAAGTGCTGGCACTAACTCAATTACAGACATCCGGCTTCATGAGGACCAATTCAATGACTCTATGAGATTTTTCTCCTATCCAAAATCATTTACCAAGACATGATCTGTATTTTGCGACACTCATTATATAAGATTTCAGCAACCGGAAACGAAATTTAATTTATGTTATCTGTGACAAAATTTCGACAAAGGTTATTAATTTTAATATTTAAATTAGGTTTATTAGTAATCATAACAATTCAATATACAGTATTAACAATTATTCTTAAGCTACATATTAATAATAAAAATTATTAAAAATTATTAGAAAAAAAATTAAAACAAATGCAGTGTACCTTTAACGCTGGCAGCATTTCCTCGCTGTATAGCGATACTCGTTGAGCGAGGAAAGCACCAGCTCTGGGGTCACCGGTACTATCTACCAGGCGCCAACTTAAATCGTTACTTAAATAAATAAATTATGTATTGATAGTTAGTTAGTAGGATTTAGATTAAAGTTATTATGATTTAGATTATAGAGCTAGATATTGTCGTGGACGTCCCCAGACCAAATATAAATAATACTTTAACTAATTGTACATATGTATATTAATTAAACAGTGTTCACCTGACCCTCAACACTGAAGTCCGTTTGACGCGGCTTATGCTTAATAAACACTTGTTTGTACGGTAAAGGCAAAAATCCGATATCTATCGAAACCAGCATGTATTAAACGAAAATATCGACGATATTTGAACTTCTGTGATCACGTATTTGCCTATAAAAATAAAAATGCAATCCCATATCGTCACTGTAGAATGATAACCTCATATGTCCAGAGAACATTACAGGAAACGAAAAAATGTTTCATTTCGTCAATGTTCACAAAAATATTATTCTGTGTTTTGTCCATGGTTTTGGATGGTAAAAAGGACTTATTTATTAATAACATAAATAAGTCCTTACTTCATGATTATACCAGATAAATGACATGAGAGTCTAAAAATTAAAAATAAATGTTTTTTTGACATACGAGGTTATCATTCTACAGTGACGATAAAGGGTTGTAGTGCCACAGCATTATTATTTTATAGATTCAACAGCACATGTTAAAAATATTCTTCCTCTGTTCGACATTACTCATTAGATATACTTCCGTAAGGTTCAAACAAAGAATTCAGTTACTTCCGGTCTAACGTTTCATTTCTCTCCTTTCGCTAGCTTCAAATAAACGCTTCGCTTACTTGAGAAGTGGGCGTCAACTGAATAGTTTATGAAGTAGGAATACGATAACGCTGAAATTCAACTCTGATACTTCAACACAGCGCACTAAATTTACAGAGGTTAAATGCAATACAACGCGTTGTGTGAAAGTATATAAAAAGCCTTAAATTGTGTTATTTTTTTACCAAACTTACGAAACAGAGTAGCCTGTTATGGCAATGTAAGCTTAGACTCAGGAAATGTCTTAAAATATAGAGAATACTTACGGCCTGGCCACGGGGATCGGCGGTGCGAACGGCGATGCGGGATGCGAGGCGACCATTCGCGCGGGGCCGTTTGCAGGCCACGGACCAGTCACGTTTGCCGCCGCGACCAGTAAGGAAGTTCGACAGCGAAATGTCTTTATCGAAATCATCTCGATATTGCTTGGAAAGTAATAGCTTTTGGTGCAAGACCTAATATTTGGAGAAATTGTGGAGAATTCCACAAGAAGTATGAGAAATTCAGAATATATCCAGAATTATTTTTTTGAGTATACCAGAATGAGTATTGAAACCTTCAATTATATTCTTATGAATATTCAACCAGAATTGGAGAAAAAAGTTAATGCAAATAGAATTTTAAGTGCCGCTGAAAAATTGTTTTTGAGATTAAGGTATATTAAATTAATGCTGTGGATGGCCAGACTTCCAAATAGCTGGTCTAGCCAGTATTTCAGTAACAAAAAACTCTGTATTCATTTTTCGCCGCGACCACGACTAAACTTATTTATTCCCTTCTCTATTCGCCGCGACTGCCGCTCGACTCCGTGGCTTGCACCGTACTGATTCATGCATTTGTTTCGCTCGCCCGTCGCGACGTCAGTCGCCCGCGCGATTCGCTCGGTACATTTCGCAGGTCGCATCGCTGGTCGCCGTTGCGCGTGGCTTGATTAGTACATTGCTATGAGTTTATTTCAGTCGCTAGACGCATCGCGGTTCGCACCGCGCGAATATTCGCGTCGGCGAATGTCCCGTGGCCAGGCTGTTAGATCTTTTGACAGATGAAACGTTCCTTAAAATATAGTTCTTCGATATAATTTCACTGTCAGTTATATACACTGTGGACACACAGTTAAATGTCACAGACAAAAGCAGAAGAGAAACCCAACGATATCACATTTACCGTGTAACTTTAACTGTATTTTTTCCAAAAATACAAGCATTTCAAACTTGGCGCTCAAACTAATATATGTTTATATATATGTTGTTAAAGAACAGGGGACAAACGGGCAGCAGGCTATCCTAATGTTAAGTGACCGCCGCTCATGGACACTCTTAATGCCAGGGGGCCTCGCAAGTGCGTTGCCGGCCTTTTAAGAATTGGTACGCTCTTTTCGTGAAGGACCCTAAGTCGAATTGGTTCGGAAATACTTCAGTGGGCAGCCGGTTCCACATAGTGGTGGTTTGCGGCAAAAACTGCCTTAACACTCAGTTTTGGAACGTTATTTTTATTTTTTATTATATATATTCATTAAAAAAAACTCACAGTTTGTAATTAGAAGTTATTTAGCGCTCGGTGGGCTTCTTAAGTCTTTGTTAATACAGGTGAAATTACATTTATTTATTAAAAAAAAACAATTTTCCTATAGCACACTGTCTATACTAAAACATATCTACTTTGACCGTATATATACATATACGAAAATTCTGTCTGCGCCTCAAACCGCCGTATTAGTACCGAGGTGTAGATTGCGCAATTCAGCCTCATTCAATGAATTTTCAGCTATAGGCTCCGAATCCGAATGGTGCGGATGTAGTTCGTTTCGGAACCAAAGATTAGTAAGGAAGCCCACGATGCTAAATGGGGATCTACTCGAGCGCCATAGAGGCCTATTGAGTTGCGAAGCTTAGATAATAAAAATAAAAAAATATTATATAATGTACACCTTTTCATCGGTGGGGGGAGCGGCTATAAATGATATGAATGATGTTTTGAATGACATCCTTATATTTCCTATAAAAATGTTATAAAAACCGATAACAAATTAAAAACTTAGAAAAAGCTTTTCATCATAAAAACTTGTATTTAAATAGTGGAATAATTAAAGTTTTTAAAAATACGGAACCTAATAATGCAAGAAAATATGTTTATTAAAAAAAATACAGAACATATTATGTCATTTACTGTCTTTCTATTTAATCTGTTTTTCGCAGAACCTTGTTGATAAACTAATTTTTATTACTTTAAAGATTTGTGTTTTTAAGTCACTAAAAACACTAGGTACTTAGTAGTTATTACATTCTTCCTAGATTATTACTCTACTAAGAAACTTTCTCTAGAATCTTTGTGTATATAAAACATACATTATTTAAAATAATCTTCAATAAATTGCGAAGAACAACGATTGTGTTTTATTAAGCAAATGAATACAGTCTATCATTACAGTTATTGCTTTTATATTAGTCTAGACAGATTTATCGTTGATTTTCATTGACTTCGTAAAAAGGCAAATGAGTTTCCCGTGGATAAAACAATATTTTTATAACAATAAAAGGCCGTAGATATAAAGTTGAAATTAAAAGTTCTCGTTTCAAGCTGTTTTTATGACAATTTATCAAAAACCAGTAAAATAAATACTAGTCAAATTAACAAATTATTAAATTACGATATTTATCACGTATCACCACTATGTGGAATCAGCTGCCAACTAAAGTATTTCAGAACCAATTCTACTTAGGGTCTCATGAAATGAGCATACCCATTATTAAAAGTCCGGCAACGCACTCGCGAGCTCTCTGGCATTAATAGTGTCCATAGGCGGCGGTATCTATTAACATCAGGTGAGCCTGCTGCTTGTTTGCACCGGTCTATAATAAAAAGTACGTGCGTACAAAGTACACATGTCAGAAGTGAAACTTCTTTGGCAAATTTTTAAGTCTTGTTCATATTTATACAAATATAAAACTTTAGATTTCCGATACTTAGAGGGAGGGAAAAAGGAAGATATCTTAGGAATTTAAATGAATTTAATTGTCATTAAAATGTTAAGTGTCGAAAATTAATACAAATTATTATTATTTTTTTTTTATGCGATAATAAAAACACGTGGCATTTTTATTTACAATTCGTCATTTGAGATTTCAATAAATTATTTTGCATAAAATATAAAATACTAATATTTCATAGATTCTCTTTACAAAATTTTAATTTTAAAAATAGAATTTCTATAAGGTAATTCGCCCTTCTAACTCTCTCTCAATCGGTCTCAATCGCTCTCTCCCTTTTCTTTGACAAAAACGCTGCACATCTTCGTGACGCTTCACCCGTAAAAAATTTAGGTAAGTTTCACTTCAAAAATACAAAGTAAGTTGATTAATATAAAACTACCATTTGACTCCCTTTACATAACGAGTTTTAATTGGTGGCGAGCCAGGTTTTCCTAAAATCAGAAGGCAGTTGGCACAACGAAGCACGGTAGTCGTATGGTAATCTACATCCTTCCTACCTCAACAATAAATATGCTCCCGGCTGTACAGAGCCTGAAAAATTGCCCGCCTTACCGGACACGGGGACTTAACAATGTTGTATTTATTGTTTTACCTTTTAAAGTGAAAATGTGTGGAAAATGCTTTTGTATAGTTTGATTAGTAAGCTACAATTGTTTTTACAATTCGCCTTTTTAAAATTCGTGGTACCCGTTTATCACGTTACCATTTTTACACGAAAATACAGTCAAAACCGTTTACGACGACATCGTTTAGAAGAACATACCGGTTATATTGACCAAAATCAAAGGTCCTGGCTGTATTCTATTGTATTAGGTACTTAATAACAACGTCATCGGCTGTTACGACTATCGGTAATTACGACCAAATATGAGTAGTCCCTTCGATGTCGTTATAACAGATTTTGAATGTATATTATAATCGTTACGTGCGCGTTAATATAAAACAAAGGATCACTTGAGATATTTAAGCCTAATTTGACATAACGGAAATCATATTTTACAAGTTTTTTGATATATTAAAGATCAGTAATAAATAGTAGATAGCCCTTATACTTCTGCAATCATAAATATATGTTTTCAATAGTAAGCCACTTAAGTATTTCCGAACCTATTCGACTTCGGATCCTTTAAGAAAAGAGCCTACTAATTCTTAAAAGGTGAGCCCCCTGGCATTGAATGTTTATGGATATTTATCACTTAACATCAGATGAGTCTCCTGCCGTTTGCCCCTTGATCTGTAATAAAGTAAGGTATTTTACGCGCCATTGTAGTAAAATTAAATAACTTAATTTCGGTGTCGGTCATGTTTGTATTGAAACAATCCTTATACTATAGTTCAACGCCGTTATAATCACATTATGTTGCATCTCTATATGAATACTGAATAGTAACTGTTAAATAACAAACCCTATAAATCCACAGTTCAAAACAATTACTTATTAGGCGTATATTATACTCAACATTTTGTGTGTGACAACTTTACGAATGTTCCAAAGTTAAAAGTTAATAAAACAACTCCTCAACTCCGTTCCCGCCCTTTGTTCCAACAGTTAACCAATTTCGCAACTTACAAATGAAAAATTATGACTTTGTGTCAAATTAGCTATTGAATGAGGAATAAATTACACAATGTTTGATTTTATACGCTGTTTGGAAATTCGATATCTATATATATAAAAATAAAATGGTGTTCGTTTGAGGCTCTTTCACGCTTAAACCACTGATCGTATCGACATGAAACTACCACCATTCGATGCGAAATTTTTCCTAGATGGTTTATGGCTATTTATTTTTAATTCCAACGTTCCTTCATTTTTTATTTCTGTTTTACTTTTATGAAAATTTTTCCCGCTAATAAAAACAAAAGAGGCTTCCTAGAACCGCAAAACGTCAACATCTGTTAAAAACTCGATTTTCGAAATATTTCAATTTTCTTAGCGGGAAGTTAAAAAGAAGAATAATAAAAATATGAAAAAAAATAAAATAATGAAACATAAAATTTATTTTAATTCGTCCAGCAAAGCGGGCGCGAAACGGCTAGTAAATTTATAATTTTAAAGATGTTTATGACATTTTATCGTAACGGACTAGAAGTGAGATAGATGACTGATCTGACAACTTGCTCGAATTATTATTAAACAAGAAACTTTAAATATAAAGTATATTGTAAGGATAGAACCGACAAGCTGGCAATAGTAGGGAGGAGTGATATCAGGAAAAGTCGGGGTCGTCTACCTATTGGTCTGACTAAATTAAGACAATTATGTGTCAACAATCAACATCCCTAATGGACTGAGACAAGCTGAGGATAGAGTGGCTGCAAGTCAACCTATCGGTTAGGGCTTTTCAAGACAGGTAGAAGGAGAAAAATTAACGCAGCTATTTTCAATTATCATCCCCACACAGTTGTCTAAAACATTATTATATCAGCGCTTTAAACGTTTACCACTATTTAAAAAATATGTTTTGTTCGTGCATTATAAATTCTATAATAATAAATTGTACCTTAATCAAGATATGCAGAATTTTATCGTCCATTTGAGATGGCGATAAAATACAGTCGTTGCGTTTTACTTTAACTGTTATGTACTTTCTTTAAAAGGCAAAGTTCTGGTTTCGTTAGTGCAGGATTCCCGGTGGAGTTATAAAGGAATTTAAGATATAAAAATTATTATTATTTCTTTACATTAAAGTATATATTGTTTCTTATGTTGAATAATCTGTTGAGTAAATCTATGGTGTGTAAAGTTAAATATGTTGTAAAAATATCTCTGTTTTAAAGCAATCAGAATTTTTTTGTGAAATTTTAATTTTAATCTTAGAGGATATAACATAGGTTTCTAAGGACCTTCCGGTTTCGCTATATTCATAAGAAACGTGCATTGTAACTCCAATAAACGGTCAGTAAACATATTTTTTAATCCAACAAGCTATTTCGAAATAGAATCATTGATCGGTACCAAAAATGTCGCCTGCGCCGGCGTGATTCCCAATTAGAACTGACATTGATTCCGTCTGCATCCAGTTGTGCACCGAAATAGCCGTTATCGATTTACACCATTACAAAGCAAACTCGACTGGGATCGAGTCTCTTATTCAAATCGAAATATCATTTGCCAGTTACTTGTTTGGTTACAGATTTCGTATCCTTTGATATTATCAAATGAAGTCTTCGTGTTGGTTGAACGCAATAACTCAAAAACTAAATATAATAAATCCGTTTCTTTAATCATTTTTATTTGATAGACAAGAAGGTAATTGAAGGTGAGCCTTCTGTCTGACACATTTCTTAGATTTGAAGCACTTTTCTCACGATGTTCACCGTAAAAGCTAGTGTTAGATGCGCACATACTCAGAAACTCCACTGATATACGGTGACCGGACCGACTACAACTGGGATGAGATTCGCACGCTGAAGCCTAAAACTGTCAAACAGAACAGATTATTGTACTGTTTTCACCATAAGTACTCCTGAAGAAGCTTTATGCCACATATTATAAGGTAAATGTAAATTAACTGAAACATAATGATCTCCAATACACAAGAAATTCACGCGGGCGGAAGTACGTACCAAGGATGATACCTTTTGAAAAAATAATTATTCGTCGCCGTCGCAACTAACTTCCCTTAGCCAAAGGTTTAACTGGCGTAGAGAAAAATCTTGGCAAAGGTTAATTTGGGGTCCGACGTAGAAAGTGTCCAAACCCAGTAGGCGAACTGTGAAAATTCCCAACGAAATATTGAGAAATATCTGAATCCACAAATTTTACGTACATTTTAGTCGGAATAGAAGTTATCAAATAAATATTTGTGCTATACCTATAGGTACTTCATATTTCCAAATTATCATACCGATTCACATTATTTATTAACTTGATAAAAATCTTATTGAATCCTATTACATTTGTTTTATGCTTTATCAAAGTTATTTGGAAATGCGTTAATTGATAAAACATGTTTTCAAGCATAAACAATGTGTGGATAATACGTGTAAAAAAGTAAATAATTACTGTTGACGTAATCACCAAATAAGATATATATATATAGTGCTATAGTGCTTACGTAATACTTGAATGGCCCCAAACTACTCAATGAAGTTATAAATATAATCCATGAATTCTGCACGAAATACTATTTTAATAAAGATCGTTCCCTGCAAAATTCAGGGATGTTGAAATAGCATCGTCAATTTACTATGCGACCTAAAACGAGTTAGGTCGATATTTTAGGTTACATTGGAAAATTTTCTTTAAATAAAATCTCTGCTTTCGTTTTCATAAAGTACCTAACACTTAAATGGTCATAATATGTGTGTGTAAGGTGTATTTATTGCGTAGCGTATTTTATTACAATAGTGGAAGAAAGTAATATTCATTTGTCACATAATGCGTTATGTAACATCGATGCGACCTACCTGCACTATTGTAAAAAATATTGTACAATGTACAAATATTAGTTGCTAACAATATGTCATATTGTTAGCAACTAATATTTTTATTTTATATAACTTATTTTTTATCACGATGTACATTACTAACCTACTTTAATTTAGATTTTTTTTTTATTTTGAACTCCTCTTAGGAGTTAGACCTATATTTTTTGTTCTCTTTGTGATATTGTTCATAAAATTATTAGTGCCATACGTCGCTCATACATGCCTATTAAATATTTTAGGATCTCGATCTCACCGTCACTTATTCACAATAGTGATGTTAAATTACAAGCGAGTCTTTGAGGTTAACGATCTCATCGCCTAGCGCTGGTTCTATCCGGTTCAATCCGGGCACGGGCGGCGCTAACTGGCTCGTAGTGGTTAGCCGCTGTCTACGCTGTGTCGGATTGACAGGCAATTTGTACTCCTATTACGTTGTTATTAGCTTCTAAATCTAATAGCAACGAGATGTCAAAATATATTTGTACAATATATCGTATTACGGAGTCCTCCATAACCGGATTAAATTATTAAAAACACTTAAAAACTGTTTCTTAAGACGAAAGTGTAATATTTTATTGTAGCAAATTGATCTAAATAGCGTCTGGATAGTAAATAACATCGACTTCCGTTCGAGAACAAATAGTAATATCGCAAGCATTAGGTGGATTAGGGAGCTGTGGCCGATGCGCGGAATGACAACTTAAGCACCTGCTCATCGTCTAAGTCTCGGGATCCGAAGGGTGATAGAGGGCTATTAATCGAAGATTATAAACATCTGCGCTATAGACACTGAAAAATGATTAATGTTTAAACTTTATAGAATTATTAAGCCGGTTTGTTTAGACTGAGTTAAAAGCTCTTTACTCTTGTTACATTACTGTAGTTCTGTACAGGTCAATGTATATGGATAATTGCTTAAAATCGTTTGATAACAATTTTAAATAAAACTCAAAAATTCGTGAACAAAATCGGCAATTCAAAATCCAAATCCCACAAAGATGTGTCAAATATCCAGGGGAGTTTCAAATAAAATAGAGAATAAAAATAAATATTCACAATCCACGAAGAAAGTAGGTAAGCCGCGGAGAGAAAATATAGTTTTATAAAGCAAAATGTGTCATTGTTTTTTAACGACGCTTCGGGCGCGGAAAGTTCTAACTTTGTACGGTTATAAAATCGTATTCTGTATGACTTTTATATGGGACTAGTTTTTCTTAAAGGTTTTCGTAAATTTTTGTAAGCTACCACTATGTAATGTTAGAAATTAACAGAAGGAGCTTGTGAAAGTTAATCAAACTCACCAGTATTCAGTTTAAGATTCGTTAATTTAAAGTTAGCAGCCATGTGCCGAAACAAACACGATTTTTTCAAATAAACTAAAGCTTGTGTGCTTGCTACACTCGTATATATTTGGATCACAAAGAAACAACTTCACTAAACCTTCAATAAATCGTAAAATCTGTTCCTCATAAATCTGTAATCCTTGCTTGTTTGTACATTTTTTCTCACAATATCCTGAGTACACAACCCCTGTGGTTTATATATTTTTTACGTAATGACGTATGGAGCTAATACAAAGTGAATCTATATATATACAAGGCCTTTGATATATATGTCACCGTAAAATTGTAAAAACCGTTAGATTGTAATCTATCTCGCGAGATTGTAAACTGTCGAAAGATTGTGATCCTCAGCGAGCTGCTTACAAATTAACGTATTATTATTCGGTAGTTATATGAAATTGTTGGGAAGTAAAATTAATCTGTAACTGACCAAAGAAGTTTGAATGATAACTAAGTTAGTGTAGTACAATCTACCGAATAATAATACGTTAAATTGTAAGCAGTACGCTGAGGTTCACAATCTTTCGACAGTTTATAATCTCGCGAGATAGAATACAATCTAACGGTGTTTACAATTTTACGTTAACATATATAAGGAGTCTGCCGGACAAGTATAAAGGGCAGCTACGGTAGCCGATGGACTAGTTTTTACGTGTGTTTTGTACGTGTTTATTTTAAATACGTATATACGTAGTATCTTCTTGAGAAGACCTCCACTACTAGAAGCTGATTCCTTGGAATCAACCAAACAATTCGTCATAAAAGCCTAATATATCAAATTAACGCCATAACCATTACTATAACCCGCTACGTCCATATAATTCAGTACAATACATAAGCTCAAACGATGCATTGGAGTGAGGACAAACTAGTATTATAATGGCTATAAGGGCGCAACCGTCATTTGTTACCTACCCCTGTAATTTTTATATCTCGTTTAAGTTCTTAAGATAATAGTAAGAGATTTAATTTCTATGATCTATCACGCTTTATATGTAAATAAATAATTTCTTATATTAGGTAGTGATACTAAAACCCAACTTTTAATACAGAAAATTATTATCAGTACTCGTAGATACAGTATACTTATTCTAGCAGCGATGGCCTAATGGCTTCAGCGTTCTACTCTCATCCCTGAGGTCCCCGACTCCCCAGCTGTGCACCAATGTACTTTCTTAATATTCGCTCAAATATTGATTCCCTTTTACATCGTGAGGAATTGCCTAAGACTAAAAAAGTCGACGGCGTGTCAAGCACAGGAGGCCGATCACCTACATGCCTATTAGATTGACAAATGATCATGAAACAGATACAGAAATCTGAGGCCCAGACCTAAAAAGGTTGTAGCGTTTTTCTTGAAAATGTTTGGAGTTTAACATTATCTAGGTTATTTTAAGCACTATATCCTTAACTGAATGTGTGATAAGCCACAATCATAGTAACTTTATACCCATATAGTTTTGTTAATCAAAGGCCTCTACAGAGTGGTCGACATATAACTTTTTCCACTGAAAACGCTCTTTCGGATATCCTAATTGGACTGTGCACGGAAATACAAAGAATTTGATCGCACGAGAGGTTACGTTCTGGCAAAGATCGTTACGAACAGTCTTTTATTTTTACACTCTTTGATAAAGCTATCGTACGAAAACAAGAACATTTTAGGCAGTTTCAAAAAAAGTCTATATTAAAAAAAATATTCTACGATGTATATATAATAAATAGGTAGACAAAGACTTTTTATGAAACAATAATTTTAACGAAAAATCTTTAAAGTAGATATTTAAATTTATTTATTTACGCATTCAAAACTAAAACAAAGTTTTAAACAAGAAACATAGATAGATGCCGCTATATCTTTATGTATTTAGGCTCTTGTATTATATGCAGACTACAAATATATTTATAATTGGTATCAATAAAAGTGACGCTACGAATTATATGGGGCTTAGCTGGAGATTGGGTTGATAGTGGCTCAAGCCACTAGGCCCTGCTCTCACAATTCGAATTATAAATCTAAGACACACCCAAACACTGTAGTACAGTCGGCCTATGTCGGCAATAAATCGCAGACTTCAATTATCTGCACATCGTCGTTAGTCGATGAAGGCTATAGAGATTTTCTCGACCACTAGCAACGATTATCTTGAGACGAAATATCATATTCTCACAAGACGAATTGTAAGTAGTTCCGAACGAATTCTACTTAGGGTTCTTCAAGAAAAGAGCGTAATAATTTTTAAAAGGCCGGCAACGCACTTGCGAGCCTTCTGGGAATGTGAATGTCCATGTATCACTTAACATCAGATGAGCCTCCAGCCCGTTTGTCTCCTTTTACATAAAAAAAGTAATACAATCTTCATCACTTTCCAAAATAAAGTGTCATCCGCTTTATAGAGAGGCCGGTAGAACATGTGGTTTAAATTAAGACTAATAGTTTTTTTTTTGTTAGATCCCGAATACATGTTCTCAAAGTAAAGTATTTTATATTTATTAACTTTCATGGTGTCTTTTAAATTTTAACAGCCTGATAATTAAAAACCTATTACAGATTTCTAGTCAAATTTAGTGTGAATTAATGTAATATTAGCCATTTATGAATATATAATTCATTTGGTAAATTAATTAATATTTTTAAAATCTATTAATTATTTACTTTATAAGTGAAAAAATCCGCAAAAAAATTATTTTAGTACTGACGAATCAACTTGATATTGAAGTGTATATTTCACTCTAATTGACATAACGATTTAAAAAAGACACAATAACAATAGACTATAAATTCAGTCAAAAGTAAGTTGCCAATGTCATTGGGACCCTCATAACTTGAGCTGACGTGTATCAGGAGGGTTCCCATTTCCCTCACGCCCCGATGTTTAGACGGTACTTACCGAATGACACATAAAACTATTGAAATATGACTACTGGATGCACCTTTGGGAGTCCGTTATCTGATGATATAGCACTGTCGATGTTTTAAAATTGGAATTCTACATTGGTACACATTTAAATACGTTTTTTAAAAACAACAAAATATTTTACTATTATTATTTAAGACTTAAATAGGCATCATACAAAAAACATGTGTACAATTCACAAGTGAAAACTTCAAAAATTTTGGTTTCAAGATAATGAGACGAATGTAATTTTAATTTTAAAGTTTAATATTAAATATTAATTTTGATAAATAAAATTGACAAATTTGATCTAATTTTATAATTGAATTAAATTAATCTCCGATTTAATTTTTTTGCTTTCTTTTTTATTTAAGAAAATGATCAAATACACACTAAATTAAAATTATACACTGTATAAAGCTTCCTATCTCATTTTCTCCCACGTTAAATCTTATGAATTTATGTGTCTGTCTCTTTTTACTATCGCTTTTTCATTACATTGACTTTCAAATCACAACGATACTAAAGAAGTTTTCACTTCAAAAAACAATAAAATATATGCCTGATTCAATTTAGCAAGTATATAATATGCGTTTCTATAAGCGGCGGTTTAACAGGTATCTCCTGGACAGTCGTTCCCTCCAATATCAGGTGGGATTGTGGCAAAACATCCAGTTCTGCATTTAAAAAAATGTGCCCACAATCCAATTGTCTACTAATAGTGGTACTGAATCACACTAAACAACTGCCAATACTAGCGTTTGTAAATAAATATATATAATACCGTACCTCTATATCCATGTAGGAAGTCTTAACTAGCTAACAGTAAGTTTATCGGAGTAGTCACCTGGGACGAACAAATTGCCGTAAATTGCGACAACACTTTATTCGTATAAAAATTTAGTTAAAAAGAGAAAATATACGTTACGTAGTCTTTAGTTAATTTATTTACAATGTGCCGATATTTTACAAAGCTTTCGCATGCAAAATATTTACATAATATTTAATGTCATTCGTAATTCGTCTATGAAATCAGATCAGCAATTATAATAATTTTATCTATATTTATATATAAATACCACAAATAAAGACTAAACCACAATTAACAAACGTCAAAAACGCGCGTAGTCAATTGTCGATTTGTCTTCTCTCAAAAACAATGCGTCAAATGACAGCTGTCACTGTTTCCGTCATAAGCCCCTCCCACGTTGGACCCACTGAATAATTTCATCTAAATGTGAAACACAAAGGGTCCGAGGCCAACAAAAACGGTGTATCAAATCTTTAAGGCAAAAAGATTAAGAAAAATATAAATTATAAATAATGTTAACGCACGGCCCAAATGCCAATACAATTAAAAGATTAACTGTTATAAACAAATTTAAAAATGCACGGAATTTTGTGGTTTAATCATTTATAACAAAAACTCATCGCATAACGCCACAGCGTATGTAATTAAGTATTCACTCAAACTCATATAATTCTAAAACCTTTGTTAATTCCATTGTGTTCAGCACATAGACATTTCCGAGAAAAGTTGGAGTGTTACAAACAGAACTGTCGTCTTAAAGTGGAACTTCCTCGAGACTATTTCAAGATTTATAAGTAGGAAATCGACGCAACGAAAACTTTGATAATAACGAAGACAGGATTAAAACCCGAACTCACCGCTCTTAAAGGATTAAAGCCATATCGATTGGAAAAACTTAGGATACTTTTGGGATATATAAATGCGAATTGGTATAGTACTGTATCGTATTTAGACGTTTAAAAATAACTGTAACCGTAGTCTTGTAGCTGGTGTGTAATTAATATTTTTATTACGTTATTTATGTTTATTTAGTTGCTTATTACAGCTAATTATTATACTATTAGTAAACACAAGAGATTAGAACGTGTAGGTACTTTAGACTTTTAAAATCTACTGAGGTTAGGTTAGTAACAAGTCCGTTCCGCACGAAGCCTCGAAATAAAAGTGAGTCAACGCGGGTGTTGCCACGCTTTATATAGGTTTCTGCTACAAGATGGCGTTAGTCCGCTTACAATACAATATCTAAACAATTACATTATACACAAAAGCCAATAACGGAAAATACATTCAAACATAAACACAAAACACAGTTAACAATTATTACCTACTTATACAAAAAATAAATTGTACGCAATGATCATTATAATATGTTCAATATAAAAGAGAAATAACAGAGCCAATCTAATAAAGGATACCAGAGCTTTTTATATTACTTTTGAAGCATTTTTCAGTTAGATTCAATATAACTATTAGTTGTAGTTTGAACTTCCGCATCCGCCCAATGGGTTATCTTTTTGAGTATGACGTATTATAAGACTTTTGCAGCAGGGGTCAGAGTATTAATAATGCAATTACATACTTAAATTACGCTGTTTAGTTTATCAGATTAGATTAGATTATTATGAGATCTGGGTTTATCGACGTATGCTTAAAATATCTTGGACAGACCGCATACGAAATACAACCGTGCTGGACAGAATGCAGAAGAACAAAGAAGTGCTTATGACGGTTAAGTAAAGGAAACTTGAGTATTTCGGACACGTTTTACGCAACTCCAAAAAATATGAGCTCCTTCAACTAATCATACAAGGCAAAGTGGCAGGTAGAAGTAGACCTGGCCGCAGACGCACGTCCTGGTTGAAAAACTTGAGACAATGGTTTGGTCAAAGCACCAAGTCATTGTTTAGAAGCGCGGCATCCAAAATTAAAATAGCCATGATGATCGCCAACCTTCGCAAGGAGATGGCACTATAAGAAGAAGAAGTTTAACCTACAAGTAACAGGTATAGCTTAACGTACACAACTTGTTTGTCGCATGGTAATCCCTCCAATTCGTATAAAAAAAATTCCATAAGTCAGATAACATTGTAGAGGTTATGCAGGATATGGTGCAGTGCGGTCGCCGTGTTTATACATTTATGTGAATGCATAAGTGCAATTTATGAACGTGGCAAGACAGTAATTTCACGGGAGATTCAGGGAGCTGTTGCTCGTCTCCGCAATATATTGTGGTTTACGCCTTCTAGCCAACACCCGGAGAGGTTTATTGTATCAACGGTAAATAGGCCTGGTAGATAATACTTTAAGAGACAATGTTAGGTCCTGGTTTTGGAAATCAGTGGTCATTGATATGAAGCAATGCTTACATAATAAACGGGTGATTTATACATAGGAGTCTTCTTTTGTATCTTTGAAGCGCGATTTTTGCATAAATAGCAAAAAATCCCAAAATTTGGTTTTAATATTAGGGTCGTAAAATTTTTCAAACATCTCTTATATATATACGTTATAAAGAGATTATTTGAAGTAGTAAAGTATAACACTAAGTGCTAAGTAAAATTTATTTTTCTACTTGCTACAGGGAATCGTAGTGCACTTTCTAATTTTAGTGTATATCTTTTTTTATTATATGTAATAAAGATTTTCTTGTCACGAAATATACACAACATGTAAATAAACTAACAAAGAATTGAATAAATGCATCAATCTGAGCCACGGACGCTCTATCGTTCATAGAAAACCATTCCTTACATCCAGACAACATATTGATCCGTCTATCAAACATTAAATCACCACAAAATAATTAATAACTTGTCCAAGTATAGTTCGATTGTCGTTTCCAATATAACAAGGTTTGGCAAATGATTGGCTAATGAGAGACGAGACGGTGGTACGACGCCAGAATGCACAATGAGGAAGTAATTTGCTATCAAGACCTTCCATTGTGCTTCTACTTCACTGCAGATAAACTTTACGATACGAACGCTCCGAAATGCAGGAGCTTACCTATTTGGAAGGTTGGTTTGAGTCAATGCTTTATTTTAATGAAAAACGTGCCTTATAGTCAGCTGTTACCTACTACTAAGTAATTGACGAAAAACATATTCATACATGAATTTTTGGAGTGAAACTTCTTTAGGCGCATGAAGGTAAATTTTGTACGGATGAAACGCAATAATAATAATATTAGCGTCACGACGATGTGCACGCTGCACACTCACACTGCTTTTGTCCAAGAAAAAGGAGAGAGCGATTGAAAGAGTGAGAAGGTCGAATTACCTTATAGAAATTATATTTTTAAAATAAAAATTTTGTAAAGAGAATTTATGAATTACATATTAGTATTTTATATTTTAAGCAAATTAATGTATTGAAATTTCAAATGAGGAATTGTAAATTAAAATGCCACATGTTTTTATTATCGAAGAAATAAATTAAAAAAAAAAATATTATTTGTATTAATTTTCGACACTTAATATTTTAATGACAATTAAGTTCCTAACATATCTTAAAAATGTTCCCTGTAAGGCTCGAAAATCGAAAGTTTTAGATTTGTATTTAAATATGAACAAGACTTAAAAATTTGCATGCCAAAGAAGTTTCACTTCTGACACGTGTACTTTGTACGCACGCACTATTTTTAAACTTAGCATAGCTCGAATTTTATTTTTTCCTTTTTCCTTAGTTTTCGTTTAAATGTTGTAACCTTTTTTTATATATTAGTAATGTTGGCCTAGTGGCTTCATTGCGGCTCCCGACCCCAAGGGTGTGGGTTCGAATCGCGACTGTACACCGAAGCTGTTTGCATAAGCTCATTAAACACTCATTGAAGAAAAATATAGAAATATGCGAAAAAGGCGCCACTAGTTTTGTATAACACCTAAGTAATAATTAGCAAAACATTAATTATAACATAAGTCGAAAGAATGCAAAATACTAATAATGTTTAAGAAAAGCACTTTTCTTTTTATAACAACGTAAATACATTCGAAAAGGGACAAATAAGTAAAATAATAGAATATCATTGAGACGTTAAAATTGCGTCAGAGATGACGCAGATACCCAGATGTTTCGTCTTTGAAAACTTGACTCCAAACCTAAACTTCCTTTGTGTATGGGACGAAAATAATTCTATTGACCTTTGGACAAAAATAGTACAATACGTATTATTCAATTGAATTCATTACCCACCGAAACTTGTTTAACGGACATTATTTGGATATTAGCATTTGACCTTGTATTCGGTTTCGAATTCGATCGCAATTTTAAATTTAGAATTTCAAAGACTAGAAGTGGTGCAATAAAATTTCTACCTGCGTTCCTTTTTCGAATTACCAGTCTACTAACTAGTAAGAGCCCCACGTATAGGCACTTTTATGAGCTGTTAACGTCTTCTTTTACGGTGAATTACCACAATAATATCTTCTTTGAAATTAAAGGGCATTTAATTTTACGTTACGTTAGCTCTGTTTGTTTCAGTATTGTTTATATTCGCGTGGGATTACAGCTAAGCTCGGTGCTGCGCTAGTTCTCAGTTTTCTACGCTTCGAAGGGCAAGCACGGGTGACCATATTTACAGGTAACGTTTCTTTATTTTAATTATCATGATAGGAACGGTCAATCTAGATCATTTATAGTTAAAAATCATAAATACTAAATTAGTCTAGTTGCACCGTTTCAACTTGAATTGTCGCTAATTCCGCGACTTAATCTGTCTTTTAATCTAGATAGTTCATTGCACGGGGACATACCTCGCTCGAGTAGGCTATTAGAAAGAAAGTCCCTCATGTGTCCTGTCCCTGTTCATCATGTCTTAAACACAATTAGACAAAAAGAGACGTTATAACGTTAGTTTAAAGCGAATAGAAATTTAGGAGACAGTCCTAATTTAGTGTTATTATCTCTTTAATTTCTAAAATTTGTAATCTAGAGATAAATCGACGTTAAAAATAATCCACTGGCTTTAAGCCATAGCTTACAGACTAATCACAAAATATCCCCACAAAAGCTTCATCATGAACACTCTACAATAACCTCGTCTTTGATAGTGAGTCTCAAACGTGTAAGAGCGGTATTTGTTAATTTCGCACTATGTTTACTTTGGTCTCAGCGTTGCCTGTATTAGATTAAGTGAATTTATTCCTTGTCCTTCCCAAACGCAGAATTAATGTTACGGGATAATGTACGAGGAAAAATACGTTGTCTGGACAAAAAAAGAATGTTCTGAACATCGTTTGCGTAGGCGTGGATATAAATTGTAACAGTGGTTCTGTGTTCGGGTATAGTGGATTTCCGTAGCTTTTCCTAAAAGCTTATACGACTAGATATTAAAAATATGCTTTTTCGTAAATATGCAATTTTATAAAAAAATATTTATTATTACAATAAAATATACAGCATTTACAATTTTCTTAACCTACGTAGTAATAATTAAATAAAAAGAAAATTAAAACAAATTTTAAAAAGTTTGGTACCTTTAACGCTGGCAGCATTAAAAATATTTGATACTTTTAATAAATCGGAAATTAATATATATATATATGTATTTGCTCTTAACAAATGTGTTAAATAACAACTTTAATTTCGCGCCTTTCTTCAATCATAATTTAATATTTTATATTATCATGTTTTGTTCTGTCTCGACTCTGTGACTTTTGGAGCATATATATATTATTCATATATTATTTAGAAGTGTGTATGTCTTCTTGAAGTGAATCGTCTTCCATCAATTTATATCATGAACATTAAGTCTAATAATTGTGTACGAGCTATTCGCTACGTAAGAGGTTTTCGATAAAAGTCCATCTACTGTAGTATCTACTGAGAACTCTTTGATAATTAAGGTACTGGATTATTCCATATTCAAATTTTAATGAAATTAGGTGTGGTATGACGTGATCTAAAGATGCAATAACAAAGCGTTCTTTGCAACTATGCAGCTAATATATACGCCGCGGTATTTACGGGGCGCGGTAATTGCAACTTATAATGATTTGTGGCCGCGCCTGTCTGCAAGTTCCTCGGGTTGCACAGTTTAAAAACCTGCTAGTTATTCAAAAATATCTCAGGGAATTAAATATGGCTTTAATTTCTTTTTACATTATGAGGAATAATACCTCTATATAACATGTCTTACTTGTGATTTTGTTTAACTATTAATATACACCTATAATGTAAGTAAAATAATGTAATTGATTTCTGAGTATGAAAAGTTGGTAAGGTGTTAAAACAAAGTTAGTAAACTGTGTTACCACATTTGTTTGACGACTTTATAGCGATTTAGTTTCTAAGTTATTAGCGTTATGACTCCTTGATAGATCGATTAATTTGCGAGGTGAAATACCTCTTAACTAAGTTTAAACTTTGTATTCCTTGATTAAGTGCTTGCATTAGTAAAAACTGAAACATATCTATTATTTAAAATAACAGTTGATTTGATTGTAAATGTAAATGTCATTTTTTTAAATATTAACATTTACAAATGTACTCATAATCATTGAATAAACTTTCAATTTGAAATTTAAATACAATGTATAAAAATATTTAATACTAGTAATATTTTTACCTACAAACAATTCGGGACACTTTGTTATAAAAACAAAAAAAATCTAAATGAAAGTTGGCCTTGTGGCTTCAGCGTGCGATTCCCAGAGGTCGTAGATTCAAATCCCGGCTGTGCACCTGGTACATACGGTATACGGTGAAACATTGTGAGGAAACCGTCATGTCTTACCAAAAAGTCGAGGCACAGAAGACACATGAAGGTGATCTTATTAATTTGTAATAAACAAATGAGCACCAAAGAGACACAGAAATCTGAGACGCTAAATGAACGCCACTGGTTTTTTTATATGATTACTAGCTGACCCGATAAACGTTGTTTGCCATGTACATATTATTTCTAAGAAACATTATTTTAGTTCAATAAAAATAATTATCTGCTATAATAAAAAATAGGGGTTGATTGTAGAGGGGTGACAATTAAGGGTTGTGTGTATTTTTGTATGTTGTATCATAAAAAAATAAAAACAAAAAAAATTGTCTAAAAACTAAAACATTTTTTTTCAGGTGGACACCCCTAAAAAGAAAAGATGAGGTTTGAAAGATAGATAGTAGCCGATTCTCAGACTTACTGAATATGCATAAAAAAATTCATAAGAATCGGTCCAGCCGTTTTGGAGGAGTATGGGAACGAATATTGTGGCTATGGAAAAGGGCTGGGTCCGGTTTCATCAGTTGGCCGCCATACACTTTTAGCTGTTCAAATAACTGTTGGTATAAACTGCGCGTTAAAAGCTCTATAGGTAAATATTAAAAAAAATCTAAACCCTTTATATTCCTATTGGTAGCGAGCGATTGGCGATCTCATTGGAGGGCAAGGCTCAATATCGTCGCTGCGCCAGCGAAAAAAGTACATACAAGTACATATAGAAAAATAATTCTACACAGACACAATAAGCAGCATAAATATAAAGCATTTTAAAACCGTTCAACAATCTGTTAGGATTTTATCTCGGGCACTTCGATAGCGCAATAAAACACCTCGTACTGTAGCGATACAATCGCCCTCTCGGTATATTGACTAAATAATTCCGGTTTGTCCCTATAATTGTTTCCCTTTTCGCCCTTTATTTGCGTGGCTGCGAATTTATTAGCCGGAAACATGTTATGTCATGGGGTTTATTATAATTAAAGGTTCTTTATGTCTTTGGATAAATGTGTAATAAGGTTTTATTATCTTAAAATAAAATATATGTATTCTAGACTGGGATAAGTGAAAAAAGTTGATGGGTTTTTTAAATATTTAAGTTTATAATAATAGTGGTGCTACAACCCTATATGGGCCTCAGATTGCATCTATTTTTTGATCATGTCATTGTCATAGACAAGTAAATGATAAGCCTTCTGTCTGACACATGTCATAGATTTTTGAATTCGTACCTCCCGCTTTCCTTCACCGTCCGAGCGAGTTTTAAATAATTAGTTTATTATTAAGATATAATAAGAAGAACACTTTCGACTCACAAATGTTTGATAAAGTAAATCTAACTTCGTTGGAGATCTATAAAATTAATTTAATAGCTTTTTCATTAATTCACGAACATACAAACAAAATTTCCATTTTGCCACAGGGACCAAACTTTTTGGTTTGTTTTGATTTTCATTTTTTTTTTTTTTTTTTATTATTACGTTATAGGTTAAGAAAATTGTAAATAATGTATTTGTGTAAATAAACTAATAAATATAAAAAAAATCCACTCTTGTGTACAATACCTTTAATTTAAAGCTCCTCATTCTATCAATTCAATTATTTGAACTTATTTACTTAGAGATCTTAATAATTGTAATATGTAACTTACATAGAAGCAAAAAAATACATCGATTTTTTAATTAAAAACACGTTGTACATTCAAGGCAATATAATTAAAATCTCCAACGTAGAAGCTGTTTAACAACAATCAAAACGAGAGGGGAATTTGAGCGCGGGTTTTAGTTAACGATTCACGTGAAACGTAATGCACCGGACACTGGCCACCTGCGACAGAATCTATAGCATGAACATGTCTATAATCTATTGAAGGCTTGGCGTAATGGCTGCGTTTAATCTCTTTAGCTTGGGCCTTTTCTGACAATATTTACTTTAAAAAAAAAATTGGCGCCGCGACGTCAGTTACGCCTTCTAAGGTCATTCTTATCATGAATGGGTACCATATTTTGTTTTTATATTCGCTATTTTTTGACACTGAAGACATATTTTCCCAATTGAGAGATACTAAATATATATAAATACTAGCAGACTCGGCCAAGCGTTGCTGTGGCCTACTATGTAATATAACAAAAACCTTAGTTTTTGTTATATTACATAGTAGTTAACTATTCAAAGGAAATGGCAGGAAAACAACAGTCATGGGGATCACCATGCTTTTTTGGTGGCTATGCCATTAAATTGTAGCTTATGTGAAACATTAGTACTTTCAACACAGCGCCATCTGTTAGAATTGTGTCAAATAATAAACAAATAATTTGCAATCAATTTACATTGCGGGTATAAATAGCGATGTAAGCTATCCTATCTTTTAAGTTGGATCAAACTACACACGGTGTGCAAATTTGATTGATATCGTTTCGGTAGTTTAGGAGTCCATCGCGGACAAACAACGTGACACGTAATTTATATATGTTAAGATAGGAAACTAATGCAAGACCGAACAAGTTGACAGGCATCTATTTGACAATATAATTAAATACGTCATATAAACGGCATTTTTAGCCGATAATATTGCTATATTCCGCTGGATTTTACAATAAATTGTGTGTTAAAAAACGTTTTATTCGACTAATATTTCAATGTTTTTTTGCAAACGAACGAATGGGCAATCCCGATAGCATTTTCAATGTTTTGCGGTTAAACGAGTGTTTATCTTCATTTAATCTACTCGTAATCATTTCTTACTTAATTCTTAGTCTTGGCATATACTTTACATACTGAAATTTTTCCCTATACCTACTTAAATACGATATTTTAAAACTAGTAGAAACCGCGGGTCTGTAAAATACTTCATTCTAAAAATATTGTAACTGTTTTTAAAACAAAATCGCAGTCATAGATCAGAGCCTTTACTATGTATTTTCCAAAAGTGAAACGGACAGCGATTCCGATCACAATAATAAGTTATTATACCGTGCAGTCCCAAGTTTACAACCAGCGCTACGGATATTGAGAGAACATATCAATCATCAGGATCGACATCTCTCGAAAGTTAAGTAAGAAGCAGGTACTTACTTAAAAATGTTTAAGTACCGTCAATACGAGAAACGAAAGAAAAATTTGTTAAGATGAAAATAATTCAAGTACAATATTTAAGAAATAATTATTGATTTGAAAACATTCACCGAATTAACAAGCCACTCCAGCCGGTGTTTGAGAGGCTCCAGTCAGCCCCTCGACTCAAGCATCGCATTCTGTATCGCTACAACCTTTCAAAGGCCAGACTAATTACTGATTTCAGTTTTCCATGAAATTGAACTATCTTATAACGTAAAGACGAACTAAAGCTTCTTAAATCCTATTTTGTTATTGTATAATTTACATCATTTGAACCAACAAATAAAGAATTATTTACGCTTTATTTAATGTTTTATAATTTATGTATCTGTTTCAAGATCATTTGTCAATCTAATAGGCAAGTAGGTCAGCGTTTTGGGTCTAAGGCAAGCCGATTTCCTCACGATGTTTTACTTCACCGTTCGAGCGAATGTGACATGCGCATATAGAAATACTAATAGTGATTCGCAGGACCACAAAGTTGGGAGTCTCTAAAGTCACTATACCAATGTGTAGTTTATTATAGTCCTCGTATAGCAAATGTTTTACGTTCTCCTTTAGGGTAGTAGGACTCCTTTCTCCGCAATTAGACTCGTGGTTGGTCCGTTGTGCGTACAGTACGTGCGTACGTTCTCCTTTCTAGGTTAATTAAAATCAGCTCATTCACCTAATAATCTGCTAATAAACCCGCCGGGGATTGAACCTACGACCTCAGGGATGAAAATCGGACGCGGAAGGCCACTGCCACTGCTCTAAAAATACAATAATATTGAACTGAAAAATGTATATAAGAATTCAAATATTTGGAGAATGTAACGATTGAAGTTTGAAATTAGAACTACGGTGAACTTATTTAAACTTAACGTACGAGTTATGTCTTTAACTCAAGTAATAAATACTCAACAAATACTTCACTATAATGCCGTCAATCCTATTAAAATTCATTCAAATATTCCCGAGAATATAAAATGTAAAGTTTAGAACTGTCATCTTAAATTCAAACCGTGAAGTGGAAACATTTTCTCCGCAAGTTTTATGCGCACTAACATGTCGGAGCCAATATCCTAAATTGAGTTATAAAATCATTTATTCCCAGATTATTAGGTGAACTGTTTTTAACATAGAATAGGGAATTTAAAACATATGACATACGAGAACTATAACTAAACATTAATTTACTGAATTAAGCGACTCTTAACTCTATGAACCTGCAAATCACCAATTAAATATTAGTATTTCCATGTGCCCAATTAATACTTGCTATAGTAAACATCGTTAGGAAACCAGCATTTAAATTGACGACATGGTCAGGCACATAAGGCTGTTCTTCTCAATAAATATAACATATGAAAATTCAAAGCAGTTAATAAAATTAACTTAATCCCGTACAACACGTTATTTACAAGTGCTAAATAAACTTTTGTTGGTTTACTCTGTAAGCGTCTATCTGTAGCTTCTAGATTTTTTGACATATTTTCACAAGTTTTTATATAAAAGGATGACAGTTTTCTATCATGCACTCCACTCTTAATATAAGACTTAATGGTCCAGCCTTACAATTTACTAACAATCAAAACCGTATACGACGACATCGTTTAGAACAACATACCGGTTATATTGACCAAAATCAAAGGTCCCGGCTGAATTCTAATATATTTTACAACAATCTTCAGACTAACTTAGGTTTAAGTTTCTAATTGGTTTTAGTTGTTTTTTCTGCTGTTTGCTTGTGGCTAATTTTTTCCTTGCTAGTTTGAAATCAATTCTAATATAATTCATGTGCATGTGTTAAAGTTTGTGAAGTAATGTTTTCTTGTATATTTTAAGTAAAAGATGATTTAGAACTAATAATACATGTAATACAACTATATGTAATACATGTATTTTTGCACTTCTTGCCTACGTTATGTAATTTAATACTTTTTTGTTTCTTTTCTCACAGTGGTTGCCTGGAAGAGATCGCTCGAAAGCGATAAGGCCGCCAGTTGCTCTCCTTTTTATTTAATTATGTCAATTATTGTACTATATTAATGTATATGCAACGAAAATAAATAAATAATAAATAAGACAGATCTTATTCTAAATACCACAATTAGATTTTGAGACATTTCAAGTAAACATACCACAAGATTAAATTGTACCACGTTAACTAACGTTTAAGTCACGTATTCGTGCACGTTTGTCTCCTGCGGGAAGGTTGCCAATGGCTTTCTAAATAGAGAAGAGAATTGCATTCGATATCGTCGCAATTCGATTTCGAATTTAAGCTCTCATAAACATCGCGGTGTATCTCCCAAGTTTCCCAACTCCGGGGAACTACAAGTTGCGATCTATTTTACGTGTTATTTACTTGAAGACAATGCGACTAAGTATATGAATTTTTTTAGTACACGCTTTATTGTATGAAGTTCTATAATAAATTTAGTACCAAGACGCGTGTGAACATTTTAAAAATGATACATTAGCCAAGTGCTTACCGGCGTGGGGTTGGTGGTTTCGGTAATAATTTCTTCCTAAAACCTATAATTTGAGTGTATATTCAAAAGGTTCATAAGAATTTTAGAAAGGCTATGGTGGGGCATGGCACAACAAAGGTTGGGAAACAGTATTTTAGACTCTTGACAAAAAACATTGTATGACATCATCTCAAATAAAATTAAAAGCAGTTCACTTCAGGAAAAATTTCACAGACATATTCCTGCTTATCATACTCGTAATTGTGCTTTATTTCTCGTTCCTCACATCAACACCAGTATGCACTAAACTCAGTTTTGAATCGCGCAGCCCGGGCATACGGAATAAACCTGGACTTGTTTAAACTATCACGGAATATGCTTAAGTATTGAGAATATCCATAGCGCTAAATCATGAGCACACATACAGTAAGCACACATACATTCGAATTAGGTATTACTTAGTTGTAATTAATACATATTTGAAGCTTTTTGTATATATTATGTATCCCATATGTGGCTTTATCTTTAGTATAATTATTTTTGTTAGGTTTAGGATTACGAAATAAATATGTCACATTCACAAAATGGGTAGTATCAATACTTGACAGTTCCAAGAATATTTAGCTTGTTTAGAACACCTGCTAACATACCTTTCTTCTAGGAAATAAAAGCGATGTATGTACTAGTTAATTTGGACTCAATTCCCGACGGAACACATTACATTAATTCCTTTCAGGGCGCACTCAACACACTTGTACGTGCTGTTTACTTGGATTGCTTTCGCCTTCCCCGTTGTTGTTATTCAATTATTCTTGAGTTCTACATACTAACTTTGTTCAATACTGTTTCATACTTTTTAAGCCCTAAGATTATACCTTTAATTAGTCATAATAGTCAATAATTGTACTAATGTGCCTTACTGATTATTTATTGTTTAAGAGCTTTTATAAGTGGTATGGTGTTAAGGTAGGGAAAACAAAATGGTTTGTAAAATGTGTCATTTGTAATGATTCTAATCAAACGCGCAAAATTTACAATATACATTAAACTATAATGATGAGTCTTTTGTATGATGATAATACTTTTTATTTAAGGCCCGTGAGGCAAGGAGCTTATCTATTTCAGATTCAGAAATCAAGTAAATATAATAGTTGTTCTTCGAGAACTCAACACTGGTCTTACGGCCATGTATCAATTCAAAATCATTAATATTTCCAGTTATGGTCCACTGTAATTTAGTCGAAAACATTAATTATTACGAAAAAATTACTATTTAACTATTAGAATTAATTTAGGTACAAATTAGTTGAGCCAAATAATTAATATTTTATTTTTACAAAGACCATATGTAGCTAAAAAAGCCAAAACTATGCCAGTTGTTATCAGCAACTAACAGTAACTCCAAATGGACAATATAATTTTAATTCCCCAACGCGAATAGATTTTAAGCGAATAAAATGTTAAAAGATTTACAGCTTCGTAAATAAAGAAAGTGCAGAAATAAGAGTTTTTATGAAAGTATGAACATGGTTTAGGAGCTTACAAGAAAGAATATTGCAACGGTCGATAAGCTTCGGCTTTAGCCCCAACGTGCTGTGAAAATTGGACGTGGCATTTCTTATTCTTCTACGGCCTTAAATAGTTGAACATTGTTTTGACGCATATTCAAAATCAAATATACAGTAGATATTTGTTGTTTTTATTGCGTTCGTTTTATATTTGAAAGACATAATATATTAGATTAGTTAGTTTTTAGTTTATTTTATAATTTATTTGTATTATTTTAGATTAAGGTTAGTGAAACCATATTTTTTTTAAATAAGATTTGGCTATGCACTTCTTGTACTTGTACCTAACGTTTTTTTCCTTACTAGGGTTGCCTGGAACAGATCGCTTGTTAGCTATAAGGCCG
Organism: Pieris napi; assembly: GCF_905475465.1. NCBI lineage: Eukaryota > Metazoa > Arthropoda > Insecta > Lepidoptera > Pieridae > Pieris > Pieris napi. The sequence goes on along the minus strand of NC_062237.1, from coordinate 2,371,682 downwards.
CCCGTTGCAATTTTTATGTATTGTTAGTTGTTTTTCTAAATGTAACGAAGTGTAAATAAATAATATGTTTATTAATTTCAAAGGGTTTCCTAACTTTTTTTATAATATTTTTTTTGTAACTAAACATGAATACTTTTCGGTTTAATCTACATTATTTTAAAATGCACTTTAGATATTAAGGTGAACTTTAGTACTTTCATAATATTGATATAATGAGCGATATTTTAGTAATAAATAACACTCGCTAGCTGAACATTAATTCACAAAAGTCTATTTGTCCATTATTTGTTATATATATAGCTTTTTTATTTTTATTATATATACCGCCGCCCATAGTCACTCACATTGCCAGAAAGCTCGCAGGTGCGTTGCCGGCCTTTTAAAAAATGAATTTGAAATTTTGTGAATGGGAAAAAAATAAGGTGAATTTAAAATCTATCTAGTAATAATAATAATAAATAATCTAGTAATAATATAACCTCCGAATGCCCAAACAAAATTCGTCTCAACCTTATGTTAAGTAAAACATTCTAACTTACACCTAGTGTTTAATTCTCTTCATTATTTAAATTGCATTTTCACGAGTAAATATATTAATAACATTGAGCGTTATTTCAGCAGTGAGTAGAATTAATTAAAACTGTCTAGATAGTTTTATGAATACACTTTACTCGGGAGGATTATGATAGTCACCGTTAAAAACTTTCATGTTAATCATAAATGCGCAGGTTTTAGAATATCGTAAAAGCTCCGAAAAGTTTTAAGGAGTTTATAGGCGTTTATAATTAATTAATTCAAAATTACCTAAAATATGATTTAATTTAATTAATAATACATGCAGCTGTATTCTATCATCACCTCGACGTTCATCGTTCCACAACTGCAGTTGGCAGTTTTTGCCGCACACCATCACTATGTGGAACCAGCTGCCCACTGAAGTATTTCCGAACCTATTCGACTTAGGGTCCTTCAAAAGAGCGTACCAATTCTTAAAAGGCCGGAAACGCACTTGCGAGCCTTTTGGCAATGTAAGTGTCCATGGGCGGCGGTATCACTTAACATCAGGCAAGCCTCCTACCAGTTGGCTATTAACTATCGAAATATACATCTTACATATTTCTATTTTCAACTCTTGTGTATTTTTTGTGCAATAAAGTGATGACGTCTCGTTACATTACATAACAATAATAAACCCATACAAATTCAATACAAAGCGTCCCCTCATGTGTGCTTTGATATCGCGGGTTACTCGATTGTGAGGCACCTGGTTAGCGCTGCGCCTTCTTCGTTTATGTCACACGTGTATATCCTTTCTATAACCTGTTTTCATAACTAATTGTTCTCATTTTAACATGTGTGATGTTGAGAGCAAAAATAAAATAAAGTATTTTTTGTGCTAGAAAATTCTAGTAGACTAGTTGATCTAATCTCTGAAATACTTTATTTATACCTGTCCGAGTTTATTTCGTAAATTCTTGGTTGCTTATTAGCAAAATATTCCGCTACCTCATAAACGCTAGCCATTTTCTTTCCACTATCGGATAAAAAGTTTAAGGAGCTTTTGTTGGCTTACTTTTAAACAAAAATGTATTAATAAAATATACTAACGATATTTAAAGTTTAGATTCAATTACCCTATTAGTTACACATCAAATTATTGAAAGTACCGATGTCATTGTCTAAATCAGTGATTCCGAAGCTTTTATGCCCACGTTAGCATTTCTAAAAGTCTTATGTGGTTGTCAATATACTCGCGTTAATAATAATTAATCATTTATGATTTAATTTAAAGCTTTCTCTAATTATTTCAAAAATTATTTAATCACTATACCAAGTATGAACTATAAAAATATATATACGATACGATAAACAAAGTCCCAAGAAGCCCATTTTATTGTGTGTCTAATAGCGGAGTTTTTATTAGAAATACTTGGAAGTCTGTATTCATTTTGAGTTTTTCTCTTACTTTATTAAAAATACATGACCTTGTTTAATCAATGCATCACAAACGAATTTGGTAGCACAGTTTTATAATTCCTTATTGATTGATTTTTAAACGAATTGACGTAATAAAATCTCAGGTAATATAAGAAATTGCTGTTTCTTCGACAGGCTAAAACATTTGAACGACATTCACCTAAATTTAATTTCCGATCCCTTTCTTTACGCACACTCCACGAACCATAAAGCATAATTAGACGTTCCATTAAATGCTTATACATAAAGCACTTACACAATGCAAATATGTTTCTATAACGTATACGTATTATTCTATTATTAGTACAAGGGACAGTGGCTAAGCCACTAACTCTGGGGTCCTTTTAAATCCTTAACATAATTTTTAACTAAAAAATAAATCGTAAATATACATTCGTAAAATAATATTTTTATAAAATTTAGTTTTAATTAAAAGTTACTAGTGTGAATGATACACGGCGTTAACTCCTCCCTGTAGTGTCATCAAATGCGCTTTCCGCTGTAATGAGCCCCAAGTCGCAGCTTTCCTACAAAAATTATTAAAGCGCTGCAATTCGTGACTATTTCAAAAGCTTGCGAGTAACTTCGAAGTCGAGATATATTTTTTAAATTATCCATTTGATTATTTAGAGCCAAGAGTTGATTGTTTGATATGTAAAACTAAGAATAATGCTAAAATAAAACACGATTTAATGGAATTTTAAATAGTTAAAAACTTTGAACGTAAACTGAAAATCGGAAACTATACAATCTTAAGCGCTTAAAAAGTAATTCATATATAGGTTAATTACCATTTAAACTGGTTTCTTCAAATTATATAGAGCATATTGCTTATAACATTTCAAGTGAGAGCTTTTTCTGCAATTGCCGTACGTTATTTCAATCCGGAACATTAACAATTCAGTGACAAAAGCAATTTAATTTTCGTATACGTAACACAGACAGTATGGCATATCTCTCAACAAAACGTACAAAGTCCAATCAATACAAACATTTAGTTAACACGGAACCAATAGGAAATCAAAGTACTCGTATATTCAAGACAGTCACTATATCAGAATGTCACGCACGTCGGGTTATTCAGGGGTTAGCACCGGCATAATGAAACAAATCCTCACAGGTTACAAAGGCCTGCCCAATTGTTGTCAAATGAAGATTCAATTGGGGCACAATAAATTAGTTGGGAGTTCAGACCCTTCGTTTGCAGAGGGCCACGAATAACAAGGCCAAGATATCTCTCATTGTTTAAGCCTATTGTGGACAGCAGTAGTTATCTAGATTCCACAAACACCGATCTGGGATAAGCTTCGTGTGATATAAATTTTATTACAATTTATTGAAAAAAAATTTGAAATCTAGAAATTTCTTGAAATGTTGAAATTCAAGAAAATTATAAGAGAGCGTATCAATTCTTAAAAGGCCGGCAACGCACTCGCGAGCCCTCTGGCATTGAGAGGCGGTATCACTTAAAATCAGGAGGCAAACGGGCAGGAGAGCCTATAAAATAAAAATTTAAGAATCAGACTAAGTTACATCACGCCTGTCTAAACAACGCTCATATATTTATTTATTAATAAAGAAAGATGACACAAACATACATAAGATTTTTTTAGAACTAAAACATTTGCTTACTTCATTACTTTCATTTTAAACAACTATATATATGACAAAATGTATTAATAAACACGAATAACCCCTACTGTAAATTATCTACCAATGAAATTCCATATATTTGAAAGAGGCAAATGGCAATGGTCGAGTATTTTCGTCTAAGCGCACGGTGCCAGTTCGCCTCGTGACTAGTCAAATGTTGGGAGTGACATCGTCCATTATTGCCTTCTGTACAAACACAGGCGAGCTTACCCGGCTTAAGTGAGCTCTTTTGTCCTTCGCTTGATGCCTGAAACAATGCCACTTTACACTGTCCCTAGTAATGCCTCGTAAGACTGAGATTACATATCACGCACCGATAATTCGCCGGACACTCCGAGAAGACTTGTCAAGGTTATATACCAATTTATACATTGTATCTCTTTTTTATGCCCATTTATAATTTTTTATTGAGCACTGTTGGCCTAGTGGCTTCAGCGTGCGACTCTCCTACCTGAGGTCGTAGGTTCGATCAAAGGAAAACATCGTGAGGAAACCGATATTTCTTAGACCCAAAAAGTCAACGGCGTGTGTCAAGCACTGGAGGCTAGTTGCCTATTAGATTTAAAAATTATCATGAAACAGATTCAGACATCTGAGGCCAACACCTAAAGAGGTTGTAGCGCCATTGATTTATTTATTTCTTAATGTATTTTTAAATATGCCCCCTGTTACAACACAGACGTACGTTAAGACGTAAGATTTAAAGTGAGCGAATATTTTTTTATAAAGAGATTATGAATAGAAAAACGATAGTGCAAGATTCATTAATTTATTTTCTTTAACATTATTTTTATTTTTCCTACGTACGCAATATTACTCACATCTAATGTAACATGTTTGTACGAACATTTCCTACAGAAAAGTCAATAGCGTTTCTAGTTCTTATTTGAAATAGTCTGTATATAAACACGAGGAACTCTCTTGGCTGGCTTAATTAGAATGTATATATAATAAATATAAATAACAGAATTCGTACTCTACGTGTAGGTAAATGCTCTTCATCAGAAATTAATAGCAATTTAAATATATTACTACTAGTAGACACGGCCAAGCGTTGCTGTGGCTAAGATTTTTGTTATATTATATAGAAGTAAACTATTCAGGAGAAACGGCAGGAGAACACGTGGTTATGCCATTAAAATGTAGCTTATGTGAAACGTTGGTACTTTCAACACAGTGTCATCTGTTACAATTGGGAATATAAAATAATAAACAAATATTTTGCAATAAAATAATATTGCCGGTATAAATTGAGATGTAAGCTCTCCTATCCTATCCTATTTTTTAAGTTGGATCAAACTACACACGGTGTGCAAAATTGATTAATATCAGTTCGGTAGTTTAGGAGTCCATAGCGGACAAACAACGTGACACGTAATTTATATATATTAAGATTTTTAACTTAGAAACCCGATCAATAGTAAAACGTTTTAGTATGCTCTTCTCAGATCAGTATTCGTTTGTAGTTAAGCAGTTAATCAATATTATTATATACAATAATTAAGCCTAATTTATTCCTTGAAACAACATCATTTATAAAAGATACAAAAACCTACATTTATTCAATACAATTTTTCAACAAAGTGATATCCAATGGCAACCATATTCGTTAAACTAATTTCTACTTATATATTGTCTATTGCTCTTTGTTTATCAAAGGAAGGAAATAATCAAACACTGCACCATAATCAATTATAACAGGGCACTCAATTCCACAATCAGCAATCACCAATCAGACGTAGGTATTTACATAGAAATGTGTCTGATAAACATCGGCCATCGGAACTACGACACATTATGCTAATACCGCTAAGTATTATATGCGCCAATTATATAGAAATACATATTCATGATAACTATTACAATTGATGCTAAACGCTCATTATGATGTATTAATGAGGTCTACAATTATGTGGTGAACTCCTAACACGAGGATTTATCTGTCAACTCGAAATGTTTTTTTAATCTAACATTAAGTGATAACCCCCAGGAAACTCTCAATGGCAGTGGGCTCGCGAGTGCGTTGCCGGCCTATTGAAAATTGGCACTCTCTTATTGAAGAACCCAAAGTCGAATTGGTTCGGAAATACTTCAGTGGGAAAATGCTTTGAAAAACGGTCAGATGTGGAACGCGGTGATACGGTGATTTCGTATTCTGTCACAATCAATGTCTATACAAATTACAAATATATTTAATTTTTTACTTACACTATTTTCTTAGTTACGAAGTTGTATACTAATTAAATACATAATTTAGCTTCAAAATAATTTATATAACATTGAAGTGTGGTGCTTATGTGTGGTAAAATTTAGATTTTCGTCTATCTGACGCCTTCTTTTGGTGCGGTTTACATTTAGTTATAGCCCACATAACACACATTGTATGACACATTAATTTGAATACCTAATTAAAACGATTTCAAGGCTGATTACATTCACTGAAATTCAATAAATACGACTATTAAATTTTCACATTTATAACGACTGCAATTATTTTCCGTTTTATAGCACTGTAAGGCTTTATTAAAATGGTATTAAACCGCCCAGGGCATGGACCCCTGTGATTAAGCAATCCACTAAAGTGCTTTGAATTTTATATGGCGCACTTTAAACCAATACTGTTGTAATTCACTCCCGTAAAGAAAATTAAGATTTATTAATAGCAATTTATGAAACTGTTGCATAATGAAGGAAATATTAATGTTTTAGTACCAAGATATGTGTTTTCCACAGTATACCTAAGCTAATAAATTAAATGTAAAAAAATATAAATAGCTATGGAATAAATTAGAGAATCTAGTAAAAAATCAAATTCGAACATCTGTGTTTTGCTTGGTTGACCGATCAAGTTTATTATGTCTACCCACATTTTTGGTGCTGTTTTGTTTTGTTATTTTATATATGTATCTATATGTGCGCTCTAATTTCTAATTTTTAATCTAAGTTTTAAATATTGTTTCTCAGTAAGTGAAATATGTATGCAATTCTTATGAGAAATAAAGTTTTTCTTAAACCTAAAGAATTATCACTAAATAAATTCAAAACTATCCTTAAAAATTAATCAATATAGGTTTTTATAAATTCGACAATTATTGAAATGATCCTAATCCTTGGAATTGATTTGCTCTAGTTCAAATATCAGCCTTCTGACACACGCCGTCGACTTTTTGGGTCTGCCGGTTTCCTCACGATTCCTTCACCGGGGTTCGAACCTACGACCTAAGGTACGAGAAACTCACGATAAAGCCACCAAACCAACACTGCTGTTGGATTGGTTGGATTATTTACTGCCAGAATTAATGGTTTTGGATTTTGGTGACGGGGAATAACACACTGAGACACAAACAAGAAATTAATGACATTTGTTTCATGGAGGTCAATTCAACAGTCTTACCATGATATTAATTTACTTTAAATAAATCTACTTCGAAAATAATACATCTTACATAAGCTAAACATTTCCCAGCAGCAATGACTGATCAGTTCGTCTTGCACTCTTTTCGTATTCAAGAAACCAATCTCTCAACAAAATAGGATTGTGAAATAAACAATTCTACATAAAGCAAGCAAAAATTGAATATTCGGGGTGTGACGCATTAGACCGTCAAGCCAATCCGACAGCAGCTAGATTTGGCCACGTAGCCGGAAAATTGTTGGGAAATGATCCGATGAAAACCCCCTGTCGTGTATCCTGATTAATTTTTAAAATGCCCCGTGGCATATGTAGTTTACGCACTGATGACCGTTAACTAAATTGCTTTTGTTGATTTTTTACGTTTGACAGTCGGAGGCGACTATTAGATAAATATTGTTACAGAATGCAATCACTACGCACTCTGTTATTTACAACGTATAGACATACAAAAATCATATTTATTCGTGTACATATTGGTACATAAATATTCGTTAATGGAATGTAGTCACGCATTTATTTTGACGGAGCAAACAACTCTGGATGGTCACTGGGTACAGACTATAAAACGGTTTATATTACCCATACTCCTCCGAAACGGCTCAACCGATTCTTATGATTTTTTTTTATGCATATTCAATAAGTCCGAGAATCGGCTAATATCTATTTTTCAAACCCCTAAATGATAAGGGGTCCACCCCAAAGAAATTTAAACAACCTTAATTTTCATCTACCCTCTACGATCAACCCCTATTTTTTATTTGTTAATTAAGAACTAATAACTGGAACTCTGAGGTTTATATAGAGAAAAATCACAGAAAAACCTAAAAAGTTTTCATTTCGGAAAACCGAACAGTCTCTTGGGCAGCATAGGTTCCATTAATTAGGCATTAAGGAGAAGTTCGCGGTGGCAGCTGGTATACTATAGAATAATCAGCCACAGAGCATAGGATGGTTGCACAAAGAATAAGGGTTGTAAAAACAGACAATATTATTACTGTTGCTAAAATAAGCAAATTTATTAAATAAAAGATTTTTGTTCAACTTAACTACCCAAAATTTCACGTGATAGAATGATAAAAGTTAATATTTGCAACATATAGACTTACATGCAATTATCAAAAAAACTTTATCATGTTATCTATCACTGCTTATTTAAATGACGGATATGTAAAAAGACTTGAAACTTTTAAAGGAAGAAAAGTACTTTTTCTTTTCTTATTCTAAATTAATATAGAACGTAAAATAGACATTTAGACGCTAATCAACTCTATATTGACCTAATTTTATAGAATAGATTTTAAATGCCTTACAAAGGTTTAATAAACAGATTTACCTGTCAGGTTGAGTGAAAGACCAGACAGCTGCTTTTTGTGTTTATATTTTTCACTGGAATATCAATTCTTTTGAACTGAAAAATAATTCGCCTCTTCGAAGTGCTGTTGAAATTATTATATTATAATTTATTTTTTGTTTATACGTACAGTATTATTATTTCATTTGTTTTATTTTTAAAAAAAATATTTAAAATAATAACAGTTTTATGGAATAAGAATGAACACCTAACACAATTTTATTTTTTAAACATGCATTGTACTTCCAACTTAAATGATATATTAATTTAGCCTTTTTTTTAGACTTATTAATTTCCGTAGAAATTATTCTACGGAAAGGACGAGAGTTGATAAACATTTTAATTGGTATAAATATTTGCATTCTTACGTTTCAAAAACTAACACAGACACAGCGCACACATAACAACTCTCAGCCACACTCTCAAATACGCAAACACACCCATTCTCATACTCAAACACTCACACATACCTAAGGCATTACACGACTTTTGTATGATTAGATGTAACATTAAGACTACTTTAAACAAAAATGTTACATGTACCACGGAATAATTGTAATCTAGTTACCCACAACACAGGGGCTAGTGTCGGGTCTAGCGATCAATTTGGTCAAATCCATACTTCTGTAATGAACAAAGTTATTAATGTTATTATTAATATCGTCAAAAATCTTTAAAATTACTTTAAAAACAGCACTTCCAAGAAGCTCGTAGCTAAAGGGGAAATTTCGAGTCTTATGCAGAACGACCGCATCAAAGCTACTTTGCGGGATGCCTTTCGGCCGCGGTTTCAATGCATATTTTATCACTCGACTGATAAAAATTAATCTTAAAATATATTTAGAAATTAACTTTGGATTAAGGCTATCTCGATCATACAAAATTAGCTTAAAGTAAAGCAATATACAGTGTTTTTACCAGATCTCGGAAGATGCCTTGCTGTCTGAGTGGAGCTCATGAGCTGTCCTCCGCCAGTCGCCAATTCCGCGTGTTTTCGCTATTCAATTGTTTTGTGGATTAAGACAGGTTTGTGAAGACTGAGAGACGAATACAAAAGATTATTTGTTAAAAAAAATCGGTTGTCTATAAAGTCAGTTTACTGACGATAGTTGAACGTGACAACGTCATAAGAAAATACTGATGGAATGGTTGCATTTTTCAAAAGAAAATTTTAATTTTATTTGTTTAATAGATATTTTGTATGGATATAGAGAAGGAGGTAAATGGAAATCGCAATTGAATTGATCACGTTACATTTATTTGAACGCATAATACAATTATGTCAATTTTGCACATCAAGCCTTAAATGTAACGCCTCAGAGCGAGGTAACGCCTCAGATCGAGGTAACGCCTCAGAACGAGGTAACGCCGCATGAGTCATGTTTTTTCGTGCTTGTAGCCGGCTCCATCGAATTATAAGACGTTGTCACGTCAAAAGTAACAAAATGTGTTAGTAGTGTAAGGACGTAATTAGTATGTATAATAAGCTGAAACATCTCAAATGATGCGTAGGACAGAGGGATACTGGTCAAACAGCCGGATCTGAGCTGTAAAGGCCTTTAAAGGCAACAGCTACATTCCATTCAAAAAATTATTAAAAAAACATGGTCGGAATCACTTCTTCGTCGCTGGCACCAGATATAGACGTTACTTATTTTTATTACTGTTCGAATAGTGGTTATCTGTTGTTTGAACATTAATAGATATATTGTGGTTAATTTCGTGTAATCTCATTAGGTTTTGTTGAGTAATTTTATTTGTTAATTGCTAACTGTATATTATAATTATTGATTGGCATTTTATTCTGTAAATAAATAAATAATACAAATAAATAATTATAACATTTCCTTGCTATAGCACTCTTTCAATATATTGCTAGCAAACAAATCCTTTTCAAGTACTTATGTATTACACCTTACACCTTTGGAAAAAAGGGACTAGGCGCTCGTATCGATGATTTACTATAAATTAGTTCCGTAGTATATAGGATTTTTTGACAATTTTAATTTAGTTCAACATTTCGCGAACAATATTATCTTTATTAATCTGTGTATATTTTTATTAAACCATTAACTTTATAACACAGTAAATAAATGCCTTATAAAAAGTGAATCATTTGAATCTCAAAGTTTCTTTAACTTTATTGTCAATCATTCCGTTAGACCAATTATATTAGATTTTAAGGATTGTTAGCTGCATTATCTTCTCAATTGAATATATATGAAGTCGATGAATTCAAAAGAAGTAATACCAATGTCACCATTTCCCCTTTATATTAACCACTCTGTTTAAATGTTTTTTCACCTATAAACCGAATTTAGGGTTGAATACAGCGAAACAGCGTAGGAAACTATTGACGGGCGAGAAGGCGGATGTTTATAATCAGCCGTTTTATTTATTATATAGTTTTATTTATTTATTTAGATTTATTAATCAGCTGTTTTATTATTTAAAATACATTTTTATCAAATGGACGTGATTTATCTGTATTAGTTTGTGACATGAATGTAGAGAATCTATAATATATAATGTAATTTTAAAGAACGTGGAAAAAATGCACGACACACGATACACGGACATATATAACAACTATTTAAGTTTCGACTTGTTTATTAACTACACCAGAATATGCTTAAACGGTGTATTAAAAATATCCATAGCGCTAAATATCCTGCATCATGAGCACACCCCACAGGCACACCATCACACAACATATCCAAATTAGGTTTACCTACTACTTAAATAAATGAATTTTATCGCTTTTTTTCCTTAATATCTTAAAAGTTTAAACCTTTTTGTAAATCTTTGACTAATTTAAATTAGCTGGACAAGTACGAAATAAATAAACATTATTTAAAATTGTGAGCAGTTTTCTTTATGTGAGAATGAGTCCGCAATACGGTGTTCCCTAAATTTATAACGAACAAATATTTTTCATATGGAACTCTAAAACCTTCTGAGCAAATATTTCTTCAGTACAATAAGGTGAGACGCAAACAGTTTGAAAAACACCTATGTAAACGGGATTACGTTTTTGTGCTCGCTACTTAATCCCCGACACGTTCGAATAACCCTCAAACTTTCTACATAATATTTATTCTCTTTATAGGTTTTAATGGCTGTGCCGTGATTGGAATAAATCTTAAATATAAGCTACAGTATTAAACCTTTGTTTTTATTCCTACAAGAGAATTATCACTAAATAAATTCAAAGCCCTCGTTAAACGAAAATTAATCAATAAAGCTTTTTATAAATTTGAGGAATACGTAAATGATCCCAATCGTTGGGATTGATTTTCTCCAGTTCAAACAATTTGTATAACAATACTTGGCGATTAAAAAGAGTGGCGGAAAGTTTCTTGCCAGTTCTTCTTACCCGCTTTACGCCCCTGACTTGCGAACTGGTAGTAAATGTAAATTTACAATTAATTTAACTTGACAATTCAAGTAAAAAAAACAAGTTGAGTTTTACATCAGCAGCTATAAAATAGGAAGATGAACGCAATTCAACAACAGTTGTCTAATATTGAGTAAAATTAATTAAAGCTTTATTCTTTTAAATGTCTTTTAGTTTACCGGCCTAACATTTTCATATTCTATACATTTTTTACAGATACAAAACCGAAAGATAAATCAATGACAAAAAAATGTAAATCACTGGTAGTGCAAAACGCGAAACAACGGAAGCAACTTGGTCAGATCCGTAACGTATTGTCGTTACAGTATGCGGAAATTTGCCCACATTATAATTTAACACAAGTTGGTCCGTGCAGATATAAATGTTAATTCCACCAACATTGTACAACTTGCGATGAGTTTGCGAATAAATTACAAATGAGCGTAATACGTGCGCCAAAGATAATCGTGTCGTTATTCGTTATTTATACACATTTTAACATCGTAGTTTTTTGAGAGTCTTAATTATAAAAAGCTAAGAAAGCCAACGTGTCCATTTTGAAACTTTGATAATAGCGGATCCCGAGTTTTGTTGGACACCATAAAATTTAGAAAAACTTATTGTGACTGATAGAGTGGAGGACACCCGACCCTACTTGCTTAACATCAGGCGATACTTGGATAATGGAGAAAGAGCGGCACCAATAACAAGACAAGATAAGAATAAAGCGCTAATAGTGACACACTTTGAGTTCTCTATTAGGAACACTCATTATGTACAATTTAACTTACAATTTAGTATGCAATAGTGATATGATATGTTTATTTAAAAAAATCTTCGTCCTTTCTACGCCTTATAAATATAAAGAAGATACAGCGTAGTACCGGTGTAACTACTGATGTAAATTATTAAAATAAAACTAATAATCAAAAAAGAGGTAGCAATTTATGGCTTTATTACAAATTAAAATATAACCTGGTTGACAGTTCACTGTCTTAGTACACTGAGCATTTGAGACAATATTAAATTCTCTTCTATCTCCAATATTTATACATGCTACGTAAGTGTTACGAGGAAGTGCTACATGCGTAGGCATGTGCTACGAGACGCATAATACCGTAGTATATCAAGCCTTGACATGTGAGGTGTGTAGGCTCTCAAATTAGCTCACTACAGCCATGATTCTCCGAGCTTTAATCTTATCATTGAGATACAAATCTAACAGTCTATATGTTACAATTATGAAAAATATCAGTAAAACCAAGTTCATGTATACATAGACTCTCAAATTAGTTGTAATAAGCCAATTCATAAATATCTAAGCTTATATCTCATCATCGCGATACACGGAATATTGAATAAAATTACAAATAACAATCAAGACAAGTTAAAACAGTACAACTGTTTTTTAATGAGACTGTTTTATAAAAACACTTTAATTGAATGGAAATTACGTGTCGATTTCACGTCCTATTGCGCCGTATTCAGTAGAGCTTGCGATTCGTTAAAATTCCCAATAAACGATACTGAAATACAAATTTGTTTGCAATACAAACACCCTTGTTTGACGCACAAACTAATTTTCGCTGCTTATTAATTCACGTAACTAAATACCTAATGACTCTACATTTAGTTTTAATAGTTTAATTAGAATCTTTAAACATTTTAAATAGTTTAATTTTAATTATATGTAGGTATTTATAATCATTGTAATAAATAGAAGGTTTGGAACTAAACGTCAAAAACAGGAATGGAGGAATAATACAAAGCGCATTATCCCAAACCTAGGAGCTTTTATAAAAAATCACACCGCAATGAAAAATAAATCCTCTTTATCAGTAAACCGCCCATTAAAGCACACAAATCAGGGCTTTATACAAACGTAATATATTTTATATACTTTATTGACACTGCGCCCTCATAATTTTGTTTGCCTGACGAGTATTACGCCGATAAGCGTAATTTTATTACCGCGTTATATAAAATAAACAAATTTAAATTAAGTACGATCGTTTACTTGTGGTAAATTCTTCAGCTAATTAATGTTTGAATTTCCTATCGACACATCGATATAACAAGATTTTTTATAAAAGAAATATCACACAGTTTTTATAAGACTTTATGGCTTATTAGATCAAACTTCTACATAATATCATTGAGCATTTTTATTACTGCGAAGTAGGTGATCAGGCTTAAATGCCTAATACACGTTGTGGATTTGTTTTGGGTCTAAGATATTCCGGATTCTTTGTAATGTTTACGTCGCAGTATAACCAAGTGTTACCTATCTGTTTGTAAAAAAAACACACGGATGAGAATCGCTCATCGAGTCGGGTTCATAATCTGGATATAATGGAGAGACTGGGTCTACGGATACCAAGTAAAATCCTGAGGCGAAAGTCTCAACTTTTAGATAGAATTTCTGTTGAGGTAGACCTATTTATTCGTACACTGGCTGAGTTCACAAGAATTGCTTCCTTTATTATAGTTATAAGATTTAGGTTTATGAATAAAAAATTTAATGTTTTTTATCTAGGTTAATCGGTGGAGTTATTGTGTCGTTTTATCGAATTAGTAATAACTGTAAACATAGAATAATGATGTCGAATACATAAATAAATAAAAATTTAGTTTAAAACATTGTTCACTGTATTAAAACAATTTCTTATTACTATTTCGCTTCGTCAAACGATACATTATTAAACTGTTAAGTTTAAACGAGTAAAAAACAATTTATTTAAGCGAGTATATTCCGAAATTTAAATACTATGAACTCAACTGAGTTCATATGAAATACCAACTATAAACTTTCGAAAGCTGTAGGGGTTCTATCAGTATTAACTTAAAATAAGCAGAATTCAATTTACGATCAACATGTACCCGAGGCCATAACACAGTATAATAATTACCATAAATGTATTATTCTCTACTAACATCATTAATTGGATCATATTATGGTGTTTGATGAAGACAAGATTGTATGAATTTTGATTAAGTGACATCACTTGCACGCCACCTACACGAAAGGAAATTGCCAGTTTGAATTTCAAATATTAATTAAAACAATTTATATTCATACCACTTTGAATTATAACTATAGATACGTCGAAACGTCGAAGTTCTCGGAATTTCAGCCATATTTTATTTTAAGAATTGATTCACCTCCTTTAACCGGCTTTCAATAACCTAAAAGCTAACAATTCCACGCATTTTTATATCAAAAACGAACACTAAAGTTTCGATAAATTTAACTGAAATAACTAAGTAAAATCTGTTACTAATAAGATGTGCAAGCTCAGGATAATTTAAATTTTTACATAATTCTTTAATTTTATTCCAGTTTTGATCCGTTTTTTTTTTAAAGACCATTCACACCAATTGAACTAGTCCCATGCTAAGCTGGTGAAGCTTGTGTTATGAGTACTAGGCAACGGTTACACATACATATTATAGATATATTTGTATGTATAACACATTTAAGTCTCAGCCGGGGTTCGAACCCGGGACCCATGGATTCGCAGTCAGGGGTACCCTAACCTAACCACTAGACCAATGAGTCGTCACCGTTACTATAAAAGTAATTAACCGAACTGAAGTGAATTTTAAATAGACGTCATTTTTATTTCCTAGCCTCTTCAACGTTATTGTATAGTGAACCCTGCAAAGTGCCCAGGAAACTTCTTAGCTTCTGCAAGGAGCTAGGCTTGCTTAATTAGGAGTGCGGAAACTGTGTCCACACTAAATACATGGTTGTATTTGAATTCGTGTTTGCGGTGATGTTAGTTATTTCGACTATGTGTTTGCGTGTTGTTCCCACGAGAATGTAAGTGCGTGCTTCTATTTTACCATGCCCTCTGCTGATAGAAGACAAATCATTGTTTTCAATTTATTTTATTATTATTATTTAACTATTCATTACTTAAGATGTCATGTGGGGCATGGTGTAATGATTGCAGCTCCTTAAAAACGTTGTGTAAAGGCCGATTTACATTATCTTAGTGTTTAGGAGAGTGCTTTAGTACAACTTGAAAGGCAAGTTCTTTAGCGTAGCGTTTACTAAAGCAAGTAGCGTTTACATGTTTCAACTAAAGTACTATCCTAAAGCACTCTCCTAAACACTAATGATAATGTAAATCGGCCTTAAGACAAAAACTTGGCGATTAAAAAGAGTGGCGGAGAGTTCATAGCCAGTTCCTCTCTTCCGTTCTACGCCCTTGATTTGAGAATTGGCAGTAAATGTAAAATTAGAGGCATTTAATGTATATTTTTTGACGTACATTAATAAATAATTTTGACTTTGTATGTACAATATACATACATACCTAACTACACACATTTAACCTTAAATCCATCCCAGTAATTATCATTCAAACTCAAACTCAAACTCAAACTCAAAATATCTTTATTCAAGTAGGTAACCAAGTACACTTTTGAATAGTCAAGTTAAATTAATCGTAAATTTACATTTACTACCAGTTCGCAAGTCAAGGGCGTAGAGCGGGTAAGAAGAACTGGCAAGAAACTTTCCGCCACTCTTTTTAATCGCCAAGTATTGTCATACAAATTGTTTGAACTGGAGCAATTCAATCCCAAGGATTAGGATCATTTAAGTAGTCCTCAAATTTATAAAAAGCTTTGTTGATTAATTTTCGTTTAACGAGGACTTTGAATTTATTTAGTGATAATTCTCTAATTGCGCTTGGGAGTTTGTTGTAAAAACGAATACAATTTCCATATAAGGAGTGGTTTATCTTTTGGAGCCTGGTTGGTCGTACACTCAAATTAGTTCTATTTCGCGTATTATACTGGTGAAAGTCACCATTTGTTTTAAAATCGTTTATATTTTTTTGGACATACAACAAGGCTTCAAGAATATATTGACCAGATAGTGTCATAATATTTAATTCCTTAAACTTATTCCGTACCGACTCCCTCGGAGAAACACAACAAATACCCCGAACAGCCCGCTTCTGCAGCACAAATATGGATTGAACCTCTGCAGCAGCACCCCACAATAAAATGCCGTACGACATAACGCTATGAAAGTAGCTATGATACACAATTTTAGCCGTGTCCTCATCAGTAAACTGTCGGATTTTCTTTACTGCATATTCTGCAGAGCTCAGCCTATTCGAAAGAGTCTCTATGTGTGGGCCCCATTGGAGTTTACTATCTATTGTTATGCCTAGAAAAACAGTTTTGTCAACAAAGTTTAGTTCACTGTCCTTAATTTTCAGGTTACCAATATCTCGCTTTACGCTAGTAGTTGTAAATCTAATACATTTTGTTTTATTCTCATTAAGCAATAAGTTATTTACATTAAACCAGTTAACTATACGAGAGATAGAATTGTTTACATCGTCCAATAATACGTTATTCCTATTCACTTTAAATAGAAGTGAAGTGTCATCAGCAAACAATACCATCTCATGAACTTCGTTGACAAAGAATGGGAGGTCATTTATGTAAATCAGAAATAAGAAAGGCCCGAGAATCGATCCTTGGGGGACGCCCATTGATACCTGCGAACCCGGAGAGGTGACTCCATTGACATGAACTCTTTGGATCCTTCCCTTTAAATATGAATTCATCAGGCTGGAAGCTTTGCCATCAACGCCATAGTGTTGATTCTCGAACACTGTAGCCAAAAATTCCAAGTAATTAACTCTGATGCAACTTAAGTTGGTTCATATTTGAGCGAATTAAACATTTTAAAATTACATAAAACGTTATGTACAGTTAACCGCTACGGAATGAATGTTTAAATGAACAGTGTAATATAATTTTGGTAGTTTCCAGCGTAATTAGTCTTAAACTAAGTTAAGGAATGTTTAACATTAAGTTCTACCTTGCAGTTTTCTTTCCAATTTTGTATAATGTAAGAATCCTTCTTAGCTTAATTTTTTAATTAAAATGGTCTTTTAAGATTATTTACTATTGTTATATAACATAATGGAGTTATGTTAATGGAGTTATGTATTGTTGTTATGTTCTTATCTTATAATAATTATATATAGAGTAATTTTTTAATATTAATTAATTATTATTATTTACTATTTTTTAATTTTATTTTATTAAGCAAGCTCAATTCTCAATCAATGTACGTGACGTACTACTTCTTTGGATACTTTTTAACAGTAAGTGATCTAAAAAATACTTTGTATTAGAAAGTGAGTACAATTTGAAACGCCATAAAGTTTACTTAATGACACGGTATATTTTCTAAGTACGTAAAGGATAAGACAAACTTATAAACAAATGTATGTAGAAAGTAAAATACACTTTTTAAATTCAAGAATATTTTGCCACGCTTCGTAATATTCGCGCCAAACTTTTTTCAATTGTCGACTCGAAAACGGCTCTAGGAAATTCTTTCGCGTACAATAAATTCTGATGCTAGTTCAAAACTTCCTCTTTATTCAATTCGCAGAAATAAATAAAAGTATCCAAATACTCTAATATAATAATGTTTATTAAATTATATCAAGGGCGTAGAACGGACGAGAAGAACTGGAAATAAACTCTGCGTCACGCTTTTTAATCGCCAAGATTGTATTCGAAAAATCATAGTCTAGTATAGCTAAAAATATATTAATTTATAAAAAATCCGTTTCCGTAACTCTAAATTGCGTTCCCGACTACAATAATGAGTTTTTGTACTGTTCCCAAGGTTGCACACGGAACATTAGCTCTACGAATATTAGGAGACGTCGAAACGACGACGCTATTACAATTGGAAGTTACAGAATAACAGTACTGATGGTTAAAAGTCCGTGAGTAGCTGAGTACTTGAGATATCCCAAATCATCCGAGAAACTTACAAAAAAGCTTTTATTGAATTGAGAACATCTTCTTTTTGTTGTGAAAACTATTTAGCAATAAAATTTAAATATATTTCTTCTTGTCTTCGAAAGTAGACTGCATTATTCTTACACGTTCCAGTGACCTTTGCCAACAGAAAAGGTCATTTCGCTTTTCGTTTTCTCCAAGCGGAACAAGGCTTTATGAAATAGCATTTAACAAAAACAATAGGATAAATGAAATTAATTAGAATGTATGCTCATGATATAGGGGGTTGCCTAACTATTGACTAACACGAACTATTAAACAATATTGAACAATATTGAAAAAATATTGAATAAAGGACGTTACTTAATAAGTTCTATTTAATTACGAACCTCTTACTTGAGGATATGTTTGAAAATTAAAAATCTTTAAAAAAATAAGGTTTCAGTAAGCATTTACGTTGGAATTGCATTAAGGCATCGCGTTTCTTAAGGCAGTTTTTCCGTGCACCACTACTAATGTTGAACCTGTTACCCACTAAACTATTTCCGAACCAATTCGACTTAGGTCAAAAAAAAGCATATCAATTCTTAAAAGGCCGGCAACGCATTTGCGAGTCTTCTGGCAATGTGAGTCCATGGGCGGCGGTATCACTTAACATCAGGTGAGCTTTCTGCCCGTTTTTCTCATGGTACACAAAAAAATACTTAGATCTTTTTAGGCTTACACGCACGTGTGCTAAATTTCGTAAACTTACGTGTTCCTCCACAATTTTCTCGGAAGCCTCAAGTTTCATCGAAATCAGTTTATTATGTGCGTGGAGCTCCCACGCATTGCTGGATTCTTGGTATTATAGATAATAACCCAAAGTCAGGTAAATATTAAGTATTAACTAAGTAACGGGTTTATTGTATTGTTTGAAATCAGTTATTTTTTTTATCATTATTCATGCTTTACTTACCTCTTATTTTTGTCAACGTATTAATCTTATATATATATAATGAAAATGGTCTTCGTTTGAGGCTCAATCACGCCTACCAACCACTGATCGTATCGACATGAAACTACCACCATTCGATGCGAATTCCTAGATGGTTTATGGCTATTTATTTATTAAATTCCAACGTTCCTTCATTTTTTTATTGCTGTTTTACTTTTATGAAAATTTATGCATACGGACTTCACCGCGGAAACATTCGGGGAGGCTTCCTAGAACCTCTAAACGTCAACATCTGTTAATAACTCGATTTTAGAAATATTTCAATTTTCTTAGCGGGAAGTTAAAAAGAAGAATAATGAAAATATGAAAAAAAAAATTAAAAAACATAAAATTTATTTTAATTCGTCCATCAAAGCGGACGGGAAACGGCTAGTGTTATATATATACGTACCCACACTTTCATACGATCACACATTTTGAGGCTACAGAAAAATCGTATCAAATTATTTACCGCTATAATCGTTGTATCGCTTTCGAAGTATATTTAATAATCAAAGTCTATAAAAAAAAAGATTTTTTCTATGTTAGCCGAAATTTTCTGCCCACCTAACATATATTTCTATAAAACGTAATACATTTAACAATTTAAAACTGAAAACTTTAACCTTATCTAAAAGAGCGTTAATTTTTTATTCGCCTATTAATTTAACTTACCGTGGAGAAGAAATAACAGTTCAAAGGCGTATTTTTTGCTGAAGTAGCTTCATTTCCGTTCGCTTTTTTTCTCGGAAGGTATAAAAGTTTATTGAGCGTTATATGGTATGAGTATCTAGGATAGTATTTGTAGATAGCTTGTTAACTTTTGCCAGAGTGTATATTCATTTTATATAAAAGGGGCGTTTACATTTTAACTATGCATATTCCAGTACTACGTCAACTTAAAATATCGTTATATATTGCATGCTGTCAACTTTTTGGGTCTAAGGCAAAACGGTATCCTAACGATAATAATGTTAAATGCAAATAGAAAGAAACTCCATTTGTTTACATCCGGGGACCAAACGTTCGGCCTCGGCAATGAGTCTTAGTCATAGTACTGATAAAGAAAGAAATAAATTTAGATATACAAATGCAAATTAAATTTGGCAGCTGCTTTAGACAGGGTTTATAAGCCCACTCCAAACTTTTACATAAAATAAGCATTATCGTAACTGTAGAAACTACAACAAAAATAACAGTTAAGTAAAGATGACTTGAAATGGCAAGTTCAGATACATAAAGCTTAACGACATAGTTAAACTTTAACTGTTCTGTATTTAAAATTAATAGTTACGCGTTTTGGGATTTATCTATCTCTATATACATATATAAAAATGTTACGTTGGTTTGTGTATGCTTCAATGAAAATATTAAAAAAAAATTAGATAAAAACAGCTCGTTTGTGCGTTCTGCTCCGATCAAGCTGAAATTTTTGCATGATATATAATTCCGCATCAAGGATTGTTTTTATCAAATTTTTTTTTTTTTTTTTTCCACAAGTATTGCAAAATTAAACTTATATGAAATGCGTTGTTTTGTTTCTCATTTCTCAACCATTCAATCACAATGTGCCACAGCGAAGCGTGGCTGGGTACAGCTAGTTTAATATAATTAACTATTATTATGATTGACAAGTTGTGACAAATGTATTGTTTTTGTTACGCTGCGATTTTTTTAAAATATTTTCTATAAAATTCCCCGTCTATGTTGTCATCGGAGGTATCAAATACGTAAATGGTATTTGGCAGCCCGGATGACTAAACATTATCACATAACATATCCACAGCAAACTCCTTTACTTTATCGGTTTTAGAGAAAGCATTGTGGGGTGCCTTTCTAGAACCTAATTTCGCTGTTTTTCTGATGATTTTTCTTTTTTTTCTGCACATAGTTGTTGAAAATTTTATTTTATTTTATTTTATGTTTATGTTAAAAAATTGATTTTATTTTAATGTGTGCTTGCATTGTCGTGTGTGTTTTAGTTGTATTTTTTTTAAATTTCTATTTGATTTTTTTACTGAGAAACTTATGCTTGCATTAACTGTCACACATTTTAGATGTGGGATTTTGTGAAATAGTTGGTGGACTTATGACTGTGTGTGATGTTGTGGGCTTGATAACTAAATAAATAAATAAATAAACTCCAGAATACCTCTTAACCATTTGAACATTATTTCCCTCAAATTCGTCTCTGTTACTACCATTCCCATAGCCTGTTCAGTGTTATAGCTGTCGTATCCATATTGCATTCTTAGGAACAATCAAACCATACACGAACCATACGAGAGAACATACAACCATAAGAGAGAAGCAAAAAGATATTAAATTTAAATTAAATTAAATATAAGATATTACCTTCAGTACATAGAACAAGAATACCACACAAAATAAACTTTAACGACCTTGGGTCACAGATCTTTAATCAATATATCATAACAAATATCCTCGATATAAAAGGAATCATTTACCAGCTGCTACAGGTGGTATTGAACACGTAAGGGTACTTAACAGACGACATATTCGCAATAACGATCCACCTACATGGTTGCCCCCGTCATATGAAAACACTGCCCGATCCCATGCACAAGATTTTGTTAGAAAAATATTCAAGTTAATTTTATTCACATTGATCACTAAATTATTCATAGAGAAGCAACTACAACTATAAAGTAGTACGTCAATTAACACTATGTAGATATCGCGTGACCGCGCCAAGGTGTGTCTTAAAACAAATGAGTTTTAATAAAACAGGAGACCGCTTTGTTATTGAAGGTAAGATTCAGAAAAGAAACTAAGCGCCAAGTATGACTCACGTACGTGAGAAATGTATTGGATTTTGACATATGAGATTCATAGATCGCACTAAATCTCGCGTTGAACCTCATTCTTTTAAGAGATTTTAAAAGAAAACTATGAAATAGTTTATATATATAACTACTTTAAGTTAAAAATTGTGAAACTTTCCCAATTTTCGTGTCCTCAATCTAATCTATAAAATTCTCGTGTCACAATGTTCGTTCCCATACTTTTCCGAAACGGCTCGACCGATTCTTATGAAATTTTTTATGCATATTCAGGAAGTCTGAGAATCGCCTACTATGTTTCGAACCCCTAAGTGATATGGGTTGTCCACCACTAAACTTTTATTATAATTTTTTAGACAATTATTTTCGTTTACTTTTTTATTATAGTAGATAGTTATTTTTATTGAAATAAAAAATTATTTCCTAGAAATCATATACATGGGAAAACAACGTTTGCCGGGTCAGCTAGTTATATAATAAACAAACTACAGCGTACCGAGTATATATATATAGATTTTTATTTGAAGTTACACACAAACGTGTTCATTTCTGTTATTTGTAACTTATATTAAGTTTTCAATACCTAGAACTAATTCTTTATTAACATAAAAAATACCATCTTCAGACCTAAATACTCAGTATCACGGGTGCCCTTGCAAATAAGCTTCCTCGAGCCAGTTATTAGAAAGTTTCATTCAGATTTTCAAATAAGCCGAAGATTCACTCCACAAAGACTCATCCCGAATATTTCTCCAGGGTGAAGAGCGATTTTAAACAAATTTACAAGAGAAGATAGAATTAGACAACTAATTTGTGCCATTCAACTTCGTCCCCGGGCTTCAAGTTATCCTTGAAGTTTTCACAAATTTAATATCCCCGTTTCTTTGCTTTGAAATATTAAAATCTCATATATTATTTTGGAGTTGAATAGGTACGAGAGGAAATTGAATAATCTGTGGTGATTTAAATAACTAGCTGCAAATTTATATTATATATTATACTAGCGGACCCGACAGACGTTGTCCTGCCATGATATTTCAAGCGATTAGGATATTAAACAAAGTATGAAAGTACCGACTGCAGCGCCATCTGATTTGTGAATCTAAAGCATCCAGGGGATCCACTCAAACACATACAAAAAAAATCATTCAAATTGGTCCAGCCGTTTAAGAGGAGTTCAGTGACATACACACGTACAATAGAATTAATTTTAAGGTAGATCAAACTGCCCACGGTGTGCAAATTTGATTGAAATCGGTTAAGAAGTTTAGGCGTCCATAGCGAAAAAACAACGTGACGCGTAATTTATATATTATATTAAGACTATGGTTAAACGAAAATGAGTATGACGGTGTTAGATCATGCTCCAAAGGGAAATTTGAAAATATCCAACTAGACACGTGTCAAATTAATCCTTCCCACGTGAAGGCCGAAAAGGGATTTACTTAATATTTACGTCGCAAAGTAAAAAGGTCCCCCGGCGAGATCCGCATTTCTGCAATATCAAAAACAAACGCCAAACAAAATAACGGTTTTACAATTACTCATTAAATTTTTTACAAATATTGTTTTTACTTTTTTTTTTAAATTTAGACAAATTGCGTTCAAGGTCAAGGAACATTGATCAACGTCAACCATGAGCGCATGGGCAAAATCAAATCAAAATCATTTATTCATATAGGTAAGACTTATTAACTCATTTTACATTTACTGCCAGTTCTCAAATCAAGAGCGTAGAACGGACGAGAAGAACTGGCAACTCTCCGCCACTCTTTTTAATCGCCGAGTTTTTGTTTTACGCAATGTTTGTTGGAGCTGCAACCATTACACGAAGGAGCGGTGAAGGAAACCTGAGTGGTCGGAGACCAGTAGGTCGGCCTAGGAACTGCTGAATGTAGGAGGAATTGGCGGGAGGTGGCACAGGACAAGAGCTGGAAGATTCACTTTTCGAAGGACAAGACACTTTTTGGGTTGCAGAACCAATGGAGTGAGTGAGTGAGATACATTGGCATTAATGTAGTTACAGTGCGATGTAATGGTTACCCAAACCATTACTGTATTTGCGAAATAAATATCAAGTTGAAATATCCCTCTTATTTTTCGAACTTCTTACGGTATTACAATACTATGTTGACTAACGTCCGGCTGCGTAAATCTAACTGAGACAATATAAAAACCTTCACCGATCCTTTAATTGTCTCCTAGAAACACCTGAATACCAGCTGCGTCTTGGAAATAAGCCGTTCGTTTGCAAATATAATATTCGTAAAGTATCGGTGAATAAATATTGAAATAACTCGACATGATGCAATTATAAAAAGTCCTAGCGCACAAGTTTGACACGTGCCTTATAGCCTATAATTTAAGAATCACTGACTAAAGTTACTATTCATATAAATTTTTATGATAATCAGTTACCATTTTATTTATTAACTTAAATAAATATAATACAATAGACATAATTAAATAAAAAGGAGGCAATGGCAACTGGCGGCAATTTTCTTCGAGTACGAGAAATTCAACCTTTTTACTCCCTTTAAAGAAAACTCATGCGGGAAATAGCAATTTAATATAGTGCACTAGATAAAGTACCTAATATTAATTACATTTACAACAGCAATTACTCGAAACAGGTGTAATATTGAAAGTGGAGTAAATAGAGGCGAGTGGTGACCACGCTTCGCAGACGGACGCGGAAACGGAAATTGAGTATATCCGTCCACCTTCAGAACTGTTTGTCACTTAATTCCGAGGCAGACTATTAAATTATGGCTATTTACACGGGAGCTATACAAGACTTTATAGTAGTATTGTCTTTGATTAACATAACTCATTTAAATAAAACACTATTTTGACCGGATTGAAGTTATGTATTATTATAAATTTACAACTATTTAACATAATTTTAAATTTATCCGACGTTTCGCGTGCTTTACAGCGTGCGTGGTCACGGTCCAAATTAAAATCTCAAAAAGAAACACAATCCGCGAAAATAGAGGACACCGTGAGCCATTTTTGCCAAAACCCTCCATCTTTTAGTCGATACCAACTCCGGGGAAATAAATACAGATAATGCAACTTTCTCTGCAGCTGTGATACTTCTTGACATTCAACATCTTTTGTCTTCAGTCACCGTGACCACGCACGCTGTAAAGCACGCGAAACGTCGGATAAATTTAAAATTATGTTAAATAGTTGTAAATTTATAATAATACATAACTTCAATCCGGTCAAAATAGTGTTTTAGACTTTATAGTACTAAGATTAGATTATGAAGTTGCTTACAAAAATACCCTTTTACTGTCGCTGTTTTTACTCATCTCTTTCTGTCAAATTGTTTATGCTTACGAAGAAAAAAGGCAGATATACTTCACACAGTTCACATCGCGTTAACGTTTGCATTAGATGTATTAATAATTTAAATAAATTCAAAAAACGAAAGCAATACTCGATATTTGTACTTAATTGAAATTCCATCCGAGCAACACAAACCGATGTCCCTGCGAAACTTTTGAAGGAAAAGCGATTCATTACGAGTTAAAAGAACATTTGCTCCAATATAACCTTCGTGGGCCATCCCATCGTAAGACCAGAAGTTGTACGATATATTGTAGTAACTTTTGCCTTTTTGTTTCAAACTAAGTAATGCGACGGCATTCACATGTGCGATAATATATTTGAATTAAGTTGTGAAGATGTATGTAACATATCCTCATATCACTTTATCCTTGTATTACATTTAAGTTCAAGTATACACAAATACAATAATTCACTTACATCGAAAATCTAGTTTCACCTGCAGGACTTAAATAATAAATCAGTTGTTGCCCCATGCCGGTGTCATCATTATTTATTTATTTATTACATTTTAGAAAGATTTACAGTATTTTAACAAAGAGTAAATTATTATAACAATAAAATAAAATCAGTACTAATTACAAATCTCCACCTATAGATATTCCATAAATACCTTAGGGAGATAGAAAGAATAAAATTAACAATTATGAGTTTATAAAACTACGAAACAATTAAAATATTGAAATTAAGTATGAAAAACCAAAAGATTTATATTTATAACTATTCTAACGTAAATTAGAATATAAAAAAAATTATATCAAAGTAGAAAGCTTTATGAAAATATTATTATAACAATTATTTATCATAACATCATATATGATTAGACCTGTACTGTCCATTAATCAGGCAATGATTTATGATTCTTTAACATACCCGCCTCCATTGTCTTTTGACGAGCCTAGCAAAAAGGGGGACTGTTTCAGACTAGTTTAAGGGCCGAGGGTCCGCTTGGGATTTCTTTCATGGCTTCTCTTTGTGATGGGAAAAATTAATGGACCGGCTAAATAACTTAACGACTGGTGAGTACTGTATTGCAACTGACAGGTTGTTTAGTATTACTTTATAGCCTTTGAATCAACAATATTAAAAAGTATTTTGTATAGTAGAAATGTTACCCTTTCGGGTTCGTTTAACATGTACAGTAATAAAAATAATAATAACACTTTTGTTATATCTTAATTACAAAATTAGATTAAATAAATGAAGACAAATGTTGTAAATGAGCGGTCTTACTGCTAAAAGCAGTTTCTTCCAGACAACCCAAACATAAATAATATTAACATAATAAAATAGTATACCGAACTTAAAACTAAACTAGTGACAAGTTTTATGTAGCAGACTAATTTTTTTTTTACCTGAAACTATAAACCGTAGGACAGCTCAGAATTTAACGGATTTAAAAAAAACTTAATAAATAGATGTCAATAAAAAACTCAATTAAACAATAGGTTGGTCTGAAGTACATATTATATAATTTGGCGTGTTACATACAAATTTTCGTTATAATAGAATATTACTGTATTTACAATTTATCGTAGACACATTGATTACTTAATGTAATATACATTTATTAAACCTTTAATAAAAAGAAATCAGTGTCGCTACAACCTCTTTAAGTCTTGGCCTCAGATTTCTGAATCTGTTTCATGATCATTTTTAAATCTAATAGGCAAGTAGGTGATCAGCCTCCAGTGCCTCACACACGCCGTCGGCCTTTTGGGTCTAAGACATGTCGGTTTCCTCGCTATGTTTTCCTTCGCCGTTCGAGCAAATGTTAAATGCGCACATAGAAAGAAAGTCCATTGATGCACAGCCAGGGATCGAACCTATGACCTCAGGTCAGGAGTCACATGCCTGAAGCCACTAGGCCAACACTGCAATTTATTCAAATAATGTTAGATTAGCTAGAATTGTTTGAATAAATCGATGATGTTTACTTAATTTAAGCTAGTTACGCAGTTATCGTTTTTAAACAAAACTAACTAACTAGTGTAAATAGTAAAAACATATATTGCAACGCTCGTCCGAAAACAATTTACATATAACAGTACTTCAATTAGACAAATTAAAGAGAAACACAATTTGATTAATAGTATTTGTTTTCGTGTAAAACAACATAATGCTGATGATTATCTTTAAATGTATTAGTTTGATATCAAATTGAAATCTTTTTAATGGATACAAGTTTCGGTTGTGTATTTTTGTTTTTTAATAATTAAATAATCGATGAGTTTAAATTCTTGTACATATTAAGAATCTGTATGAATGCAACAACAAACTTAAATCTATAGATGTGCTTTCTGGAAGAGGATAGAGATATATATATCATAGGGTTATATCATAATTTAATGGACATTGACTAAAATTGTTAACAAAATGTCCACGCAGGTGATGCTAGTGGGAAATAAATGAACCAAGCGTTTATAATACTGGGAACGTGCATTAGGGGGCAGCAACTAGCAGAGCTGGTAAGGGCAGCGCCTGCTTCGGAGGTCAAGACACATTTTGGTTGCAAGAAGATCACTTGGTAAGTCCTAATTTTATATGTAATAGGAGGCAAACGGGCAGAAGGCTAACCTGATGTTAAGTGATACCGCTGCCCATCGACACTCACATTGCCAGAAGGATCGCAAGAGCGTTGCTGGCCTTTCAAGAATTGGTACGCTCTTTTCTTGAATGTAAATATATCGTTATTTTAAAAACATAAAATTCTATCAATTCTCACCGCGTAATGACTATAATTCTCTCAAACACATTTTACGACTGCGTTGAAACAGAGCTATAAAAAAATTAAGCATTTACCAAGGGTCAGCTATTCCAACGAGAAAATGTTTCAAAGCGTACATTTAATTTGCATAATAGCAGAAGATTAGTCACCCTTTCATCCTCTCAGAGATTAAGATATCAGATGGCTATGAAATATTTTTAACATTATTCCAGAGTTAAAATATTACCATTGAAACTTGGTTACGAGGTCCTCTCTATCCATTTCCAAAATTAATTAAAGGTTAAATACAAATCTTAAAAATTAATCAAGAAATAACAACATATAGTTAACAAACTATAAGAGATTAAATGTTTTTATTAACTTTGATGAAAAAAATGGTTATCAAAAGTGTGAGATACAGTAGTTGTTAGTAAGCAATTTAAACCTAAAACTAGTAAGATTTGATCTAACTCCAACGTCAGACTTAAATTAGTTGAGTCCGAGACCGGAAATGGCAGTTTTTGCATCGTTCCAGGCTTCCGCGGCCACTCCACGTCGCTCTACATTCCTGAAACTTTGCCAAGCCACGCCCACCGCGGTATATCAACCCCATATTTAAATATATTTTTCAAGGGATCATAAATCGCGAAGAAAGTTCGCTCATTCTGTGTCGAGGTTGAATTTTGTTTGGTAGTTTGTTTCGAAGTTAGAAGATAAGTTAAGAGTGACATTGCTGAATTTTAAATTGGCTGAGAACCGGGATTTTGCGGTGATCACTTCGAATTAAGCTTTGCTACAAATACACATACTTCTCAAGCTAACGTTGTTTTGATTTTCAAGAGACGTCTTGTGGATTCGTTTCTTTACATTTAAATTAAAAATAATATACAAAAATTAAAGTTTAAGCTCTCTTTTGTGTATTTTTATTTATACATATTTATACTTAATTTGTTAATTATATTAAAGAGTAAACCATAGTAGTTCATAATTGTTATCTACTGATTTTGTATACTTCAATGTAGTTTATTTAATTTGATATGTGAGACGTAACCTTTTAAATAATCAAACAAAACTTCATAAACTTTAAAAAGTATATCTTCATACAAAATATCTGCTATAGAAGTATTATTACATATATAGCAAATTCTTTTTTTTTTGAAATAAATTTTAAAGACTTAAATAGAAAAGTTTTTGCAGTAGCATTGGTGTAGTGGCTTCAGCGTGCGATTCTCATACTGGAGGTCGTAGGTTCGATCCTTGTCTGTGCACCAATGGACTTTCTTTCTATGTGCGCGTATAACATTCGCTCGAACGGTGAAGGAAACCAACGTCAGTAAACAGACACAAAGTCGACGTCGAGAGTCAAGCGTAGAAGGTTGACTTGCTTATAAGAATGACAAATGACCATGAAACAGATACAGATCTAATGCCCAGACCTAAAAATGTAGCGGCACTGATTTATTTAATTTTTTATCTTAAAGCAAAAGTTAGGTTCAGGTAATAAAGTAATGCAGAGATGTCAAGTAAACTTAGTTAATTATGTAGATTGAGGTGTGTTTGTTGAAATATCGTTATCGCTATGAGTTGTATGCATATAAACTTAGACCATTAATATAATTCATTTCAATTAAACAGTCGCCAAAGAAACTTTATCACAATTTTAAGCGCAATTATTTGTGACAAAATTAAACAAACTTACAGTATTAAGATTATAATAAATTGATGTTTTCGGTTCTTGTTAGATTCTTATATAATATGAATACGTAAAACCTTTTTTTAACTTATTTACACAACACATTGTACTAACACATAAAAACGTAATTCTTTTTCTTTTTTTGCGACTGAGGCGCAAACGCTGCTGTGGTCTCTGGCAGTATTACCAGCGCTGTGGAGCAGTCTGCTCCTCATTATAATGCTAAGCCAAGGCCAATTACAAACACAGCACAGACGCATTACACACTTAAAACGTACCTTGTCCTTTAAAAGAAAACATTTTTTTATCTCTCATTCCTTTTTTTTATATTTTTTATTATTGTTATTTTATGAGTTTCTGTGTGTGTGTTTTGTTAGTAATAAATGATATGTCTAAGACTATTTTTTTGAAAAAATGATTAGTTACTTACTTTTTTTTAATTTCATACTACTAGCGATGAAGATCTGCAGTAAAACAAATACATAAAAACAAGCGTCTTTAATTAAATACAATAAATTTATAAAGCTTCAAGAACCTTTGATGGATTAACAAAAGACGTCGAATTATTACTCCCATTTGCTATAATTTATTTCATGGTTAACTCTCTTAATCCCCAATCTTCGTCTGCACCTGGATAGTTAGCTAAAAGTTAGCTAATTTATAGGTTATCTGTAGTTTCCAGTTAAGGATTTAGCCGTACCATTCTGCGAATAAAGCGATAAGGCGTATTCCTTTGATCGCCTATATTTATAACTTTCACCTAACTTCTATACTCCTGGTAATTCATATATTACTAGCTGACCGGGCAAACGTCGTTTTGCCATGTATATCATTTATAATAAAAAATAGGGGTTGATCGTAGAGGGGTGAAAATTAGGGGTTGTTTGTATTTTTTAATGCTGTATCATAAAAAAATAAAAAATAAAAATTTTGTCCTAAAATAAAAATAAAAATTTAGGGGTGGACTACCCCTAACATTTAGGGGGATGAAAAATAGATGTTGGCCGATTCTCATAGATACCGGATAAGCACAAAAAATTTCATCAAAATCGGTCAAGCCGTTTCGGAGGAGTATGGCAACGAAAACTGTGACACGAGAATTTTATAAATTAGATAGGCGGGTTAATTACTCTACCTAACATTAAATATTTTATTACAAAGTTATAAAATATATACTATCTATCATATCATTAAGTATTTTAATTAAGTAACTACATACTGATAAAAGTACGAATTTAGAAAATGGAAGACATTCTTGTAACACCCGCATAATCGATGCAAAGATATATTTTTTAATATTAAGTATGTCTAAAATGAGCCCCGTTTGTTCATATAAAATCAAGACTATGACGAATGATGCAAAAAAAAACCATGCAAACGAATGCAGATAATTGAAAAGTAACTTTACATGGGCCTTCGTTAGAAAATGTTTGTATGTCGAAAACCGAACAAAGCACGGAGAACAAAAACGTTTGTTTATTTTCGTTGACAAGAGAATAATGTTTGGAAGGGTACTTATAGCTCGAAACAAGGTCCAGGCGCTTGCTGCTGACGTCGAGAACAAAACTAAATTTCTATGTTTTATCGCAAACTTTTTGGTCGGATTATGTTGCTCTGTTTGCATTGAGCTTACGATAAAAGTGACAAAGCTTCACAATTTGTAGCTACTTCTTTTAATGAAAAGTTGAATCACAACTTGCATACAACACATGTAAACACCTAATTTATCAGTCGCGTATCTGCAGGTCAAAAACCAGGTCTAAAAAGTGCAATTTAGTTTAGCAAGTTGATGAAGTCCAATAGGGTTCTAAATAAAAATGGTTTTAACTAACTGCAGCTGACAGTGTTGGTTGTAGGTTGAGCACCAATTGACTTTCTTTCTTTCGATCGTGAGGAAACCGGCTTGCCTTAGACCCAAAAAGTCGACGACGTCTGTCAAGCACAGGAGGCTGATTACTAGCCTCATAGATTGACAAATGATGAAACAGATACAGAAATCTGAGGCCCAAATCTAAAGATGTTGTAGCGCTACTCATATATTTTATACTAACTATATATATATATGTATATATATGTATAATATATATATAACTATATATATGTATAAATTCCTTTTTCGCAATCACAGTAACATTAAAACAAAAGTTTGACGTAGACCCTTTGAAACTGACAAACCCATAATAGCTACAGCACTAAGCAAATCGAGAAAACAAAACATTTAACATAAATTACAGCACTTTATTTTTTTAAACTAATTGCGTACAAAAAACGTTTATCGGGCTATGATAAATGCACCCATCTCCCATTTACTCATATACCCAGAGACCTTCGTCTGCACTCTCTTTAATAGCGAAAGCCTCTACGGAGCAGACAATTTAAAATACCTATCTCTAAAATTGCGGGTTCCGTAAAAAGCCTGGCGTTGAAAGGTAAACGACCTGTGTAAGATTTTTACGAAATTGTTAAGTTCCTTTAATGTTTAAACCTTTAGGCGCTTAGAATTTTGTTTTTTCAATCTATCACGCTTCACGATCAAAACTGACATTATTATTGAAACTGAAAATTCATGTTCTAACCGTTAATTTTTTTGGGTATCAAAACTGTTTAATATAAAGATCTAAATGCAAATATAAGAGTTAATTATTAAATAGCGTTGAAACGCTTAATTCTCAATAAATTAGCCTCATAATAAAATTAGATATTATTAAGAATGTTGACTTTAAACAAAACTATTTACATAACATAATTTTTTCGGAAATATATAATACTTAATTTCACTTTAATATAAAGACATACAATGAAACATCTGATTATTTGGGTGCGAAAGTGTATTCCTTACATAATAATATTAAAACTTTAATCAAGACAGAGTAGTGAGAAAATTCATCAAACGCTAGTCCCCACACCATGTGCAGATTTAAAACATTTTTTTCAAAGCAGTTTTAATGTTAGATCTAATGAAA
Organism: Pieris napi; assembly: GCF_905475465.1. Taxonomy (NCBI): domain Eukaryota; kingdom Metazoa; phylum Arthropoda; class Insecta; order Lepidoptera; family Pieridae; genus Pieris; species Pieris napi. The sequence continues at coordinate 2,338,600 of NC_062237.1, read as the reverse complement.
CAAACGTCGCATAAGACCTTAAGTATGCGTGAATCTATGAGTATGAGAATGGGTGTGTGTGCGTATACACACTCTGTTACTTGAGAGTGTGACCGAGAATTAAAAACGTGCGCTGTGTCTGTGTTAATTTTGGAACCTCAGAGTCATGCCATAATATGGTTCATACAAATTGTTCGTATGTATAAATGCCCTTTCATTTGATATCCCACTATACACCTCCAGTTTCACCTTTCACACCTAGTGAATAGCTATCACCGAGAAACATGTTTTCTACTAAAAAAAACGGCTTGCAAATCGATTCATCCGTATCAAAGTTACGGTACTATAGACAGACACGGTCAAATTACACGTCTCTTGCGGGAGTTAAATTGGAGACATAATTCGTAGTCCTGTAATGCGATAAAACTATTATAGCGAGCGCCACTTCTTTACATTTGTACGTGTCTTTCAAACCACGAATACGCAACAGTTTTTGTAGTTAAGCAATCTATATTATATCAAGAGACTTATATTTTTGTATGCTTATAATATAAATACTGAGGACCCATGTCAACCTCCTTTACCATTAGAATACTGTGTGATCACTGACAAAGAGATGACAAAAGTTACATTTATTTCAAAAATATTAAAAAAAATAAATACTCAACGGAAGCTACTTGGATAATTATGTCATTATTTTTGATAGAACAGGGCAATCCGGCTGGAGGCTCATCTGATGTTAAAAGATACACCCACGGACTTACACTGCCAGAAAGCCTTTTAATTGGTACGCTGTTATTTTTCTTACGTCGAATTATTATATTCCTGCAATATATACGTTTTAAATACATTATTTAATAACTCTTCGACTCTCAAGCCCGTTAAAGTCACTATTCGTTATCTATAAATATATCAAATTGAAAAATTTACACCCACCCGAATTGGGATTTAAGTCATAACTGAAAGTAAGGAAACTGTCCTCATTCACGTCACGTATAGAGAACAGTCGGATAATTCCCAGATGTATATCTACGCTTTAGTCCAAAAATATTAATAGTCTCGTCTCTGTGATAAGACCAGATGCCTATCTGAAATCTAATTCCCGCCTACGTTTTTAGAATTGATAATACTTCAGCAAATACTGGAATAAAAGTGTGATAAAAATACTTTTTCGTGTTAGAATATGATGTGATATTAACACCGGATAATTGTATGACCTTATATTTGTATAACACAAGGCACTTTCGTTTGCGAACGAATGTACTTTTCCCTCAAAGGCCGGCAACGCACCAACTAAAATGGGTGTCTATGCGATGACTGCTCTTTTTGGGCGTCCCGTAGGTCCGTTTGCTCCCTATTATTTAAAAAAAAAAAATAATGCTTGCGCAAATCAACTATAACAACTGAGGTCTTGAATTTATTGTACAAGGGGCAAACGGGAAAGAGGCTCATCTGATGTTAGTTGATACCGTCGCCCATAGACACTAAATGTGCCGCAATGCCGCAAGTGCGTTGCTGGCTTTTTAGGAATTGATACGCTCTTGTTTTGAAGGACCGTCAGTCGAGTTGGTTAAGAAATATATATAATATAACTTAATATATTTTTATCTATATTGGCGTCTCGTATTTGCAAATTTGTACTATTAACCAAGTAGCTGATCAACCTTGCTCGACACACGTCATCATTTATATCATATATGACCAAACGGCTGTCACGCCATGTCTTCCTTCAGCAATAGCAAGTTTTCATTGCGCATACATAGAAATTGCCTAGGGTATTCGAACCAACGACCGCATTCCAATACAACTAATATTCACGTTATATTTATGTTATGTCCACTACTACAACATTCCTCTAGTAGCCTAACTTATCTGAGCCAATAAACCGGCCGATACTAAAGCTAAACTACTTTACAATTGTTACTACACTTACTAGATTAATGGAGCCAACTTAACTGTCTCAGGTTATTCTTGAAACAGCATAAAGGTGCTTAAAAAGCTCATTGCACTTTGAAATTTTGTGACAGAGCCATCTACCAAGTGATCAGGAGAGCATGTGTTAGAGCTGACTCTATGAGTGATAAAACTTTTACAGCCCTCCAAAGAACTCATACCTTCTTGTACACATAAACCGTATATTCATGTATGTACTTACTCCTTTCATTTTCTTTTTCTTAATAAAATCTTTTACAACTTATGCGATAGGATTTCCCGTAAAATTTAAGGCCCAATTTACAATATCAACTTCGATATCATTTCAAGAAATAGTAATTGTAATCATTTGTATTATAACGAAACTAGCTGACCCGGCAAACGTTGTTTTGCCATGTATATTATTTCTAGGAATTTTTTTTTGCTCAGTAAAAATAACTACTCTACTAATCAAATAAAAATATATGCTGTATCATATAAAAATAAAAACAAAAAATTTAGGGGAGGTCTTAACATTTAGGGGGCTGAAAATTAGGTGTTGTCCGATTCGCAGACATAACCGATATGCACACACAATTTCACGAAAATCGTTAGAGCCATTTCGGAGGAGTTTAATTACAATATTAGATACTCGAAAATAGTCACAAATGGAAGAATTTGGAGGAGGCCTTCGTCGGGAGGTCGTGTAATATTAAAATCAAAAATAATATAAATTTAACGTAATCCTTATTATATTACTCGAATATAGGCAAGTTTTATTTATTACGTTAATAAAAAAATATATTCGTAGAAGCTTAAACTTTACAAACAAAGTTAGACTGTTTTAAAATAATTTAATCTATCATACAAGCGGTCGCGATTGCTTACAGTGCGTACAAATTTACTCAGGGAAGCACCATTTACGCGTGTCTTGCGCACCCTGAATATTATTGCATGTGAGAGGGATATACAGTGGAATCTCTATAACTCGAACCTCGTGAAGTCGAAATCCTCAGTAAGTCTAAAAAATATTCAAATTTCAAAAAGGAGACTGCGTAACGCTACCTCGAAATTTCAGCAGTTAAATCATATGTATCTCGAAGGTCTTGTTAAATCGAAAACTCGATTTTTTTTTATTTCCCTTGACATTCGAGTTTAAGAGATTCCACTGTATTTAGTTGCACACTGGAATTCACAAGAATTCAATTTTTTATAAATACTTATAAAAACTAGGTTTTATATTTTCTTGTGTTGTTTATATTGTGTGCTTAGTTTAATTTTTATATTAATAAGATTAGTAATAAATGACTACAAAAAAGAAAATAAGGAAATAAATAAATAAACATTATTAGCGTATTTAATAAACTGTCGATAAATCAGGCCATATCGAAAAACCACAGTACAGTATAAAAGCTTAAAGAAAAAGTAATTAAGCGTGGCGTAAATCGATTCTGTACATAATTATGTATGTGGTTATATGTGCATCATTACCATACGTCCAGGCCGTCACTGACAAGTGACATGACAGAAATGACGTACGATAACGTTGTTTACTGTTGATCGGAGACATGATTGCATCGTTTACAGATAATATCACGTCTCAGATGAAACTTAAGGGGTTGTATCGGTATAACATTTTGAGATGTATTTTCCATTTAACTAAAACTTTACGTCCTATGTTATGGATGGATGTGGGGTTGCAGTTCATAAAAGTAATAAAAAAGTCATAGAATGCCTGTTGTAATATTGATGCGATCTGCTTTGCTTACTTTAGTAAAAAATATTGTAAATTGTGATAACACAATAACCTACCTTAAATTTTCTCACTAGTGAATGTCAAAGAATTGTGAAAATAAAGTGTCTTTGAACCAAAAAGTCTTTGCTATAATTAAAGTCTTCATTTCTATTCATATTCGGTTACATTTCAATTTCCTTTGATATCGTATTTTATTTATACTCACTTATTCTAAATAAAATACTAATAATTTATTCAATACCTATAAATTATCACATTATTTTATTTAATTTGAACCCTTGGTGAATGTCATGAAAGTGGATAAAGATAGAGGTTGTCAGGGCCGTAGCAAGTGGTCTCTCCCTACTGCTTTGGGAAATAATGTCATAATACAAATAAATGTTTAATCCTATGCATTCATTCCAGCCTAAATTGGAATGCTAAAATCTTTAACAGGAAATTATTACATTATATACATAACACGTTGGTTTTTTAACAATTTAATTCGATTAAGATATGCTTAATCTTCATTGATATTTTACAATACGAAATATCATGTCATGTTTCTGTATATTCCCACAAATTAACATTTGTCGGAATATATAATCAGATCCGCCCATCTCATAAGCTGTTATAATTCAAACTGCGTAAATCGCGTGTGAAGAGCCAATTTACTTGACATTTCATTGTTGATTGTCGACGCGTACGCTAATTAAGCCTATGTTTCGATAGAGTTCTTTTAGTTTAATTAAAAATAACATATTAACACGTTATTTAAAAAAGCATATTTTATAATAAAATATTTATTTACTTGTATGTAGAAATATTTCAAGCGACCAACACAAAAAGCACATTAGTGTAATACGCTAATAACGAATTCCTGCTTTAGAAATCCTTACCTCTTGTAATCAGACCAGCTGTCTTTAAATTTATTTAAGAATCTTCTTTTTGAGAATTTCTCTTCTTCTCCTAATTAGCTTCTTATATATCTTGATTATGACTCATTAAACCTAAGATTAGCTTTAATATTTTTAATAATATTAATTTTTTAGTTTAGTGTCAATTAGTACATGTACCTAATTTTGTTTATTTGTAAAAAAAAATATGCAGTACTCGTTCTTTACCCCCCAGTTGGTGTTTTTATTGAATTTTCCCATACTAGGGATGCCTGGAAGAAATCGCTTGTTAGCGATAAGGCCAGCCGTTGCCTAATTACTTATGTTACCTGTTTTTGTATGTATGTTTAAGGTAACGAGGTGTAAATAATAAATAATAATAATAAGACTAATAAGCAAGCAATTTATTTTATTCTTGTCGCGTTATGTCTTGTATGCGGCGTAGGCAGTTTATGCTACGCAGTGCTACGAGCGTAGTAGCATGGCCGGTCCAGGCACTTATAGCGGGTGACCACAATTGCGCAGAATTTGAAAGGAAAGGTAGATAAGAATAGTTCAATAGAATTATTTACCTCATATAAAAAATATAAAAGCTTTTAATCTTGATACTGGTACCAAAAATCGACTTTTTTGTTGTTAGAGACCAAAAATCATTTTAAAAACCAAAATCGTTTGTTGTAGGTATTTACAAAAAATATTAACTGTGTACTTTCATCTCTCCGCCAACTAATCTCATTAAGCAATACGTATGAGTAATGTAGTCGAAGGTTTCTTTCTTGCCTTTGTGTCTCGCACACCGTAAATAAGCCTCTTGAGGCAAATAAAGGTAGAATACACGTTAGAGGCAACTAAAGAATCGTACTTAATTAATTTCTCTCAGAGAAAATTCAAGAATATTTTAACATAAATCCAGGCTGTTCGCTAATTAAAGAGAAATTACATTTACTACAATGTTACAACAAATATAACGATTCCAAAGCCGACTTAAAACGTTCTATATTTAAGAGGTTCAAGCAACTACGCTTTCATTCCTATTTTACTTCCAATACATTATAAATATTATTAGAAGCCTCCTATGTAATTTGTGAGATTTAACCTCTCAAAGTTATTGTTTTGTTTTCTAACTACCCGCATTTAAATTATATGAAATACCCTCATTTTAACAATTCGTAATATAAGCTGGATAAACCCGCTATCGCTGTATTCGTACATTCGGTTGAAGTACATCATTAGGAAGCACGTAATCCCAACCAGTACACGCGTAATAATTAACACCTAACATTCGATGTGAGACGATTTAACTCTTATTTGTATTCAGTGCGAGCTGTACTCGTTATTAGATTCGCAATTATAACAGTTTTAGTTTTGAAATATATTTATTATGTACTAGTATACGAATGAAATAAACACTTTTTTTAACCTGTGATGTACATTAACGTACTTAACATTGAGTGAAGAAAAACTTAGAATTTTCAATTTTACCTATTTCGGTTCCCTTTTTTAGCTTTAAATGTTTTTTAAAGTTATTATGCTTTAATAAATTTGAGGCTGATTCAACGCTCAGGAATGAGTTAGTCTGGAATGCGTGGCTGTGGCTTCCCAACGAACAGAAATCCTTGGAGTAGCGAGGTCACTCCCTGAAGCCAGCGAAGTAACCAGGAAACTTCTGAGCTTCTGAAAGGCAGGCTTAATTAGCCAGGACTTTACGCACAACGGACCAAATGGGCGTCTACACTACACACATACATACATACGTAGTGTCGGATCTCAACAGGTGTTTTGTATGTAATATATATTAAAGAGAATGAATCTACTACTACCGGTATCTTATATAGAAGTGGATACTATTTTTATTTATTCTAGTTCGAAATATTAAAACTTTATCACACGAACAAGGTTATAACACAATTTACATTTTGCACCTCCTCTGGATTCCATTTACACCAATTGAGTTTACTTACTCGTGTATCATTTATTTGATTGGAATACAAACATAGATAATTTTATATAATTGAAATATAAACATCTCAGTCTCTCGCTGACAACACACACTGCTAATGACTCGAAATGCCAAGATTATCAATCTTTAAAATGTAGATTAATTCAAAACCTGATTCCGCAATCAAAAGGATTCCAACAATACAAAATGGCCGAAAGGCTAAAAATTTTAAGAGCCCACAAAAGCTTTAATAAACGTTAGAGCTTATTATAAAGCTGTGACCTAACCAGTATTCTCATTTGTGCAAAACACAGCAAGGTATTCAGGTTAATTATGTGTCGTGTTCAATCTTTTTAAAGTAAAAATCTTGTTTAGAATCGCCGAAGCGATAGTATGTCGCTCTGTATTGAAGTGTCCATTATCTAGATGAGGCAGGCATGAGCTAGACGCCTCGTCAAATACTGCGACATTTTATGAACGACTTTAGGGTGTATGTAGAACAAACAATATTGCATCGAATTAAATTTTTCTCTCGCTTTGGTTCTCATTTTTAATAAATCAGCCTCAAATTTCTGTATCTGTTTCATAATCATTTGTTAATCTAATAGGCAAGTAGGTGATGTGTCTAAGGCAAGCCGGTTTCCTAACGATGTTTTCCTTCACCGATCGAGCGAATGTTTAATGCGCACATACAAAGAAAGCATTGGTGCACAGCCGAGGATCGATCATCGAACCTACGACCTCAGGGATGAGAGTCGCACTACTGCTCATTTTTAGTTAATTTAAATTATATTTTATAATGTTTAGTAGTTTCCGTCTTTGTAACACGGCTGCATGTCCTTGTATGTACACTTAGAATATAAAAGTAAACTTTTTTTCTTATCGTTTTTCTTTAATAGAGCAAATACGCACGAGCCTCAGCTGATGTTAAGTACCGCCGCCTATGGACACTCGGTGCCAGAGCACTGGCGAGTGCGTTGCGGGCCTTTTAAGAATTGGTATGCTCTTAAAGGGCCCTAAGTCGAACTGATTCGCAAATACTTAAGTGGGCAGCTGGTTCTTAAATTTCTTACTTTGTCTGAAATTTTAACTTCCGTCGGTATTACTATTATTTTTTAATATATACACTTCTCAAAAATGTGAATAATATACTCCAAATTCAAAATAAATAATTTATGGTCATTTAAAACTGTACCCAGTGTGTTTAGTGTGTTTTTATAATTTCCAAATTGCATTGAAATACCCGACCAATTGCCAGCCCAAATACTAACTATAACAAGTACAAAATCACTAGTTTGTATAACAAACTTCCGATATTGGCGTCAAGTTAATTTGAATTTGTGAAGCTAATTTGAAGTTGGCAGCACTTCGACCTTTATTTAAACGCGATAACTTTATAAAACTAAATTCATGATAGCTTTATAACGTTCAATAGTTTCAATTAGTGAATGTTTCATTAATATCCTTCCTGTCAATATTGTGGACTAAACTATTAAGTAAATTTAGTTAGAAAATAAATAAACGTCAAAAAACTTCCACATGCGGTTCGTTCTGTGTCTGACTATGAACTGACATAATGTGATGTTCATATTTATCTACCCCGGGCCGAAATGCCTAAGTAGCTAAGTTATGAGGACGAATGTATGAAAATGTTATATAATAATCATTTGTCACACATAATGAAACCTTATCAATTCAAGCTTAGCAGATGTCACTACAGATTTTTACACACAACTGAAAATAATTTAGCACATTTCTGCCAAAACCCTCCATCTTTTAGTCGATACCAACTCCGGGGAAATAAATACAGATAATGCAACTTTTTCTACAGCTGTGATACTTTTTGACATCCAACACCTTTTGTCTTCAGTCACCGTGACCACACACGCTGTAAAGCACGCGGCACGTCGGTTAAATTTAAAATTATGTTAAATAATTGTAAATTTATAATAATACTATAACTTTAATCCGGTTAAAAAGTTTTTTTCTTTAATATAACACTTTCACTCGCACACCACAGTCATCCAATGGCAATACAAACGATACGACTTATCGTCCTTTATGAAATAGCTATATCGTTTAATAACAATAACACATCCATTCACGGGGAGCTCTACTATATTTTAAAACGATTCCTTTTCGTCTCCTGACACAAACCTTTTTTTATACACCAAACTTAAGCTGTTAAGTTGTGGCGAACAATAATACCACTCCTCTTTTCCACCGCGTCGGTGATTTTACCGTTATGTGTGACGACACGGGCGCGGTAGCTGGAGCCCGCAACCAGTCGCAAGTCGCAACTCGAGCAACAGCAATATCGACGGTGCGAAATTATCTACCAAACGCGGAAGCTGTGCCCGCGAACACGGTTTGCTATATAAGTGTTTAAGGCTTTAAGAAGTTTATTTTTTCCTTCTTACTGCCTAGCTTAGAAGATTTTATTATATGGTGTTCGCCTCACGCCCATCTATAAAGTATGTCTATCAGTTACTTAAAACATAACAAGTTTTCAAACTAAACGAAATTACGTCTATGCATATAACAAAGTTATAAACACGATCTGATCCCCTCAAGACATAAACGTTAAGATAACATTACTGTTATTATATGGGGTTAAATATAATGATCACCATAAAATGCTTTGATACCCTTAGTTCTTTTACCAAAAATATATACTTAACACCAGATAAATAACGTCTAAAATTACAATAGTACTAGCTATTTTAGTCACGACTGCACTTCAAATTGTATTCGAACACCAAATGTAGTAAATGATCACCAAATCTTAGCGAGCAAATTAATGCGCTATTTCTGCCTAAATAAACCACTATGATTGACATAAAATGTAGGCTTATTACCAAATGAAGCATTATGATGCCATATTAAGTTATGTCTGCGGCTTACGATCCTCTCCCACCACACTGGGACATCTCGTTGGATTGGCGATTCGGCTTAAGCACGTCCAGCCACCTTCAGAGGCCAGAGCTATTCCGATTGGCATGAAGCGCAAAAGAGGACGACCAGCCAAAGCTAAGAAAGCATTAATTGTGCAGTGAATTAATACAGAAGACTGATTCTTCTTAAGATTTTTTAAATGCTTATTATTAGTTTAGTTTTAAGATCTTTGAACTGTTTATTATTAGTTTTAAGAGGACTATCTTTTTAATGATTGTTTCAATAATTAAAAAAGGGATTATTGAAATTGTAAGAGTTTTATTTTTTATTTTAGGTATAGCATTTGGTTGTAAACGAAACGCTCAAGATAATTTTTTTTTGTAGTGGTTAATCAATTTGGAGACAAAAAGGTTAGGAGTAAATTTACTTTACTGTGTTTGGCAAAATATTTTTTTTGCCGAGGGTAATTTACTTTAATCGGATAACGAGATTTTATTTTTTTGCATTTCATTTTAAATTAAAATATGGTTAATAATTTGGTTTTCATTAACTATTTTTGGGCTAACAATGAGTTTTTTGGAGCCAGTTTGCTTAAATAGGATAGCGAGATGTTAAAACTTAGGTTGTAATTTTACATTAAAATGCGGGTTTAATTTTGGTAATCATTTACTATTTTTGTCTGTTATATGTTACTATACCTGGTGGTAAGTTAAACATAAGCCTTATTATATTTGCAATCAGTATATAATTAGATCTTAATTATGTTTACAGAACCGTCGTTCACTTATAACATCCTTTTCATTGCGGTTTCAGTTTCGTTCCGTCAAAGCAAATCCTTTCGTCAGACAACACTATTCTGCTTAATGACAATAGAGTACATGGATTTTGTTATTTTTTTGTTCTAACCTTGTTTCATAATTGCGAACTAGTAGAGTTTTTACGTTTTAAGAATATCCATATAAGGGAATAGATTCACATAGCATACTAGGCATATTCTCCTTATATAAAACTCGTCTGTATCTTTTCATCACAGCGTAAAAACTGTTTGACAGAAAGAGAGAGTAACTAGAGATTACTTTAGTTAAAAGAGTACAATTAGACTAAATACAAATAAGAACGATAAAACATAAGAGACAAAACATTCGTAATGTATACTTATAAGAAAAGAACGTAAAAAACCTTAACTATATAGTTTTTTACTATACAGAAACGTTTTACAATAAATCAAATAATATAAAAAATGTTTTAGTTTTAAGGATTTTTTTTAATTAGGCCCAAGCACACAGAACACTGAGCAAAAAAGGCTTATTTACGTAAAATAAGGATTTTTTTTAGTAATAGCGAAAAAAATGTATCATATAATCATTTAACACGTCTTTTCAGATGAAACATTAACTGCGGAAAACATTGACAAGAATGAGGGCAATAAAATAACACTGTAGCCTGATATCACATCAATTTGTTCCGGCAAAACAATCCAGCCTCCGTTAGCGACAGGTGTTCCATTCGGCGACTCCATTTTTCCGTAACGCCATTACGCCAACTTGTACCATTAACTTAGGAACGTTCTTTTGTTTATCACTGTTAAAAATCACTGTGAAATTTAATATAAAACAGCAAATGTTAATTAACATCGTTACGAACAACTAGGAGAACAGTTGAGTTCATATTGTATGTAAAAAAAATATTATGAGTTTTGACATAAAATAACACAAGTTTTGACACAAAAAAAATTATAAGTTCTGACACATACTTATAACGAATAAACATATTTTTTTTTTAAGTAATTTAGTACATGTGACACTATACTACCTAAAATATTTAAAGGCTCACTTTTATTTATTTATTTTTCCCTTGTGTTTCTATTTCATTGAAAAGTAAGAGACACCAGTCTTTACCGACATACACACTAGGTATAACCAATATAATTACCAAGAAAAGCATGACTCTAGAGTATGTGATCTACAAAAATAACGGCTGTATATATAATGTTATTTCACCCAACACTAAACCCACACGCAATGTATTATCCACAGAGCAAAATAAATAGCGTCCCATCGCAGCGGCTGGCTAATGTTATGTTTTATCGTGGAGTTAAAGCAGTCCTTTGTCCTTGTTAAGGCTTGGTGTCGCCAAATGGAGCAAGTACATCGATTCTTAGAGTAGATAACTAAGAAATGTTGGTTGGGATTACAACATACAAATGGTATTGAAACGTATGGTTTTGTCTTTCATATCTATATTATAGCGGTAATGTTTGGAGGCTCTGTAGCCACTGAACAGATTTCAGCGTACTCTGGTCAACTGACATCTAACCCTTAGCTATAAAGGAAATAAAAATTTGTAAATGCATATTTTATTTATTTATTTACACTTCGTTGCATTTATAAAATAAAATTAAAATAAAATATGTTTATTATGGAACATAAGACACAATAATCACTTATTCCACGTCATTAAATTTGAATCGGTAGACATCCCTACTCGTCGGCAAAGAAGACAGAGGGTGTAGGCCGAGAGAAAAAGAATAGAAAAACAAATGACATAATACATAAAAATTATAAGGGATGCAACGGGAGGCCTTATCGCTAACAAGCGATCTCTTCCAGACCTAACCCGTTAATTTTCCCGTTACCAAAAAATCTGAACGTAACTCAGACTTTATTAAGAAGATTTTTTGGTTAAATAAACAACAAATTATTCTACTTTCTAAGTTGGATCAATTTAAGAAATTAATAAGCTTTCGCTATTTTAATATTGGTACTAAATTTTTGTTCCTGATTGTTATTTGCATTAGTGTTTTGAATATTGGTAATATTAAAAACAAAACATTTCGAAAATTGAATCCATCAAATCAATTGAGCGAACACAAAGGCACAATACCAATAAAAATTAAATTAAAACATAAATGTTTCAAATGCAATTGTTATTTTTTCATTCAATTTGTTTCGTTTATATTTCATTAGACCAATTTTTAATAATTACATATATACCAATACCAAACTATACGTTTTTTTGTTATGTTATGTAACAGGAGGCGCACCTGATGCTAAGTGATACCGCGGCCCATGGACATGACATTGCCTGAAGTCGCAAGTGCGTTGCCGGCCTTTAAGAATCGGTATTCTTTTTCTTGAAGGACCTTAAGTCAAATTGGTTCATTTCGTTTGTGACTAATATCTGAGCTCAATCTAAGAAGTTATCATTAATTGTAGATTATTAATCTAGCGATATATCTTAAAACAATCCAGTTACATCATATTAATGACAGATTAGTTTAACCACGATAAACTGTACCTCAAACCGTTAACTCGTAATGATACTGATTGCGATCATAACATATACATATCTTTTTTATTTGAGACATCAGGATTTTGACATCGAAAACAAAATACTACGTCTGGTTCTATTTACGAACGCAAAGCAATTTGCGAGCTACGTTATAAACTTCATAATATCAAGCCACAGTTAATCTTTGTGGTAGAAATAACTCGAAATTAAAACGATAAATTTTAATAAATTTCAATTTTCTTATGAATAACTAAGTTGTAACTTGGTAAATTCCGCTCCCTTCGGTACGGGCGGTATTGCCATTAATATCATAACAGTCCACTCGAATTTGACGCATGGCAACATTTAAATTGTGTCGCGAATCTCACACGCGTTATGAATACGTTATTTATACAGGGTGACAAAATTTACAAGTCGGCAGCTGTATGAAAATTGGGCTGTAAATAAAACTTGCTTTTTTATCTCGCTATGTCATTTTTTAGAAAAATATATGGACTATTATTATCAGTTCTCTGCCAGGATTTAACTGGTTTATGTTGAGATACTATACGAAACTAGCGGTCCCGACAGACGTTGTCCTGCATGATATTTCAAGCGATTAGGATATTAAACAAAGTGTGAAAGTACCGACTGCAGCGCCATCTGCCGGGATGATTTGTGAATAAACCATCCAGAGCGCCACCCAAACGCATACAAAAAAATCTCCAAACCGGTCCAACACTTTAATAGTTCAGGTACATACATACGTACAGTAGAATTATATATACAACTAGCTGACCCGGCAAACGTTTTACCATGTATATTATTTCTAGGAAACATTTTTTTAGTTCAAAATAACTATCTACTATACTTAAAAATAGGGGTTGATGTAGAGGGGTGAAAAATTTTATTTTTTAATGCCACATAATAAAAAAATAAAAATACATTTTTCTTACTAAATACTTAATATGCATAAAAAATGTCATAAGAATCGGTCGAGCCTTTTCGGAGGAGTATGGGAACGAACATTGTAATACGAGATTTTATATTATATTAGATAAAAAAATATACACGAAATGGTGATGCTGGCTTTCTCACTACGAAAGCTCCTATCCCAAAGACACATTAATAATCATCAAGGTAATTACAAAAAAACTATACATTTACTCACTAAGTAAAGTACAATGCTTTAACGGTATCAAGTTGAACATCACATTGATTAACACAAACACAAAAAAATACTCGCAACGTTTTACAATGTAAATAGCTGTCGTTTTTTTAGAGTACTAAAATAAATACATTTACCTACATTATTCATACACTATTTTAAGCAATATTTAATGGAAAATTATGCAGCATGACACTATCAGCAAACAAATTATCAACTGAATAATTTAATTAACAACTTTGAAACATCGCTACACCGTACCCACGAGTGCTATAAATAAAATTATTCCACAAAAAAATCACGCCAAAAGCTTGCACGCTTGTCAAAAAACTGCAGTTGCTTATTTCTGTTTGAACAATGAAGAAAAACGGCGAAAAATGTCACCGTAATCTTCTCAATGGAGGAAGTAACAGCGAGCTCTAAAATAATTTATTTCTCTGCGATATTACTAGCAATTTCAAGTTAAATAACTTGGCTTCCCTGTAAACGTCTAGTTTGAAAGTTAATTTATTTTTCTAATATCGGTATACTAATAGAAGTATTTGCTTGATATATTGATGGCAAACGAATTATAGAATTCTATAGATGACTTATAAGCAGTGTTGGCCTAGTAGCTTCAGTGTCCAAAGTCACTCGTTAAACGTAAATTAATCAATAAAGCTTATTATAAATTGCGAACTTGCGAACTGGTAGCAAATGTAAATGTTCAATTAATTTAACTTCTTTTTGAGGTTCATAAGTGTACTTGTTTACCTACATGAATAAATATATTTTGAGTTTGAGTTCAACTCTCATCCCCCATACTGTCTATGTGCGCATTCAACATTCCCTCGAACGGTGAAAAAATCGTAAGGCGTCTTGCGTTAGACCCAAAAAGTCGACGACGTGTGTCAGGCATAGGATGACCTACTTGCCTTTCGATTGACAAATCATCAAGAAACAGATACAGAAATCTGAGGCCCAGACCTAAAAAAGTTCTACTGATTTATTTTTATATACGACCTAAGCATTTTCATCTAAAACAATACGAATCATTACTACAATTGATATTGGCGAATAGGTGTTTGTTACAAAGCGAATTTCTCGGTCCAATTTGTTCCGTCCGTGCACAGTCGTAAAGATGTGTAGTTGTCCTCCACATAACCGCAAGCGACGGCTGGAGGCGACAAAAGGCGCAATTAATACTAAACAAGCGAACGACGCCGGCGGTAAGACTCCGCGTCCATTAACCGTGGGCCACAGGAAAACCGTTGCGTTTTTCGATGAGCGTTTTGAAATTCAAACTATAAGTATTCGTCTTTAATTTTAAATGTCAAGAATTATTGCAGAAACCCTACATTTATACGCACTTACAGAAAAACGGCTATATTTGTATTTTCTAGTAGATATGCTTAATGAATTTTAGTTTAGTTTATCTAACACACCTGATGGGGTAATAGTTATAAACACAAAAACACAACAAGTCGTTTTGTTTTTAAATTTTTTATTTATTTCACTTCGTTGCATTAATACAGTACAATTAAAATTAAATAAAAAGGAAGACAACTGGCGGCCATATTACTTTCGAGCGATCTCGCAAAAATAGCAAAACTACATAAGACACAAAATTAGTTATACAAAGTCTTTGTAACAAGGCAAAATAATTAAAACGTGTCAAGAGACAATAATAAAAAAAACACATAAAAATTTCAAGGTCATATATGTCATATTTTTTAACTGACGTACAAAACCAAAAACCGTAAGCTAAGGTAGGCATTTTTCTTAAAGGAAAAAGTAATTAGCGTTTTTTTGCGCTCTACTGGAAATATTCAACACCCAAACGACGCCGACAGTAAGAGTCCGCGTACATTAACGAACGCTTGAAATTAATGCATTTTTAAAATTGACTATTCTTACGAAATATGCATTGTATCTGATGTTCGGACGGACAATGTACTATAATTCTAAATCATGTTTCTTTACAGGCCTTCGATAGTCATATATAGTTATAATATGTCAATCATATATACTGCTCAAAACAATTAGCGGAACAAGATTTTTCTCCTTTCTATTGCTTAAACTAAAATTAGATTTAAATTAACTTGTACGCTATTTTTTACCTTGTTAATTTGTTAATTGGGTGATTCTCTTATAAGAGGTAACTATGGTGGCAATCTATTTAAAAGTGGTTTTTTAATCTATACGTTGCTATTTTGTGCAATGAATCACATCACTTTAATGTCCTTTATTAAATAACATTATAATTAAATGTCTCATTAAAGCATATTTTTGTAAAACTCGTTATATAGTCTAAAAAAGTCTCTACCCTGGCCTGTCCCCTTACCGGTTTTAGCTTAACTAGCATACAATACATACAATATTTGTATTATTTGCTAAACCAAACTATGTTTACCACAAACTTAATTAAATATACTTAAATATTATTAAAGAAAAATTGAAAAATATTTGCTTATTTTCAATAATTTTTTAAACTTAATTGTTGTCCCGCTTTTTTTGTGTATCTACCCTGGCAATATTCGCACTCCTGCTACAGTATAAAATATAAGATGGCCACATTCCCGAACTCGCTCATTGACATTTAACAACGTGAAGTTAGCAATACTAAGCACAGAAGCGGTTAGATCGACGCCATTTGCCAGTTGTTGTGACGTGAACGTGCGATGCATTGCATTTTGTTCGCAAGGTCATTGTGTCTCTCCACTGGTAAGTAATAAAAGTTATAATTATCATTTTATTTATTTGCAATTCCTGACCTAATTTAGTAATACTGTAATAGTCAAAGCTTGCTTTATTATAAGTTGAAAACTTTCTTGGATAAACCAAAATAATGTATTATGTTATGAAAACGTCTTTCCCCTGGCGTAAGACGAAGTAAGGCGTAAGACGGCGTAGTAAGATTACTATAGTAATTGTGCCACCTATTTATTGTCTGTGTGTTACACACGCCAATATGGATCTGATTCTTACGGCACTATTCCAAGCCAAAGTTACATCAATTTTAAACCATCAAATCTTTTTCGTATAATTTATAAAAATAAAGGACTTCAATACAAAGAATTTGATATTAGTAATCCAATTTTTTGCAGAAAGTGGCAATCCAAGACTACCAATATAACTGATCTTAAAACGAATAAGACCAGAAAGGTGACTAAATATTTGAAAAAGGTTATTCAGATATATCTACCTGATTTGATTATGCAGTTAGAAGACAACTTGGAGTATTTACTTCACCATGAACTGAATATAGTCCACCAACATTCTGCTTTTAAAATTAATAAGACAAATTTGACAGTAAGAAAAGCTGTCATTCACGTGGACCTTAGTGACTATAAACAAAATACGCAGAAGAAACTCAAGCATTCCATTTTGGAGGTGCACGTCAACAGATGTCTGCACACAGTTGTAACTTACACGATAGAAGAGGCAACAGGTGAAGTAAAGACAACATGCTATTGTTCGATGTCACAATATTTGTTACATTCGCCTCCAGCTATATGGACATACTTACAGCCAATTTTGAACAGCTTGCCACCAGAAGTAGAATCCTTATTTTTTGGAGCGATGGACCCGTAACACAATATCGCAACAAATACATGTTTTATTTTCTTGTCACTCATTTAATAAAATTTTACCCAGCTCTTAGAGACTTTACCTGGAATTACCATGAAGCTGGACACGGTAAGGGTGTTCCAGATGGTGTCGGTGCTGTTTGCAAAAGATCAGCCGACCTATTAGTAGCTAGTGGCAAAGATAATAATAAAGATATAGCCTGTCTGAGGGATTTGTCAGATGCTATTCAGAAAAAATGTCCTAGCATTTATTTTTTCGTTATAAATGACAAAGATATTTCAGACAAAGACGCTTTGCTTGCTAGTGGTAAAACACACATAAAGACTTTTGCTGGTACTTTGCGCGTCCATCAGGTGTCATGGAACATTGAAGATGCGACAACATTGAAAATGAAGTCTTTAAGCTGCTTTTGCAGAGAAGATATACATTGCGATCATTTTAAGCTTGGTACTATGACATAGTCGTCTAATAAAAAATCTCGTCGCCGAGTCGAGGATGTTTACGGCCCCGATTCAGAGTCCGAAAACGAGACTCCATTTGACATTGAACAAATAATAACTTTATAAGATCACAAGCACCAAATAAAGAATATTCAACAACCGTCGACATCCAAAGAAACGCCTAAAAACGGCGCATTTAGTCTGATTTATAATAAATATGATAAAAAATGTTGCCTGATTATAAATTTCAAGAATAATCTTTGATAAAAGTTGATTATTTCAATTGTATTCTTTGTTTTATTGCTTCTAATTATCTCCCCTGGTCAAATACGTATCTACCCTGATCTTCATGTCTCTACCCTGTCTGATGTATTTACCCTGGCCCTCTAAAAAGTGACAAAATATGTTTTAAGTAACTTGCCCTTACGTGAGTAGTTACATAAACGGGCCAAAAGTCATAATATATATATATAATGGAAAAACTCCAACTTTTCTCCTTGGCCGTCTCCTCCATAGACGAAAAACCTCTTATATAAGAACTACCCAATTACTACAATTAATAAAAAAAATCAATTTGTATTTTTTTTATTAAAAAAAAATTAAAATGTGCATTGTAGACGAAAAACTAATTGGTGATAAAAAAGGTCCATCAAAGAAATATTCTTATATCGTTTGAATATTCGTCTTTAGTGACTTTCAGTAACGTGTGTGGCCGCCATGGGCCCTACTCACGGCTTGACGTGATTAGGGCTCATGGAGGCCACACGCGGCATGCTTCGTATGATCCTCCGAATATCTTCTTGTGGAATTCGCTCCCATTCCTCAATCAACGCTTCAGTGAGCTGCTGCAGTGTTTGAGGTGCAATCGGACGCTTCCGGATGCGCCTGTCAAGCAAGTCCCAAATGTGTTCAATTGGATTTAGGTCAGGGCTCATGGAAGGCCACTCCATTACACGGATTTCCTGCTGTCGTAAGTAATCTGACGTGATGGCTGCAGTATGTGGCCTGGCATTATCTTGCATTAAAAGAAAATCTGGGCCCATACCATATGCTGCGGGCCAAACATGATCTTCGAGCACATTTTCAATGTAAGTTTGAGCACACAAGCGCCCGGGAACAACGACGAGATCTGTGCGCTCGTCCAAACTAACTCCGCCCCAAACCATCACAGAGCCACATCCAAATTTGTCATATTCCTGGACTGCTGCTGCACTATATCGCTCGCCTGGGCGTCTGTAAACACGGAGACGACCATCGCAACGTGTTAGACGGAATCGTGATTCGTCAGTAAAAAGCACTGGCCTCCAATGTCGAAGTTGCCAATTAGCGTGATTTTGCGCGAACTGTCGGCGAGCTTGTCTATGTTGAATTGTTAGACGCACAGCCCGAACTGGTCGGCGTGATCTCAAATTGGCTTCCAATAACCTATTTCTTACCGTCTGGTCGGAAATTTCTACACCAGTAGCCGTCCTTAGTGTATTTTGTAGATCTCTTGCAGTTGTGGTGCGGTTACGTAAAGCACAGTTGACGATGTAGCGATCTTGCAAACGTGTAGTTTTTCTCTTTCGACCTTGACCACGCCTTCGTGAGTATTCTCCCGTCTCACGGTATCGCTTCCAAAGTCTGTAGATAACAGAAGGGGCTACTCCTAGATCATTTCCTACATAACGCATAGTTCGACCCTCTTCAAGCAAAGCGATAGCTCGGGAGACATGCAATTCAGTCAGATCTGGCATTATGACCTAAACTCACTCGCTTCAATGAATAACAATACTCAAAAGGCTCACTTCAATTTCTATTAATACTCAAAAGATTGAAAAAAACTACTTAAAATGTGTTTTCTGTGATTAGAAAGTAATGAAAATTCAAAGACGTCACTTTGTTTTTAGGTGTTTCTAGACACACTGCCACTTTATTATAGGACTACTAACCAAAACGCCGATGCTCTTTTGTTTTTTATTTTCTTCGACAATGCCTTAACATTATCTAGTGGCCAGTAATAATTAAAACCTTAAGTAAAAAGTTTAGTTCTACTTTAAAGTTTTGTTCCCGTAATTGTTTTGAGCCGTATATAATTATAAGTTTATAATAATACATAGCTTCAATCCGTTAAAAAAAGTGTTTTCTTCAAATGTGTAAAACTTATGTTAATAAAAGACAATACTAATTAAATTCAATTTTTCCTTTTTGTTTTACAACCAAATTATTTGGCATGTTTCGCTTTTTATTTGATAAAAAAAACTATATGTGAAGATTTTTAATTGAGCCACAATTTTATATATACATCTATTTCTGTATTTTTCTGTAAATCTTCTGAATAAATAAATGAATAAATGAAATGAATTTTAACACATTTCCACTTAAGGTTTAAGTTTCTATTTAGTTTAATTGTTCTATTATAATTTATGTGTATGTGTCTAAAATGTATGACATCATACTTGTATATTTTAATCACACATGTTGTTTTAGGACTTATAAAGTATTAATAGACAAACGAGGACAAGTCTTCGTTTTTAATTTATTTTATTATTATTAATTAACTAATATTAATTATTTAAGATGTCATGTGGAACATGGTGTAATGGTTGCAGCTCCTTACAAACGTTGTGTAAAAAAAAAACATGACGATTAAAAAGAGTGGCGGAGAGTTTATTGCCAGTTCTTCTCTTCCGTTCTACGCCCTTGATTTGAGAACTGGCACTAAATGTTAGTTGGAAGCATTTCATATACATTTCTTTGTTTTGACGAGTCATAAGTGTACAATGTGTTACCTATATGATTAAATTATTTTTTAATTTGAATTTGAAAACGCTACTCAAATATTATACATACTTCGATAAACACGAGAAATTAAACACTTCCGTTAAGCTAAATTCCTAATTTCCCAACGTCACTAGCATAAAACAATCACGGCTACAATCCCGAGACGTGTTCACGGCTCTAATTTTATTTTTAAACGTACAAACAAAGGAGACTATTCCATTCGGGACTTACATTTTTCAGATTCTCGGTGCGCTTGTTAAATTGTATATTTGCATTTCACTAAATTGAGGTAACTTACAAAGAATAATGTAACTATCCTTTTACATCCCACATTCTATTTCCGGTTTAATATTATAATATAATAAACCTACTGAATTCCTTACAATAAAATTTACATATCAAATGAGTACCTACTAGTTTTCTTATATCCATACTTAGTATAGATTAGTTTTTGTTTCGTGACTTTTTTGCTTCTTCCACCAATTTCTTACATGATTTTTTTATATAGAATAGGGTGGCCTACGGGACGCTCAAAAAGAGCATTCATCGCAGCCCATGGACCCATGTCTAGTGGGTACGTTGCCGGCTTTTGCGGGAGGAGTAAATCATACTTTAAACAATTGGAGGTTGTATCTCTCAGTCCTGTCCCCCACCGGGAGTCGATTCCACAGTTCACTAGTTCGCAAAAGAAAGTGTGAACTGGACTGTGTCGTCAGCGCATCGCTTTATGGTCTTCCCACACTTTTATTCCCTGGAGGTCCCTTCGCTTGCTGTGACCTTAGTTTTGCCCTGATCTGGTCGCTTCGATTTTTGGACATCTTTTTGATTCTAAGAATGCTCCGCTCCATTGCCCTAGTCTCCTTCGAGATCCCTCTTTCCGTAAACGTCCAGGGTCAAATCCTGTAGACTAGGCATGAAAGAATGCTTGTTTCGATAAGTTTTTTTACCCTGTTTAATATGAAAAATATTATGAGTGTCTATAAATCAGTATGTTAAGAGAACTCTATCAGCAATTTTATTCTATTATGGAATACTAATATGACTAAAAAGTGCTTTTACGTTGCAAAGTAAACACAACATTCTGTAAGACGTGGCGTGCATATAATTTAAAAAGCTTCCTGCATTATTGCATTTTATGTGGAGATAAAAATAGTGGCTCAATAACTATAAAGAGTAGCGCAGCCGGCGAAGTGGCATTTCACACCTACTTCATACTAGGAGAATACTCTATGCTGAACCATAGAGCAGATTTAACGATAATACGTTTGAGCAAAGAGATTGCATATTGTTATGTACAACAAATTAACGCTAATATGCATTATACAGATTTTGTGGCTTAGTGGTTAACGCACATGAGGTAAATTCCTGGCGAAACAATTGTTAGTAGAGAAGCCTTCAAATGTGACCTAAAAGCTAAATCCTGTGTCTAATGCATACATTAGACATATCCTATTGTTATCAGTTGTTTAAGAAAATTTATCGAATGGGGATACGGTAATCAACCTCTACATAGAAATGGGTCTAAGCATCTTCAGCCTAGGTATAACAAAAGAATTCCTCAATAAAAATGAGTTAGATACCGCTATGCATTGTTCACTAGATAGATAATACAACGCCGGACCATTTTATATAGCCCTTTAGAGAAGTCGTGAATTTTTTATACCGCGATGTCGGCCACTCCATCATACATAAGGAGCAATATCTCAGACACGTTATCTCCTGAGCTCTTCTTGGAAACGGGAAAAGTAACATTATTTTTAGGACCGTATAAATAATAAGAAAAGTTAATCTAACAAAAAACTAAGGGAATCATTTCAATGCTACGCTGATATAACTGTTTGTCCTTTTTTTAGATAAATATACATCTTATTCTACATTGCAACTCTTGTCTTGTCTTGGCTTCATTCTAGGCAATCGGCATTTTATGTTCAACATACTTAGTTTTTTGGGTAAAATCCCTCATTTATCATAATCAAAATAAATTCCAAACAACTTTTATAAGTTATATAATAAGCTAACCAAATTAAGTTCGATGTAAGCCTAGTAGATGACACACTTTTAGGTTTTGATTCATTTCTGGTACTAAAACACCACTTAAAATGTGTACAAAAACAAGCCAAAATAACAAGAAAATGGTCCTAATTAATCATTAATTTATAATATGGAAACCAACAGTAACCGAAAATCATACATATATATAAGACAAAATCATACCTGTTAAAAGTTAGTTGCCTTAAGAATTACGCGCGCTCACATTGTATGTTCTCAAGTGACGTCATTTTAAAATATGCTTAACAATGTACGAAAACTTTAAAGCTCATATCATAGATGACATATCTTTAATATCAGTAGTAATATTATTTAAAAGATTCGTTTCCTTATGAGAAAATATTATATTCGAAAATGACATTTTTTAGTTCAGTTTTTTTAATGTAACAGGAGGCAAACGGGCAGGAGGTTCATCTGATGTTAAGTGATACCGCCGCTCACATTGCCAGAAGGCTCGCAAGTGCGTTGCCGACCTTTTAAGAATTGGTATTTTCTTGAAGGACCTTAAGTCAATCAATTTCAAATTCAATGTTCATTAGTGCGTTTACCTTATTATATCAAAGAATCATAGTTACAATTATAATAATTTTGTTACATCAGATTTTGTAAGACAAGTGTGTAGCATTTGATCTCATTTAACATTCCCTACTCATGATATCCACAGTGACAGTTGCCGAAGCTTTCAAGTCAAACTTAAACAATCTGTGGCGGATGTAGCCGACAATTTCCTTTTCAAATATTCAAATTAAACCTACAATTGTCTACAATGTTTTTTCATGTTCCATTTCTCGCAAAACTGTCTACTTCTCAGAGCCTATTAAGAGATAAGTAATTTAACGAGATATATATATAAGTTCATCAACCGGAAACTAACAAGAGCAGGGGAGTCCTAACAGCCTGCTGGCGGTAATAGCGGGAAGGCTGGCTTGCCCTTGATGAGTCATTGGAATTGACTGCATTAAAAAAATACTGTGCGTGGTTTTGTCGCGGTGATGTTTTGTGTTACAATATTTTAACTAATAACCATATAGACTTATAATTGTCTGCTTCAAGAAATCGACGCCTCCTACGCATAAAGTCGGAACACATTTTTTGAGTAAAATTGGTTTTTTGGGCCATTAGAATACTATTGAACAGCAATACACAATCCTGAAACCCAAATTTTAATATTTTCTATAAATAAGGAGTTTTTGAATTGATAATAGTCGTAACATTTGAACGCTCCAGCGCAAATCGTCGCGCTTATAGTTCCGACGATGCGCTCCGATCTATTGGACCTCAGCCGGCCTTTCAGAGCGCAGTACCGACGTCGTATGACACGAATTAGCATGCACAAAGTCTCTCTAATTTAAATGTTGAAAATAATATTGATGTTGTGTTGTTTTTGTTTACTTTTGTTCGTTAGGACGTGTGCAATTATAAATTAGTGAAATGAGCAACCTACGTTCGTCTAAGATTTTGAAATTAGTGTTAGATAAACCCAATCCAAACAGCGAAGTAATGACGGCCGACGAAAATTTTGGAAATGGTAAGTTTTACTCTATTTTCTTACATTATTATATAATTCACTTGTTTATATGTGAGATACCATCACACGAATAAATTATATTAATAAGTGTCAGTGTTTAATAGACCTCGACAAAAAAAATGTAGTCCCGGTGCATAACGTCGTAAAGTCTATGTTACGACTATATGCGTCGGATTCAATCGCTAGCAGTGGTCAGTTAAGACTTTATACTACGCAAAAAATTTATTCTAGGAGTCGTAACTTACACTTACGACCATACGCGTGGTTGTAGTATAAAGATAAATAAACGTATAAAGACGGATCACAGACATAAGACTTTATGCTTTGTTATACAATGAAGATACGATTATCTGCTATTCAATTGTAGCTAAAATATCACTAAAATTGAACTTTTAATTATATTTATAACTGCTTATGTATTTTTCTCTAGGTTTTTAACTAATTGGACTTCAATATTTTCAGAATCACCGGTGCCACTTGAAGCTGAAGACCAGTGGAATCTGTACAAGACGATGTTTGGGCACTCTTTTAATAAAAGTAGCAGTGATATTGACAACAGTTTTGTAACAAGTATTCACGAGGTAACGTCTAATACGGAAGCAAAATCCTCACTGTCGTCTGCTATGCCAAATGAAAAAACTATAAGATGTATGGATTCAGAGCTATGTGCTGAAGAGTTTTCTCACGAATCAGCTGATATAATAGAACCTTCTTTAACACCAATGCTCTCCCCGAATAACGATTTTTTCGAGTACAGTGTGGCCACTTCAACTCCGTTATTTAGAAACTCATCTATTTGTGATGATAATAATTATGGTTCAACTAGTAGTGTTAGTAGAGGCAATACACCACAGCTTAGTAACGCTTCGAGTCAGGATTCTTCTGTATGTTCGTCAAATGAAAGTAAACCGTCAGGCAGAGTTGGAAGAAAGCGTCACCGTCGCCGTGATGAGTGGAAAGACGTCAAAAGAAAATGTTTAAAAATTTTAGGGAAAGCCTATTTAAGAAGAAATGGAGTTCAAAGAGATGGAAAGATTTTGAAACAACCATGTCCGACTACTTGCCGACTTAAATGCTTTACAAAATTTAATGCACAAGAACGGGAGCGTATATTTTGTTATTTTTGGCAAATTGGAGATCACTGTCGGCAATGGGATTACATCGTCAATCATACCAAAGTAGGCGACACTAAGTATCCTTCTACTTCTAGACGTAAGAAATCCATTCAGTATTGCTTGCCTCTTATTGAACCAAACTCTGACATACCTATTAGAGTGTTTGTCTGCAAAACGATGTTCCTAAACACACTTTATGTAGGGGAGAGAACTGTTCAAACAGCATTGGCAAAATGGAGTTCAGGTGGTGGGTCTGTTTCTCCTGATCGGCGTGGTGGTACCAGAACTGTTGTCATTGACGACGAAATGAAACAGAGTGTTTTAAGGCATGTCAAAACGTTCCAGCCTATTGAATCTCATTATGTGCGTAAGGACACTACTAAAATTTACTTAGAGAGTGACCTAACATTTACAAAAAAGTTTTCATTATACAATGAGTGGTGTACGATTGAAAATATAACTAAAAAAGCAATGACAGTAAGACAGTATCGAGATATCATAAATCAACATTTGAATATATCATTTCACAAACCGAAAAAAGACATCTGCAATGAGTGCCATATATACAATACAAACCTAAATACAATGACAGAAGAAGAAAAACAAATACAAGAACTTCACATGCGAAACAAGACTAAAGCTAGAGAAGTGAAGGCAAATGATAAAAAGGAAGCTTTGGAAAGCAAAGGAAAAATAGTTACGGCGTGTTTTGATTTCCAAAAAATTTTAAACTGTCCCCATGGCAATGTCGGTTTATTTTATTATAAAAGAAAATTGTCAATTTATAATTTTACTGTATTTGATCTAGCTAGTCAAGAAGGTCCGAGATTAATGGCAAACATGGGGCGTGTGAAGTAGCAAGTTGCTTGTCTAAAAAATTATGCTAGACGGTAGAAATTGGGCTAAAAATACTAAAAACCAAAAAATATCATGGAACAAGATTAGAGAAGTTCAGGTAGTGTCCAACGAACCCTATATTTTGAACTATCGTTATAATTTTGAAGAAGAAAATAACATTACGAGTTTAATAACCAAAAAAAAACTATTCATCAAGAAGGAAAAATAATAATTTATTACATACAGAAATTTTAGGTCCATGTTACTCTGATCATTTACCTATTACATTAGCAAAGTTTAATGATTTATTAAGTCTTTGTCAAGGACGTATAATACCTCAAGAGTACCATAGTTTTTATCAACAGTTGTCACACAGCGGCAATGTTGCAGAACAGAACAGTAGTGATTCCTCTGAATTACCGTCAATTACATCACTGCTATTCTATCATAAATCTAAAGGTCTATTATGTATAAGATGATTCAATATCTAATTTAAAGTAATTTTCATTTTATTTTGAAGATTTAAATATTTTTTGTTTCCTTTAACTTGATTTATCAGTCTTATTTTTATTTGTAGTCATTTTTTATTTCATTAATCTATCTGTGCTCCAAAGACTCACTGGCCAGTTTTAATTTTATTAGTGAAGCTATTTTTATTATTAAACGTTTATTATACTGTTCATGGTAATGAAAGAAGACTGCATTATGTTCCTATACTTATATATAATATTTTAATAAAGCTAGTTTTAGCCTACACTTTTTGTTGTTTTTATTCATGAAGTACCACCACCACATACGACCACCTTTTCGAGATACCTATATGGCAGTTTACACATAGCATAATGTCGTAATTCAAACATACGACTTTATTCGCGTTGTTTATAACAACCTGATTAAAAGCATAAAGTCGTAACAATAAGATACGACGTTTCTCTAGTGAGTATAAGGTCGTATGTAACTAAAATTAGTAATTTTGCATATATATAATTTTTTATAGCATCCAGCTTTGAGAGCAATGTTTTGTAACTAATAATTAATCGCATAGTGCAAAAATATCGGTTAAAAATGTTTAACAAATCAAGTTTATCATTAACGTACACAAAAATTGCTCTCCTGAAAAAATGCTTTTTTTGCCTTACGACTTTATGCGTAGGAGGCGTCGAAATAGGTTCTGGAATTTTTCTTTCGATTTCTTCGCGATTAAAACAGATTAAACAGTACTTATCCGGATACATTCGGTAGTGGACTAATGAACTTTAAAGAAAGCTTTACCTATCTCATACCTAACCCGCTATTTTTCTTTTATTTTTATTTTTTACATAAGAAGCAAAAAGTTACTTGTATTTTAATTTTATGTAACATTTATGATTACCAAAATTGTCATATATTTTAGAAAAGATAGTCTTGTAGATAACTGTAGATATAGCATTAACAAATAAATAATAAAAGGTTTAGTCCCTGTTTCCTTATATCAATTTTGAGCTAATACATAAAACTATCGAAATCTTACTTTTGTTTAAATACAAAAAAAATTATGTAATGTTTAATGTTTAAAGAACTTTATTTCTCATTAAAAAAATATTTTTTATTTACATGAGAAATTTAATATTACGTATATACGAACGAGATACACGTCGCCATCAGCTAGCCCAATTTTAGTCTAATGGGCCCATTCTGATGTGTATCTTTAATGCCCTTTTGAACTGATCAATCACGCTAATGTTACGAACCTTAGACGGCAACCGATTAAACAATTGCACACCCTCATACCTAATAGTTACAGGTAAAATGTTACTATATGAATATGTAATCTATTGGCAACTGCATCACATGTCTCCCCTGAAACCTCACCTTGATAAGGGTGACCGGACATCATTAGATGCAATTTACGAAAATAAAATATTGATCGATATCGCCGACGCTCACACAGATATTCCATTACCGAATCGGGCGGGGAATATCAAATGAGGTGACCCTTATCCTATCTCTCTCCTCATTTACATTACTGCCGTGCTACATACTACTGTATCGATCTTGAAATATGCATTCATTTGTTTTACCCTCCAATTAACTCACATTTTATAAAACGGGGCAAACAGGAGGCTCAGCTTATGTTTATTTAATTATATCTTTATTTATTTACAGCTAATGTATGGCCAAATTTTAACTAAACAATATAAAACTATTAGCTGACCCGGCAAATGTCGGTTTGCCATGTATATATATTAATCAAAATTAAAATCAAAAAGTTTTGTCTAAAAAATACAAATAAAAATTTAGTGGTTCCCACCCCTAAATTTTTACGCACCAATTCTTAAAAGGCCGGCAACGCAACGGCTTATAACTTAACGTTAGGTGAGCCAGCTGCCCGTTTGCCCCAAAACGGTAGATTCCAAATTCTAAGTGGTTCGATTTGCAGGCGTAGGAAGCGTATTTGGAATACAAACTAAATGCAGTTGTGTTTCTTTCGATATCAATTATTTGAGTTGACTCACTGTCAAAAGTACTTCACCGATAATTTAAAAATAACACTTTTATTATACAATTCCATAAATTTAATTTACCTACGTACACAATGTATAATGTCTAGGGAGCAGAAATATTATTGTCGCCATACCCAACATTTGATCAATAGGTAAAAAGCTTTTTAAAACGCAAATATTATCTTATATAACGATAAGATACTATTTCCGTTCGTATATACAAAATGTCGTTAACATAGAACTCATTTAAAATACAATTTTAATACGTGTAACTCAATAATAATATACACACAACTAATAATTGCGGCGGCACACTAAACTTCACGCAGATTGCCAAATCTAATATATTAAACTTGAGTGATTCAAGATTGTGAGATTTCAGAGCGGAAATTAAGTGGTGTAACCCTGGGTAATTAAATCAGGGCCATTAGCGAGATTCCAGACGTGAATGGACGTGGTTCAGTGAATACATTATTACCTATGATATACGGCCTGCACATATCATGGTCGTGCCGAGCCACAAATCTGTCAGACGTGCAATTATTAAAAACTTAAGATTCCAACTCAACTAGAACAATGCGTTTGAGTAAATTCATTCTTATATAAATGAGACACTTTAGTTACTTCGTAACGTATACACAACTTTTAACAGGACAGCAAAATCCGTCTAAATAGGTAATCAAAAGGATGTCATCTGTCAGAATCTAGTCTGAGCACTGTCTAACTGTCGTACTTAAAAGATTCTTAGATAGACCTTAAGATGTAAATTATGTTTATTCACGCTTTTGTATAAATAAATCAGAGGCGCTTCAACATTTTTAGCAAATCTACTAAAGTTGTAGCGCCTCAGATTTCAGAATCTGTTTCATCATTTGTCAAGTAGGTGATCAGCCTCCTGTGCCTGACACACGCCGTAGATTTTTTGGGTCTAAAACAAGCTGGTTTTCTCACGATGTTTTCTTCACCGTTCGAGCGGATGTTAAATGCGCACATAGAAATATCACCAGATCGATGGATCGATCGGGCTTTTTGGGTATTTTTGGATCGATCCTAAGACCTCAGGGATGAGCACTGCACGCTTTTGTATACTAACAGTATTTAGGTCATTACTACCAGAAACGGCAGAAAACACGTTATTACAATTCCATAGGAAAACCATCCTTATATCGTGGTTTTTAAAATATATAACTTTAATACTCTCATAAATTCATAAATCCATTAAATAAACATTGTCCCTGTTTTTGAAACCGCAAAAAGGTTTTAGATAACGATCAAAGGACCATCACTCAAAGAGACTATTACATGAGGCCGATTCGCATCTTAACGATTCAATTCGGCTGAACCGCAGACAAGTGTTAGTGGGCAACGCAAATCCGTAAACTAATTACTGAGAATCGCATCGCATATATGCATGCTTTCACTTAATCCAGTACTGATACAAAGAAATTTATAACAATCTTCCCCTTTCCGACAAAACAAACCGAAACAAAACAAGCCGGTCAAAAACCACCGTTTAATAATAAGAACCGCCACACACAAAAAATATTGGTATTATGTGAAACTTATTACGTATAGTAATTAACGCCAAATAATCGGTGGGTCTGAAAAGTTCATAGGCCGACACCTAGATGTTGCTACTTGTATTAATTAATTATGATTTTTAGTTAGCCCTAATCTTCAATAGAACAACTGTCGTACGATTAGTTTGTTGGATTTTTTTCGCCCCTAGCGACTTCTTCCTGTACTCACACCTTAAGAGAATTTTTGCTGGACAGAAATTTTGCACTGATGAACAGGTGATTGCCGAAACTAAAAACAAATCGTACTAGAAAAATGGTATCGGAAAATAGTATGACCGCTATAATCGTTGTATCGAGGACTATATTAGCCTACGAATATTTCAGCCCACCTGTTATATATTTACCTGGCCTTTCCGAAGTATATAACATTTTTATCCAACTTAGATTTTGTTTTCTTTGGAGTAGGGACTCTTGGGCCGTGGAGTTCAAGTGCACAGGCGTTAATTAAAGATTTAAGTTGGCGCCTGGTAGATAGTACCGGTGACCCCAGAGCTGGTGCTTTCCTCACTCAACGAATAAGTATTGCAATACAGCGAGGAAATGCTGCCAGCGTTAAAGGCACACAGGGACCAAACCTTTTAATTTGCTTTTGATTAATTATTTTTATTAAGTATTTAGAAAATTTTAATTCTGTATATTTGATTGTGATTGAGATTACTAATAAACGTTACATACTCTAATGTGTGTAGTTTTGTAATTTTATCATTAAACATTTAACATTTCTTTTTTTCATTTTAAGCGATCTCATTTTTTTTGTATTATAGCGATTACTCTACAACCTTTGAACTAAATTTTGCTTTTATATATATAATGACCTTATCATATGCGCTCCAATAAGCAGCCATTGACGTTCGTCGTATTCAAGTTCATTGGGATCCTCGCGACATGTTACCCTATGTCCATGGTTAAGGACAAGAATGATTTAGAAGCAAGTATCAGTATTATATAACCGTTATATTAATAAAATCAGCATCTGTTTTAAAGGGTTTTTTTAAATCTGGAGTAATCAGTAGGTACTGGGCACGCGTTTTATAACTTAGTTTTAATTTCTATACAAAAATGTCATGCCTTAATTGATTACTTATTTACTTAAAGGCAATATCGGGGAAGTGGTGGGTAGCAACCTAGATGATAGATCGCTTCGCGTGTAGCAACTGCCGTTTCGGACTACGAGCCGATTTCATCCCCACCACCATTGTTCCGATATCGAACTAACTGCAAAACTTTTGATCTAATTCTGCTTCACGCTCTAGTTTTTGTGAAGGTTACTTGGCCTATATCCAGTATACATTTACTGAATGATAAGGAAAACTACAATTGCAACTAAAAGTAACCGAATTTAAGTGCAGCGTAAAAATTGTAATAAAACAGTCGCCGCTGAGGGTAGATTGATAAATGCGCGGAAGCACTCGGCGCCTAATGCACGGGGTGTGGCGTTGCGATACCTCTACACATCTGCAACCACTGCAGAGCTGATATTTATGATTTTACACAATCGAAATCTGTAAGTGGCTCATTATGCAATAATTACATTACTAGTACAATCGTTTTGAAACAATACCGATATATAAAGGAGTACCGATGGAAAGAACTTAAATATAGGGTTTAGTGATACCGCCGCCCATGGACACTCTCAATAACAGAAGGCTCGCGTGTGCGTTGCCGGCCATTTAAGAATTGGTACGCTCTTTTCTTGAAGGACCCTAAGTCGAATTGGTTCGGATATACTTCCGTGGGCAGCTGGCTCAGTTGTGGAACGCCGGACGTCGAGGTTTGTTTTCTCGGCTTCCTCCATCCATTCCACTCGAGAAATTTCTGTTATGTGAGTCCAAAGGAAATGGTCTGGAGAAGGCCTTTACCCAAAAAGTCCATAAAGCAAGACACGAAACAATAAAAACAATAATTAACCTACACTAAGTGCGTAACAAAAAAAACTAACGCCCATTTGATAAATTTTATTGTAAACTAGCTGTCCCCGCGAGCTTCGTTTTCCCTTAATAGATCTTTTACCCAGCGTACCTTTTAAGTAGTTACATACCAACATATGGAACATTTTGCTTTGCTACCTCATAGAGACTATTCGCTTTTCCGGAATAAATATCTAAGTACTAATTAAAATTAATCTGTTTATTCATAGTTTTTCTCCATAAAGTAATAATTAAATCAAAATACTCGAATTTACAAAGACAGTAGTGATTAAAAGTTTAAATAAAATAATATTTGTGCAATTGCATGGATAACGGACAACAAAAAAATTTCATTCAAATGTCCCCTTCAAATAATACGATAAACAGATTAAAAATACACAAACGAAAATAATACAATTGAAATCCCAACAATAGGCGGCACAAATCATACAAACGAAGGGAAAGGTAAAAAGCGACAGATTCACAAAAGGAGAATCAGAGCTGTTTAATAAAGCGATACGCAGTGAGGCAGCAACAAGGCACCACTTGGTACATCGGACGGTAAAAACAAAAAGCAATTCCGCGGCTAGAACACTGCTACAAAGCACTCGTTCCGATCGAGCGGACAGTCGGACGATTCATTTCCCTGATGGCTACCCATTACAACGGTCAAGATGGATGGATAACAAACCGACAATTACACTATAAACACAATGACAATTGGATGTTTTCACTAATTGAAAAGGCCGCCGTCTATCGATAAATTTAAGGCCACTATATGGCGAATGCTACACGCTCGATAATTATCGTGATATTTATCGTGATATTTATCTTGTATTTTTTTAGTATACTACACACTCGATACGGATCGCGTCAGTACGACGGTAAATTTCATTGAGTACACTCGTACATTTCGTGTTACAATATGAGTAACAATATTAAGAAAGCTTGCGTTGCCATTATTATTATTATTATTATCAGTATATGCTGATATACATCAATATCCAAGACTTTGAATTGTAAACATTTTCCACTGCAGCACCAGATCGTTTCAAATCTGTTATTTTTTAAATTATTTTCTGTAGTTTGCCTAGTTTGCATTTGAGGTGTCCCATATGGCCGATTTACACGTATTAAGTTGACTAAAAATTTACTAAATATTAACTTAATTTTAAGTAACTTAACCCGTGTAAACAGTGAATTTAGTAAGAAGTTGCAAGTTAAAATTTAGTTGCAACTAAACAAGGTAGAATAGAATTTTGTCTATTTTTCGGTTAAGTTGGTGGGCGTGGCTAATCACTTGACACGTTTGGACAGGCAAAATTTAGTTAAATTTAAGTGAAAAGCATAAGCTGGCGGAGTCATTGCAAAGCTATGCTTTTGCTTTCGGCGCTGGAAGCTCAAAAACATATCCAAAACTATTTGTCCGATATGCGTATACAACAATTAATGAACAGTAGTAGAACCCCTTCCCCAATGAATAATAGTAGCCGTTTTACTCCTTCGCCTTCTTCAAATACGTATTACGTTGAGTCCCCAGAACCTTCACAATCATGTATTGGAGCATACAATACAGTAAATCCCCAATCAGGAAGAGAAAATCCTATAATATTTTGTTCTGTGGTCGTCCATCTTGAGCGAATAAATGAGTTTAACTAATTATTTAGTATTTTTACGTGTAAACGGTTACTTAAAATTTAGTTAAGACTTGGCAACTTAATACGTGTAAATCAGCCTATACTTATAGGTAATGTTTCTAATACAAGTATGAATTCTCTATATTATTCCGCCTCCATATATGCGCGTCCTCTTCCATCGCTGGCAGAATAAATACTGACGCGATAAATATCGAGCAGAGACTAGACGCTCGATATTTATCGACGATAATTGATACGGATCGTGGATTTTTAGATTTCTAGAAATCCAGCGATCCGTATCACGGATCGTGATACGCATGTACTACACATCGTAATTTTGGATCACGATCCAAATATCACGATAAATATCGAGCGTGTAGCATTCGCCTATGAAATGAAAGTTCCATTACGAGTGCGGTGCGTGACATGACGGCTCTAGCTTGATATATTGACTCCATTGACTTTACGAGCAGCCGGTATTTTATTAATTTAGCAGGAAAATCGGGACACGTACTTGATTGCATTAACTCAAAAATTTACGAATTGAGAATAACGATTACGTGGTGACACGTATGCGGTATATCACAATCACACGTATAATGTACAATTATAGTTAGTAAAACTACTAGTTTAACTAAACTAGTAGTTTTTGTAGTGACTGGTCGGACATGAATTCGTGTATGCGGTGATGTTAGTAAAGAAAAAATGGCTTATAACTTTATAAGAATAGAGGAATTCATAGATATTTCAGAGAGAATCGCAGTTCTAAACATATTACTACCCTCGGTGGGTGCGATAACATAAAAAGAATCACAGTCAATAATATAAGCCTACTCACTCATTCTCGCTATATATTTTTTTTACAATGATCTACAGTAGACTATTGTCTACTTGTGCTTTTGCACAAGCTTCTCTCCGCTCCAAGAAAATAGGGACCTGTAAAGATGGGGAAGAAAAAACCATAGGAAAATTCGGATTTGGAAATAGAAGTAACAACGTAAAGCTAGACACCGAGTAGAGTGGAAGCTCTTAGAGGAGGCCTATGTCCAAGGACAAGCTGTAGAACAGAAATTAACCGGCTTTCCGATTAATTTTTAGTGTTTATTTTAATGTTAATTATTAGTACTTTACATTATTATGTACTAGTATTATGTATTATGTACTAGTATTATATATTTACAGCAATAAAGGCTATTAATTTATTATAGTAGTATTATTATTATAGTAGTTTTGATTAAAAAAACGTACGATTAAAGCTACAGCCATCTTCGACCGTCTCCGACATCGATTGGACATTCTATCAACAACACCCAAAAGCAATAGATTAAAACTTTTGTTAACAAATAGACCTAATTAACATCGTGTTCCAAATGAGTAAACTTCAACGGTAATGAACGTTTTAGCGAGTTAGCGTCTAACCAAAGAATCCTAATCATAATAATTCAAGATACTATCAAATCGGGCTCGCGATGAACAAAAGACGCTTCGCGGTAACAATAGCCGACGTGTACCCCGAAAGGGGACAAACAAATTACAAGCACACAGATAACTAAGCAATATTAAATCATAGTCATTTGTACAAGATGTATTTTGTTTGCAGATTTGTTGTTAAATAGGTATTTACTAATTAATTATAACAGACCTCTTAAAATGTACAACCCTAATAGATGTAGCAGAAAGTATTGAAACAAAATTGATTTGTCTACGACGAGCCGTGAGACTCAAAAGATAAAAAACATTTAAAAACATTTCTAAATTTCACTTAAAGTAAAAGATTAGTTAAACATAAATGTAATTGAGCAGTGTTGGCCTAGTGGCTTCAACGTGCGACTCTCATACCTTAGGTCGTAGGTTCGATCCCCGGCTGTGCACCAATGGACTTTATTTCTATGTGCGCATTTAACATTTGCTCGAACGGTAACGCAAAACATCGTGAGGAAACCGGGTTGCGTTAGACACAAAATGTCGACGGCGTGTGTCAGGCACTGGAGGCTGATCACCTACTTGTCTATTAGATTTAAAAACATCCATGAAACAAATTCAGACATCAAGACCTAAAGAGGTTGTAGCGCCACAGATTTTTTATTAAACATAATATAACGTAAACAAAACCCACGATCACCAAAATCGTTTAAGCCGTAATGTGAAAAATAGTGCACGCTTAATAAATCCTAACGGTGTAATTTCCGAGCCGTCTACTTCAGAATGAATAGTTTAAATTAGTGTAAAGAACAACATCCAGCTTTACTAACTCGGCGTGAAACTGCAATTCCGCCGTTCATAAAACAGGAAACCGGGCGCCGCTGTGTAGAATCGCATCTTTTCACTCGGCTCCTTCATTGTTGCATTAGCAATTCTAACCATCGGAATAGTTTGGAAATTGTAATATTTAGTCTTAATAAAGCCATTCGTTACTTGGAATATCCAGAACAGGCGTGGGCGACGCCCGGGGCGGGGCAGGCCGCACTTGGAATTTACGACAAAGCTCCATTCGAGACACGCTAGATTCTACATTTTAGCCAATTTCACTTGACTCATTCACTATGCATGACAATACGGGAATAGCTGACGGTTCGACTTCATTCAACGAAACACTGCTGAATGTTTCATCAACGCATACTGCTGGATATGCATTACATTTCAACTAGGCATTAACTAAGTATTATCATAAATTATTTATTATAAGAAACGTATTTCAATCTAGTTAACTATGTTATTTTATTTAAGAACTAAATGTAAAATTTACTAAATTTTTAAGACAAGTCAATAATAATTTGTCAATCTAATAGGCAAGTAGGTAATCAGCATCCTGTTCCTGTCACACTGTCATTTTGTGTCTAAGGCAAGCCGGTTTCCTCACGACGTTTTCCTTCACCGTTCGAGCGAATGTTAAATGCTCACATAGAAAGAAAATCGGTGCACAGCCGGGGCTCGAACGACCTAAGCAAACACTGCACTTACTAAATCTATGACAGATGTTTTTGAATGTTATATTTTCGCGTGGTAAGTATAGTACACACTTACTATAGTATACATATATATTAAAATAAAGCGGATATAGATACGGTATCAGCTTACGGATCTTCATACAAAACTTTTCGTCATCATTCGAAATTTAAATAAATATTGAAATTCAACAAACAGGATATTTAAAAATAACATTTAAAATAAACAAAGCTCCACCCGATCGGGAAATGAAAACACATTATGCAGCACAACAATGGAAACATATGCAATCCTTTATAATACTTTTTAACGGAGCTGCGCGAAGCCGTTTTAATTCTTTTCATGTAGGCGAGTGACATAAAATTTTACGAAAAACGTAGGCCCCATTAATATTATAAATATTTTATAGTAAATAACAGAATGTAATAACGTGAACAATATGTATGAAGCCCCGTAATAGGGAATGGCATAATGCTTCCATCCATTGATAATTTTTCTTTATAGGCTTTCGCAACGTGTACGAAGAAGTGTTAAATGCGCATATGAAGAGAAAAGACACGGTGCTACTAAGCCTAGCACTACATCTGGCAATAGGATATAATAGGCAAGATATTGTTTATAATTTAATAACTTTAACATTTTGTAAAGGCTTAAAACTCTGTAATATGTAGTGTTTGTTTAGTTAGATTAAGAATGTTTTGTTGTGTTCATTCATTTCGAAAATTGTAATTCTAGATATTAAATTATTATTAAATCATAATAGTACTTAGAATCACACATTGAATTTACTTATGCACAACATATATATTATGTCAAACATGGATATCTACATTCAAATCATGCAGTAACCAACAAATACTATATATTTCTAAACTCGTCTCTTTAAACGGCAGCTCATGTCTGAGCATCTGCAGCGGATCTGTTACCACCGGTTTCGGGCCAGCTCGTCTCTTATGGGTTTAGAGGACGATGAGTCTTTCACTCGATCGAACCATCTGGTTGGTGACCGGCCACGTGATCTTTTGCCTTCTGTGTTACCAACCACGATCAGTTTGTCCAAGTTCTCATCGCCTCTGCGCGCCTCTTAACTCTAAACGTACCAAAAACAGCAATAATAACCAATTTATGCACTGGTGGATTACAAACACAAAAACCAACTGGTCAAAAGCGGCACCTAAAGAACTACACTTGAACTTTTACAAACCTTCTACAATTTCGTTCTGCGCCATCTCGCGGGGGGTGTATGTACTGTAACGGAGCTTAAAGCTAAGAAGCTGTGAGCGAAAACTTACTACCTAGCTCCATCTATTGTTAAATCGCGAAAGTATCTAGCGCCCTCTTTCACAAGAGTACATTACAATTTCATCTCCCGTTAACTATCTCCCTGGCTATCAACGAAAATTTGTAGCGCAATTAGTGACGTAAAATATTCACAGATGGCGCTTTAAACTATAAAGCGGGCCGGTATATGATGTGTATAGCGACAGTATTTTATTTAAAATATGATCGTTTTAATTAAAATGGTATTATTCTATATACTCACGGGTGGGATCTCGGAGTGCATGATGAAGCCCGAGAGACAGCAACCAAAAGTCTGTAAACCAAAAGAAATACAAAAATAATTACAAAAATTCATGTTTAAAAAACTTTCTGATTACAAAATGATATTTTTTTTACATGAGTAACTTAATATTATAGGAACGAGATGCACGTCGCCATCAAACAGCCGTCCTAATTTTAGTCAAATTCAAGGACTTGTATGCATTTATATTATTGTCTGAACCAAATCAGTTTCTTAATCATTCGCTTTGTTACCGATGTAATTTTAGTAATTCATATAAAATCTAAATTTTTAAAGTTTAGTTTTTAGTGTAATCATTTTTTTAAGTAGCTAATAATATGTTTTGATTAATTAGGTTAATTTAATTTTGGTTAATTTAATTTCGTTTTAACCTCCTCTCAGGTTGCCTGATAGAGATCGCATTAGCACTATTTTTATATACTTACTATGATAGACCAGTGCAGATAGCCTTTAAATATAATAAAAAGTGAAAAAAATAATAGTAGGATGAAACCTATTGAAAAGGGAGGATTATATTATAAAAATTAAAGGAAAAATAAATTACGGGCGAGTTTTAAGGGTAAAAAACGGTTTATCTCGATTTCCGGCAAAACTAAAAGTCCTATCGAAGAAAGTTCAATGGCAAAGTTGTAGGTAATAAAAAGATATAAAACTTTTGTATTCACACATTTTTCACATAACCTCAAAATTTATGTGAAAAATTAAAAAAAAACAAGTTTTTGGTTTTTAATTTTTATCTTTTACAAAAAAAATTTTTTTTCAAAGAAATTTGGTGAAAACTTACCTTTCTATGTCCCAAATACGCTGTAATTTATTTGATTAAAAATATTTATTTTTTCACCTTATTTTGAATTAATATCGAAAAAAACACCCTAATTTTCAATCGAAAATTCACCCGTCAAAATATCAGCTTTTTTCAAAAAGTTGGTGTGCTTTCAGTTTGTTGAAATCTCTACTTTCCTATGGTACAAAAATATATATATATATTACCATAGTAAATCTTCTCAGAAAATGCAAAAAATCGTATGCAGTAACGCCCAGACCCGTCATCCCTTTCCTTACTTCTCTATGAATCTGCTTTAAATTATTCCTTTCCGACCTCAGATCGCCCGTAAATTATTTTTCCTTTAATTTTTATAATATTCTCCTCCTTTTCCAATAGATTTCATACTACTACTATATTTTTAGGTTTCAAAAATTATCGGCACTGGTCTATTACGTGTTATTTTCTGTATAAATTTACAAATATTATAATGTATTTACTTTAGCTTAAAATTACGGTGTACGATATTACGTCAAATTCTATTCTACACATAAATAAATAAATACATTCTATGGTCATATAAGGTTTGCTTCATGTCAGTTCCTATAAAAAATCTGTGGCGCTACAACCTTTTTAGGTCCGTGCCTCAGATTTCTGTATTTGTTTCATGATCATTTGTCAATCTAATCGGCAAGTAGGTGATCAGCCTCCTGTGCCTGACGCACGCTGCCGACTTTTTGGGACTAAGGCAAGCCGGTTTCCTCACGTGTTTTCCTTCACCGTTCGAGCTAATTTTAAATGCTCACATAGAATGAAAGTCCATCCAGGTGCACAGCCGGTAATCGAAACTACGACCTCAGGGATGAAAGTCGCACGCTCAAGCCACTAGGCCAGCACTGCTCTGTCAGTTCCTATACTGGAATAAATAGTTAGTGCGTTTGTAGATATTGTAATCTATTACGGTTTTATGTAAGAGAAACTCTTTCTATGTGTGTGTGTGTATGTGATATAAATGTTAATAGTTGCCGCTTTGGAGTAATTTGTAATTATAATGGTAGCTGATTTTGTTGTTAAATAAATAAATAATTTTTCACGCAGTGAAAACTTGAATTTAGAAAAGAAACATAGTACAAGTTCATTGTACAAGCTTGACCTACTGTGCAGCCATAAATCACAATTTCTTGGCGCTGTCCTATCCTTTTATTAAAGTCGGCCTACCATTGTACTTTCGTATTGCGGAGTATTCGCAAACACAAAGTTTAACAATGACCTAGACAATACCGATTGGACGAACTTTAAAAGACTGCAAATTTAAAAAAAAACAAAGTCAACGACCTATCCG
Source organism: Pieris napi (assembly GCF_905475465.1). Taxonomy (NCBI): domain Eukaryota; kingdom Metazoa; phylum Arthropoda; class Insecta; order Lepidoptera; family Pieridae; genus Pieris; species Pieris napi. The sequence goes on along the minus strand of NC_062237.1, from coordinate 2,298,265 downwards.
AAGATTGTGTTCTCAAATTAATCCCACGTTTACACGAGATAAGAGGATCCATAAATACTAATCGGACGTATCCTGTTTTAACTTTGCGTTTGCATAAGTTTTTCTCAGCAGTAATAGAATCTTAACAAAACTAGCAAGTAAATTAAATAAAACTGAGACCCGTAAAGGTTTATGGGGCACACACATTTATATATAAAAACTAGCTGACCCGGCAAACGTTTGTTTTGCCATGTATATTATTTCTAGGAAACATTTTTTTAGGTCAATAAAAAGAACTATCAATAATAAAAAATAAGGGTTGATCGTAGAAGGGGAAAATTAAGGGTTGTATGTATTTTTGTATCATAAAAAAATAAAAACAAAAAAAATTGTATAAAAAAGAAAAAAAAGTTTTTTGGGGTAGACACCCCTTATCACTTAGGATATATATACAATATATACAATATACATAGTAAGATATAGATAGTAGCCGATTCTCAGACTTACTAGATATCCAAAAAAAACATAAAAATCGGTCGAGCCGTTTCGGAGGAGTATGGGAACGAACATACTGACACGAGAATTTTATATAATTAGATATTATTAATCAAATCCGAAATAATGTTTCTCAAAGTTTAAATGAAATCCTCGACATAAACGTCGAGTTCTTACCACCGAGCCATATTAATATTTTTTTGCATACGTAAGTTTGGATGGTTGTTTGTGTGAACGAAACCAGATGAAACGCAATTAGGCTTATCCTAAAATAATTTACAGTTCCCTTAGGATAGCTCTGATTTCCAGACGAAATCTTGAGCATCAGATACGTATCCTTTAATTAATACGAAGACGCGACGGTTATAGAAAATATATAATGTAAGTCTGATCGAAGATTAAAGCCCTTTTCAGATTAGATAGACTCTTCAGGCTTAATCTATTACTGTAAAGTAGTATCCATAAAAACTAAATCAGTCTAATTACATCTTTATAACGAAAGAACTGTCTTCATTACAGTGTAAACAGAATTTTGACAAAAAGAGTCTACTAAAAACTTTAACTAAAACCCATTTTTGACTGATATTAAAAACCAATAGAGATTCAATTCGACGCTTATATTTATTGAGTATATCACAAGGTCTATGGAATGAGTTGATTTTTTATATGCTCGCAAATGCGCTGCCGGCCTGTTAAGAACATATGTATGCCCGCCCATAGTATCTTCATACCCAATATAAATGCACAAATCCTTACTCAAATTATTTAATTCTCTTCAAATTTCGTAATTCAAGTAAGAAACATTGTTGTTTTATCATTTATAATACGAATAAATATACAAACAAACTAAATATATTACCACGAATAATTTACGAATGCGAATTGGTGGCACTTACATTTTTTGATCGCGTGACTGTATGGTAGGGGAGCCCAAGAGGGGATTTCGGGATTTACTAAAGCGCGGCAGATTAATATATAGGGGGATACCTTGTACCCGGTTAAGTACCTCCACAAAATATGAGGCCCATATATAAGGCCGCACGTGAAGGAGACAGGATCAGTTTAGTAAAAAAAAATTGACCATCAGAAATTCCCGAGCGCGTCAGATTAAGGTAGGGTGAGTTAATTACATCCTAAAAAGTGTATATTCCACTAATCTGACAATTTGAGAGTGACGGAAAAAAAGGGGAGGGCAACAAAGTTGTAAAAAAAAAACGTCATCTCGACATTCTCGAGCGTAGCTAATTTTTTTTTTATTTTGAAGGAAATAATTCAAGAATAATGAAAAATATATAATCTGACGATTTCCGCAAGCCGAAATAACAAAAATTCGTCGATAAAGTTAAATGCGTGCAGCTGCGTGATGCCTACATTTCCTTAAACCGATCGGAATCTACTAAACGGCGTTCTAAATATTTCCCTCAAAATTACATTTCCTGTGAATTTGAACCGATTCGGACCGATAGATTTTGAGAAATTTTGAAAAATCTTAAAAAAATAAGAAATATTTTTTTTTAAAGTGGTTTCTTTATCGATCAATTTCAAAAACTAATCCGCCTTTGAGCTTGAAAAACCACGTCGATCGCCACCAAGCTGGTCAAAAGCGGTTGATTCGTTCGAGAGATATCGTACACGAAAGAAACCCGAAAAAGTGTTTTTTCGGGATTACTCCGAAATTTGTGGTTCGATCAATTAAAATTGCAAAATTATTTATGAGGATGATAAAACTGCGTCGAATGCCGCCAACCGCGTGAAAATTGCTTGATCCATTCAAAAGTTATTGCGGTTTGAAAATTCCAAAAATAGTGTTCTATGAAACTTCTATCAGACTTTCGAGCTGGGAGAGCTCAAATGAATATTTCTTTGAACTCAGCGAGCTCAAAATATCAATTTTAAGCGCCCAGGAATGGAATTAGCGGGAAGTTGCAGGCATGGCCCTTTAGGTGAACCGTTTTTCTATTTTTTTTTGTCAGATCAGGCGAATCCCTCTAGATAATCGTCAGATTATGAGACAGTACGTTTAGAACATAAAGATGAACCACATATATCTTAATCTGACGCGCTTGAGTATTTCAAAATTGCGATTTTTTTTTGCAAATTAAGAAAATGGCTGTGGGTTTGCGTCCCATCGAATTCGTCAGATTAGTGAATGAGAGCTTTTTTTTGGTGCACTTAACACTCCCTTAGAAAATCTGACGCGCTCGATAAAAATTTTTTTTTTTAATTTTCAACCCTTAAATACAACCACCCGCATCATGCAAACGATCAGATTAACATACGTACCTTATTAAAAATACGTAGGGCATAGATGCTATCAATATCTGACGCGCTCGAGGATGTCCATGCAACAGTTTTTTTTAACATATTTAACTATCTATAGCCGCTTCCCCCACCGATGAAAAGGAATTTATCATATAACATTTTTTTCTTCTTTTTATCTAAGCTTTGCATCCCAATAGGTCTCTACGACGCTCGAGTAAATCCCCATTTAGCATCGTGGGCTCCCCTACCAGTAGGTTTTTGCCAATATTTTTTGTACCAAAACTTTAAACAATTTACATTCAAAACACCCACAAGTCCATTTAGCCTAAAAACCGCAGAACTCATTATTAAACGCAAATTATTATTAATTAATTTATAATTGTATAGGTAAATGACCTTTGTATTTAGCTCATATAAGTATATGATTAACTTTACGATCCTGTTAACGATAAAAGACTAATAGCTTAAAATTTATAGGATAATTAAAATCAATATATGGCCAAATTCAGTTCTCGATACGATAACACTTTATATATAGGTCAGCCCTAATGTTTCCATATAATATAAATCATGGTTTTATTGAAGACAGATGTCCACCGTCTGGTCCTATTTGGGGAACAATTTTACAGACGTACAATCTAATTAATCGAAACACATCTGAACTCTTAGGCAAATCTATTATATTGAAAATTATTAGATAGATACCTTTTTTATAGATAATTTTATGATCTACAATTTTTGTCTGAGGTAATTTTACGATAAAACTTGCCGTTTTAAGAAAATCGCGAAAACCCCATTTTTTTACATTTGGCATTGAGTAATTTTTTTCCATGGGTCGTAACGATGGGAAACTTTGAAAAGTTGTTTTTAATTGTGTTATAAACAAGTTTACTCACTTACAGCTTGATGGTAAATCTGGTAGCTTGCACTGTATAGTTGACCGGAATATATGTTAAATATGTTCTCGTTGAGTATCCATTTTCAGGTGACATATTTTAATATTAGCCCAATAATGCATGCGAATCAAATTGCAATGATAAATTATACATTATTAGGACAGAATCGCTATCTATAGATCGCAAATACAGAGTTATCTAGGCAACACATATTGCTTCAATTTCTATTTAATTTTGTTAATTAAAATAAAACAAAATACATGAAAAAAACGCATATAAAGAATTTCCTAACGGACGAGCTTAGTTGCCGAGCGGAAGCTTATTAAGCTTGAATAAACATAACATACTCATTACTCAACAATGAAGGCATTTTACGCGATATTTTATAGAAGATTAAACGATAAACTGATCGTAACAACTATAATGACGTTGGTTCGCGGTTTTAAAGTAATAGCGGTGAACAGAATCGTAACGTTTCTGCGTAGCTTTTACTTCGCTACATTTCAATGTACATTAAATAGTACCTACATTTCAGAGCGCTTCAAATTTTAAAGGCTTTCTTTAAAATGATGCCAAAAATACAGGTATTAATGTCACATGAAGTACAAGCAATGGTTAACATTTTGTATGTTCTATTTCGTTGGTCAACAGAAGTTGAATAAAAACAATTTCGGGAGATGCATAATATATATTAGGATCAAAATATCGTTTATAGGTAATAAAATATAAACGATATATATATTCCGAAATCAAGAGCTACTAATAGAACTAGTTATAAACTGTGAGGGACTCTTTTTTATAATAGGACCATATGAGGTTATTTCTTTTAAATTCGGTGACATAAAATTAGGAAAAATATTAGTATTAGATAATGATAACCTAAATGCAAGAGTCTGAGACAGTTGTACATGGCTAAAACTTCCAAACCAAAGCACTTTGTTAGCCTGCCTTTTGATAACATAGTCTCATTAAAAGTAAACCGTAACCTAAGGGCATATAAAAGATTATATTCTTGTATTGAGCAACTAATTAATGCTATAGACAAGAAAGACTAAAGATTAACTGAATCAGATTTTAATCTGGAACTAAAAGACCAGAAGCTGACAGAGAATGTTTGAAATTATATTAAGTAATCATTTTAATCACATATTTGAACTGTACCAGGTATTCAATTATTATTTATGTTAATGAAAACTCTGGAGCACACATACAAAAATCTAATATTTAACAACACTCCTTTTACTTCTCACATTATGTATTATTTTGGAAATAAAATGTATTTTAGAAGCCTGATCAGTAAGTTGTAATGTTCCCTCTTAAAAATTTGGACAGTAAATTGGAAAAATAATTTGTTTGCCCTAGTGGCTGTTTACTAGCAACACTTACTTGCACACACACAATGCTGCATTACTATTCTAATATTGACAGCTTACTTGTAGTAATAGTAGAAAATATTTGGTATAGGTTTAAAGCCTGATGTATTTCACGGTCTTGTAGATTTAATTGAAAACATTTTTAACTTTTCAAATATGTTTATCTACTTTTTTATATAAATGTATCTCTAAATAGTTTCTAATTTTAAAGAAATTATCCTTTTACAACAGTCCAGATAATAATTTAATTTTACCCAAACATGTTTATCTTTATATATAAACAAATGATTAAAAATAATTGTAAATACTGAATTGTTGATTGTTATGATTAGTGATAAACATATTTATATTATAATAAATCAAATGATTTACAAAAATTACTTCAAATTTAAATGTTTGAAAAGTATCTAATAAACCTTCAATCCTTTCTGGGTTAATATAAACCAGTATATTATAACTGGACAACAGCTGTTCATACTTGTTTTAGCCACATAATTAAAAAACTGCATGGGATACATATATATATTTTACATATTTATGCATACACATATATTTTGTACAAAAATTTTCTACTAACACAAAACAACATCCAAAAAAAACCTAACTAAAATATAATAAGAAAAATGAAGTTTAAGAGGTTTTCAAATAATTTTGGGTACAAATTATAAATACACTACTTTAATGTAGCTTAATACTGTGTTACTCTGTACGGCTGACATATTATGTACTATATATATATGAAATACATTTTTCCATACCTAATTCCTAGTTCCTACCCATAATTACCTTGTGTAGTTTAGTACAGCATTTCTCTGCTTTTTATATTATAGAAATACATAACTTCAAGTACAGAGAGGTCTTAACTTGAATAAGAATAAGTTATATCATCAAAAATAGTTTATGATTTATGTTAAGATCCACAAAAATAACATTTATAATAATTTAAGAGCATCATAAATCACCGTACACACATGGCATATGAATCATGACATAAAGGGATGATACATGTGTGTCCAAGATGTAAACGTGCCCATATTCTTCTCACAAACTACTGATAAAAATTGAACAATAATTTATTATTTTAGGCATTGTTATGGTTAGTCATAGATTGTAGGTTGATTTATTAGTCTTCTTAATTTCCAAATATTTATTGAATGTTGATTATCACTGTCATGATTTTAGTTTATTTTGAAGTGTAACATTTATATGTAAGTTAAAAAAAAATATGATTTTAGGTATGTAGCCAATACAGTTGTAATTTATAATGCATAAATAATTCGTAATGTTATGTACAAATTTGTATGTGTGTAATTATTAAAATTTAATCTTAAATAAATTTAATTCGGGAACATTACTTACGGCATTTTTTTTCTTACAGTCAAGGACTGAAGTTAAATGAGAGCTTTCAGAAATTAAGTAGTTTTAGAATTAATGTATATGGTTTGTAGAAAACTATTTCAAATTATATGAAATATTTATATTTTAAAACGATGTTACCAAAACAATTATTTATATCCGCGTGTAAAACGGGATATGATAGAAAAATTGAAATATTGTATCAGCTGCCTGTGCTAACCTAGGCCGAATCGGTGCAAAATGAATTGCTTACTTATAATAAAAAGGAAAAATCTATACAGTCCCAATAGAGGTATTATTGTGTTATATTTTCTATACAAACTATTGCGTTAAACGTTAAATATATAGAAAAACATACAAAACAGGTACCTTTTATATATCCACAGAAAAAATGAAGTTGCTTGTAAGTCCACCAATGAAAACCATTATCACATATAATCTCACAATTCACAAAATCACTAACACATTATGTTTCACAGATTTTTAATAAATCCTCACCCGCGCAAACGAAAATCAGTTCCTTATTGACATAAACATAAACTGAATGTCGGCCATATGCAGGTTCGTTCCGCACTTACGTCTTGTAAACTTCAACCGCATTCGTAGAATGACATAAGTAATTTTGCTAAAATGCTTAATTCTTTACAGTTTTCTAAAGGCTAAACTTTGTATAAAACTTAATTTCAAAAATAGATTTAACTTTTTTGTATTCCTTATTTTTAATTTCAGTTTAAAACATCAATAACATTATTTATATGGTAAGTTGTTGTTACAGGCTTGCAGAAATTGGAACGCACTATCACTCAGCGCTCACTTCACACAGCTCACTATCTGCAAATACTTCATTGCGCTTCATTCACGACGAACGAGCGAGCTTTGATTTCGATTTACGGAAGAGTGAAGTAGATGTATGCGAGAAAGGGATAGCTTAATATTTTATTTTATAAGTCAACGTACTTAAATCGCGATAAAGTTTACAACCTATAATTACTAATAGAGCTTTTTGTTGCTCACTTAATTAGATAAAAAAAAAACAACATGGTTTTTATTTAAAAACCGCTGAGTAGTTGTGTTCTATGCAAATATTTCAAATGTTCCTTTCGTTTATGGAATGGTATTAGATAATTTAAATATATATACATATTTGTAGGAAAACTTTGTTTTTGCGAGTTGCTAACTTCTCAAAACAATTTTCGCAATACAGGAAGATAATTTAACTTGCCTACATTTCATTTCTAGACTCAACAAAGATGTCTAAGCTCTGTTAGAGCAGAAAAACCAATTTCGTAGTAAATATTATGACATATAATGCATGTCGGTATTCCTTTACGTCATTACTACCTAGGCGCGACGTTCGTTGAATCATCCCTTCAGCCACCCTTATATACCTGCGAACATCCAAGGGTGTTAGTATTTCCAAAAGCACGCCAATAGTGCATAGAAAGTTACGCCGAATCGTACTCCATATTGTAGTTATAGGCCCCAGGGGAAATTGCGTCGAATGTACGCCCTCATAACTAAGGGATCTTCTCGCACTTCACGAAAATTAAAACTATAAGAAAATTCAGTTTTCCAAACTATTAAACGGGTATTTTTAGTAAATTCTGGATATCCATAGTTGCTCCCCTCACACTTTAAGAGCGATTTTCGTTTAATGTTTACTTAAATTATATTATTGTTTTGCTTAATTTGCCTGTAAGTGCTTGACACATTAAAAATGGTATTTTTCTTTTATCAATGTCAGTGTGCCGAGCGTTGGCAAGCTTTTATAAATAAATAAATAAATTTAGTACAAATTAAATGAACATACATTACACATATATACTATATTAGGAATAGATAGCTAAATTTTAAAATTAAAAAAAATAAAATCTTTTGTTGTGTTTTAATTGTATTTATTATTCATCAACACACATAAATGGTACATACTATTAATATATTTTAATACTTATAACTCTAAAAAAGCATCCGCTACCGATTATTTATTTTCAAGTCCATAGGTTTGATCGTACTCTGAGTTGGCGATTCTGTGATATGAAGTGTAGAATAATATAAATAACGGTGCAAATAGAAAGCTTAGCTTACTAAAAAGCTTTCGTTAATCGATAGAACCTAAAGCTAAGTCTTACTAATTGGCTTAAGTACGCACTACCTGTACTATTCTGAGTAGGTCCAGGTAATACAAATCCCAAAATCCATATAAACCAAAGTGCAACCAAGTTGGAGTCAAAGTTACTTAATATTTTGAACTTAGTTGAGAATGCAAAGATTATTATTGGATCATAGATTCTAATTAATGTTACAAGATCCAAAGTTTTAAGTTCACTAAAGCTCGCCAAAGTTCAACGAATAGTTAAAATGGATTGCTTTGAAGGTTTTAAATCATTAGGATGATCAAGTATGATAAGGTTATTCAACCTGGTTTCGATTTCAGGCGAATCAATAATTGTGTTGGGTCGAAAGGTGCAGCGTGCTACTCTCATCCCTGAGGTCGTAGGATTGAACTCCGGCTGTGCACCAATGGACTTTCTAATGACGTGTGGTGAAGGAAATCATCGTCAGGAAACATCGGAATGTGTTAGGCCCAAAAATTCGACGGCGTATGCCAGCCGATTAGAACAAAACACGACACGGGTTTAGCAATCTGAGACCCAAACCTAATAATTACTACTAGACTCATTCAATGGATTATATTATTATGAAACAGTTGCATAAGAGTGTGCCCCTTCATACAAGATTAAAACGAAGATAACGCTAAGTATTCAATGCATTTCACGTGTAACTCATTACATTAATATCAATGAAATAACCCTACATTTCGACCCTTCAACTGTCATCCCTCAGTGGTAATGACCGCCTGTTTAAACAACTGTCAGACAACAAAATTGTACAATATTATCAAGGGATGACGTTGAATTTGAAACTCCGGTGATACGGATATCCTAGTTATTATTACGAAATACGGAATTCGTTCCTTGAGATGTTGTCATATATTACATATATGTGTAGGTGAAATGTGTTCTAACAAATCTTGACTTGAGTTAGAAACTATTAATACGTAATATAATTGGTAAAGATTCTCCTGAATTAACAGTTATTGCGTGTGTTTTTCTTTTTTCTTCTTTCTTCATTTAGGATGGTTGTAAAACGTCTACACATGTCCAGCTTGAAAGTTGGGCTCCAAATAAAGAGCTGTGATGGCATAATGTGTACAGCGGGAGGGAAATGAGGGAAAAACAGGTTGAATAGGACGGATCCATTAAAACTTTTTTAAGGTCTCATTATGTATTGATATGGAAACTAAAACCTATATATTATATTCAATGTTAGGTACATAGCTGTAGCAATATACCAGCCTAGTATTTATTTACGTACAGTAGATAACTAGATGTGGTTATCGAGCAGACAAGTGTGATTGTCCCGGAGCGGCACACTGCTTCATAATTGCATTTGAAGTCCTCTCTCGCCAATATTGCCTGCATTCTGCACTCAACTACACACAAGTTTGATTTTAAACTATACGCAACATTGAATATCGATAATACTGAATTAGATTGTTCGATTTAGGAGCTAAAATTGTTTGATAAAATCATCTGAATCATTGGTTGATTTTTGATTTTTTATTACCACTCGAGGGAAAGTACCTACCAGACAAGACAGTCCTAAGACCGCCAAGAAACAAGGCATCGCCCATCTTTATTTTATTTGAATAATAATTTCCAAGAAAAACCTATTAAGAACAAAATAAATGTAACTAAAATCGAAGAAAACAAACGTAGCTAATTTATATATTTTCACTTCGTTACATTTATAGAGAAATAAGTAATAGTAATACATAGCAATTATAAGGGATGCAAGCGACCTTATAGCTAACAAGCAATCTCTTCCAGGCAACCCTAGTAAGGAAAAAGAAGTGCCAGAAATGCATAACCAAATGTTAGAACAAAAGAATCAACAACCTTAATCTAAAATGATACAAAAAAAATTAATAAAAAAAACTAAAAAGCGAATCTCACGGATTTATGGATTACATTGCAATACAATGAATGAGAAATACAAGAATTACAAAAGTCACGATTGAGGATAGGATATGGTTAAGAAATGTTGAAGAGTTATATTCTATGATATGTTTAATTCTAATCGCGGTTGCAAAATTCATACATACAACATTCAGATTTGTAATATTCATACAAAGCTGTAATATTTGAATCTTCAGTTCATTTGTCATGTCTGACGGGTGTGGCAAACCAGACGATATTTGTATGATACTTATTACATGTCACGAAAGGGGAATGAGTCGTCTGTAGACTATCAAATGTCTTTGTTTGTTTTCATAATGGAATCATTTTATCGTTTGCTTTGTTTAAAGCTCGAGATTTTATAATAATTTTACTTATGGCTGTCGCGAAATTGTTTTCAAGCACTTTCAAGTCGACGAAAATTTACTTGAAGTTAGTAGATAATAATAATAATCAAATAAATAATTTATATGGGTCGGCCTTAGATTGCATCCATTTCTTGGATCGTTTTCATTTCATAGACAAGTAGGTGATCAGCCTTCTGTCTGGTGCAATCGTAGATTTTTAGGTTTGAGATATGCCGTTTTCCTTACGATGTTTTCCATCACCGTATGAGCGAGTCATAGATGCGCATAGACAGAAAGTTCATTGGTGCACAGTCGGGGATCGAACCGACGACCTCAGGGATGACAGACGCACGCAGAAGCCTAGTCCAACACTGCTCAAAAGTTAGTTAGGAGTATATTTAATATCCATAGCCCTGAATCACCTGCATCATGAGCACACCCCACATACAAATCCTCACGTACGGTATATACTTTCACACCATCACACAACACAGCCAAGTTAGGTATTACTTAGTTAAATGTATTAATAATTTTCGTTGATTTTTTCCTTTCGTAAATGTTTTAACTTTTTGTATGTTCCATCTTTGACTATATGTTTAGTATAATTATTTTTACAGTTATACTTCTTTTGGCGCGTTAGGGATAAATGATGAGAGTAACGATTTTTTTACGATGCGCGCGCACACCGTCACAAAAAACCGATACCCTGAAGTTAGGTATAGTCAACATTTTATTTAAATAAACTTTATTTAACTAGATAGTGCGTTATAATAAAACTTTCAATGTATTAAATACCTTTTTCTATTGTTAGTGTCGTTCTTTCTGCAAACTTAGAATAACATTTTTGAAAAGTTTTTTATCTTGTTACGCCAAAGAAGTATAACTTCTAACGCGTGTATATACATAAATACACACACATGTTGTTTTTGCAAATAGAATAAATACAAAATATATATCGGCTAGTATTAAATTAATTAGGATGTATTTTAACAATAAAATTCTAACCTTAATTGGTCCCTTAAGCAGCCTGAATTTCCATTATACGTACTCGTATATCTATTCCATAATCATTTTTCAGATGTCGACATAGAAAGTTCACATTTAGATTGTCCTGAGTGTTACCGATTTGGGAGCGACCGAATTGACAAGTGAAGTGTAAGATGATAACTGGTTCAATAATACGCTTTAGGTACAGGAAACAATGTAAAAACTTTTTAAAGGAAATATTTATTTTTAATATGTGCATGAGATAAAGGCATACGTAGGTCAAAAGTCCGGAAATCCAGTTATAAAAACGACTTTTCTTACTGCATTTAAGCCCCGTTAATTAGTGGCTTATCACTAAGTCGGTCTTGATTAAAATCTTTCAAGAGCTCTAATTAAAATGCCAACCACATCCCCGCAATGAAAAATGAATTTTGACGTAAACCTATTTACTAGAAACTTTTGTGTGCAAATGTTATGTTAAACTGCCTTGGATCTGAAAAAAAACTAGAACGTCAATTAAGATATTTTTATATAATGGTACATAAACTTACTTCTATTACTATAAGCATTAATTAGTTAAACAATGTTTCGTTTATTAATACAACTACGACACACAATAGCTATTTGTGTTATACGTTTTGAAATATAACATGCCATATATAATGTGTTATTGTATAAATTAAATCATGAATTTATAAAATACTTAATGAATAATAAAAAGCAATAAGCAGAGTTGGTCTAGTGGATTCAGCATGCGACTCTCATCCCTGAGGTCGTAGGTTCGATCCCCGGCTGTGCACCCATGGACTTTCTTTCTATGTGCGCATTTAACATTCGCTTGAACGGTGAAGGAAATCATCGTGAGTAAACCGACATGTCTTAGACCCAAAAAGTCGACGGCGTGTCACAAGAGGCTGATCACCTACTTGCCTATTAGATTGAAAAATTATCTTGAAACCGATTCAGAAATCTGAAGCCCGGACCTAAAGAGGTTGTAGATTGATTTATTTATTTTTTATAATAAAAACTAGTTCTATAAAAATAACTTATCACGATAAGAAACTGCTAAAGAGAAATAACTTACGTTTTCCCATATCTTATCTTCGTTTATACGGTTATTCCGTTCGAGCGAGCCCGCAGCGATATACTGATGACCAATTGAAATAAAAATCGGTTTTCTATACAATATAGCTGAGTTTAATCCTGGCTTACGGCTTAACGCTTTTGTTAATCCAGATACCAATTAGTTGCTAAACCACTTAAATGCTATTGGTATAAATCTATGCGGGGACAGTGGTTTTTAAACTGATCTTAATTAATAGCATTTATTCATTTATTGCTTGTTTTTAGGAGAGTGTGTTCGCCTAGTGGCTTCAGCGTGTGGCTATCATCTCTAAGCTTAGCTTTGAGCCCGGCTACACCAATGGGCTTTATCTGTGCGTCTAACACTCGCTCGAACGGTGAAGGAAAACATCGTGAGGAAACCAAAAATCGACGGCACGTGTCAAATACAAAAAAATACTCTGACATAAAAATTATTAAAGAAACATGCCATCTGTGAGACTCATTTAGGGTTGTAGCGCCATTTATAATTATTATTTATTATTGTTTTATTGATTGAACATCATACTGTGAGAAAAGTTAGCTAGGACTTATTCCTAGCTAACTTTTCTCACAGTATGATCCGCGTTAATTTGGTCGTAATGTCTTTTTAATGAATACATATTTATAATCACAATTAGGTACGATTATCTAAGTTGTTGAACAATACATAATAAAAATATACGTGAATGTACGTGCATACTTCAACATTTATTGAAGCGAATAGCATTGTGTGCTATATGATAGGGCTTTAGCTTTGTTGTTCAGAGCTAATGCCTATTGCCTGAGGAGGAAGCTTTGTGTTTCTGAGACATAGCGAGTTTATATTCTACGGAATTTTATTATACTCTTATATTTTATAATATCAAAATATTTTAAATCATCCATAACTTTTCCCCATTCTTGCAAGATAAAACTTGATTTTTCCGGGTAATATTATATTTAAATAGTTCTTATTTTAGTCTTGCATGTTATTTGTGATTGGATATTTACAAAAAATAAGTATTAATGGTTCATTACTTTTCCATACTTAGTTACTGAGTAACGCAAGTTATTTGACAGTATATCCTTCGAATATTTTTCTTTTGTAGAACAGGGGGCCGCCCATGGATACTCAATGCCAGAGGGCTCGCGAATCTGTTGCTGGCCTTTTAAGAGTTGGTACGCTCCTTTCTTGATGGACCCTAAGTCGAATTGGTTCGGAAACACTTTAGTGGGTAGCTGGTTCCAATTTATTTTATTTCATTGGTAAAATAGGTTTTTTCCTGAGCTACATTGGAATATGTTATTTTTATTTGTGTTTACATATTTCTACTTAAACGTATCTATTTAGCAGTTTAGTAGTGAGTAATGTACGAGTAAATTAAACGTCAAATCGTTGAAAATCCAGAAATATTCGTCGATAATTTCCGCTGGTGTCATTTAGCCTCCCCCGAGCGCAGCCTCCGCGACCCCAATGACAAGAATATCTAAATGTCATTATAACTTTAAATGTGCCGTTCGACGATGTTTCTAAAACAGTTTTTACAAACTTTACAGCGTTAGCCTACGGTGTTTAGGGGCGAATGTGCCTAAATTTTATTATACTATATAAAACAAATTAGTTTAGAGATTACTGGACTAAAAAGGAAATTCAAGGACTCTCCGTGTATCTATATATTTTAGATATTTTTTCATAGACAAGGTGAAACGGGCAGAAGGTGACAATGCCAAAGAGCTCGCGAGTGCCTTGCCGTCCTTTTAAGAATTGGTATGTTACTTTCGTGAAGGACCCTACGTCGAAATAGTTCAGAAAAACTTCAGTGAACACTTTAAAAATACTCAGTCAGTCATTTTTATATCACTAGAAAACGTCAGCTTTGTGTAAGGAAAAGGCATACAACTCAACTTATACACAAGCTAGAAAATAAGGAACAAAAAGTCCGACATACACTCCAATAACTAGGCTAATAATAAATTAATTAATTAATTAGTTGATTCTAGGCTCCGAATATGATTTTGTTCCATTCGGTATCGAGACCCTTGGTCCGTGGAGTCCTAGCGCTATAAGGCTTTTTAAGGAAATAGCTAAAAGATTAGTCGACATCACAGGAGACCGAAGAGCTGGTAACTACCTCGGACAAAGAATTAGTCTAGATATTCAAAGGGGGAACGCTGCAAGTATCTTCGGAACCTTGCCTAAAGGGACTCCTTTTAATAGTATATTTTGGTTATTATATTTTAAGGTTACTTATTGTTATTAAATATATTTATAGATTATTCCTTTCTGTGCTGGCAAACCAGGTCGCTCGGCAGTTCAGTTTATCGCATTTGAACACGCGGGGGGTCTTTCCTTAATACGAAGCATTGTATGGATTTCTCCATTCACTTATTTAATTTCTTTGTTTGAAGGTACTCGTGGAATCACAACAAAAAATTTAATCAAGCCACGAAGGAATGTAGAAAAAAGCGGGCAAGCGCTATTTATTCAAATTTATACCGCCGCAAATTCTAGTGAACTTCCCATTCGTCTGGGCAATTTGTAAATGGATCGTGGTTTATGCTTCGCCGCCCTTCTTACATTCAAATCGTTATGAATTCTGTACCCCATTGCTTCTATTGTCAGGTAATGAAGGGTTGGGTGACGTATGTTATAAGTGCTTTTGTCCTGTCTTGCTAATTCATTTGTCTGCACGGTCATTGAATTATCAATTTCTTGCTTGCATTATTAGGCCGGGCTGACTCTCTTACGCTCTTTTAATAAAGTTTATATACTGATAATATGTGGCCTAGTGGCTTCAGCGTGTGACTCTTTATTTCTTTCTATGTGCGCATTTAGCA
Source organism: Pieris napi (assembly GCF_905475465.1). Lineage (NCBI taxonomy): Eukaryota > Metazoa > Arthropoda > Insecta > Lepidoptera > Pieridae > Pieris > Pieris napi. Next base: position 2,282,630 of record NC_062237.1, on the reverse strand, counting down.
TTCGCTCGAACGGTGTAGAAAATATCGTAAGGAAACCGGCTTGCCTTAGACCCAAAAAAGTCGGCATGTGACTGGCCCGGGGTGTGATCACCTACTTGCCTATTAGATTGTCAAATGATCATGAAACAGATACAGAAATCTGAGGTCCAGACGGACTAGAAGTTTGTAGCGCCACTGATTTATTTTTATATTGATTATATTTTAAGGAGCCAGCTAAGAATCTACTTCCAATTCTCTTTTTAAAACCTTTACTGTTAGCCATTACTACTTATTCTCAGTATCGTAGAATGTTCGATTATTGATAGATAAAATTATATTTTAAAACAAAATTTCTATTCTACCAGACCGAGTTGTAGAAGTGCTAGAACAGTCTAGACTATTTTATAGCTAACTCGCGGGCGTTCTAATTAATTATTCCAAGTGTCTATAAAAGTAAATAACAAAATGGTTCAAGTTCAACCCGGCTTGAATTTTAATGAAACAGAAAATAAGGCAACGTAAGATTGTAGCTGCATAGACCGGAGTTGGAAATTGTTTTGTAAGCTCCATTGTAGGTACTCGTACATTCATTGTAATGAATGAGGATCTTTCAAAGGAGCTATTATTTTAACAGCAGTCGTTGGTCACTTTTTGTAGCTTTGTTCGAAATGACCTATTTTGAGGTTATATGTCTCCTGGAGATTAAAACAAATGAGTTTCATTGCAATTATAATTAGACATGGTTACTTATGTTAATGTTACTCAGTAACAGAAACTCTAATGCAAGAATTTTAAATTTAGACGGCCATTTTATGAAGTATGGACTAAATACACTGCAGTATTTTTTACTTATTACAAGCCAATTTTAAGTAAATGGTGACTATTAAAGGATAGTATGTTTAGTTCACGATTTAGGATTAGTATTATTATTTAATTACTATTTTATTTCAGGCTAAGTGCTGATTTTCGAAAATTCTGAGATGAAACTATTGCTCTAATACCATGGACATATACTGTAATAGTAGAGATCTGATGTAGATGAGATTTTGAGCTGTGTTGGATTAGTGCCTGCGACTTTTATCATCTTCAATTCCAGTCTGTACATCACTGCATGTGCGTATAACACTTACTCGTACGCTGAAGAAAACATCGTCAGGGAACCGGGTTGCTGGTTTTGCTTACCTACTCGACTATTAGTAAAAACAAATGATTACGAAATAGATACAGATCTCTGAAGCCCAGACAAGTAGTAGCGCCACTGATTTAGTGAAGATCTGAAAAGAAGGCATAGTAAATAAACTGATACACATTAATTTAGATTAACTATCAAATCTATGCATAGCTTAGAACCCTTGCCAGACCGCACTGTCCAAAACCAATTATGTACACAGCTTGGCACCGAATATGGAGTGACATAATTTTGGCGTAACGTTATATTAGTCGAAATAATATTAGACCAAGTCTGTGTAAACTTGTCTTGAGTCGCAGTATCTTGGAATATCGTTCTATAGGATCTTTAGCTTCCAAATTTACTCGAACGAATTGATTTCTTTTGACATTATATAATTCTTTATCATAAGTTATAACAAATGGGAATGCGAGTTTTTGGATGAAATCCAAGAAATATCTAAGGAGTTTTATGATTGATCACTTACATGGACGCGTCTGCTCGTCCCCTCTTCGTGCAAATAAATGCATTCTAACAGTACGACTGGTGACGCAATTTAATAGGTATTCTAATACCATTATAAATGAGTTTAATCGTTTTACATGCGTACTTACCTCTCGATAGTGGTCAACCATGCTTTTCAAACATTTTGGAGATATTTTAACATATATTGCTATGTGCCCGTATCTCCATTTAAGTTGTAGTGCATGATTATCAGTATCAATTATTTTTGTTTTTCTGCGAATACATTCACTATTTTGTTTGTCGCGTAATTTAATTTAATGTATATATATGTAATGATATATGAAAGGTAAATTGGACTTGTTGGCTCAATCGCAATTTTCAGCAATTTCGGTAATATAGGAAATATTCTCACTTATACCCCGATAGGTTCGTTGCAAACAATTAATATAGTCGTCATGACGACTATAGTCCGACTGTAGACTATATTTGTTTGCAGGGAACCTTGAGGGAAATGCCCGATAATTTTGAAGCTCGTGTGGTATTCGGGGGATTATTTTTCCGACCCAAATGTCGGCCAATACAATTGCACCATGAGACGAAATGTACAGTTAACAAATAAGAATTTCATAATGAATAAAACAACTACTTAATACTTTTCTTGAAGCAACGACCAGAGAAAATTTTCACAAATAAATATCAGTATAATACCATGTAGGTTGTACCACGTGACGTCGAATGGTGCAATTGGCCGATATTTGGGTCGGAAAAATAATCATCCAAAATCAAAGTGAGAAATTAATATCAAGTTTTATGGGCAGTTTATACTATCTTCTAGCTATTTTATGAGTTCGTAACTGTCCTGTATAGCGTTTCTCCCAATAGGTTTGATCAGTGTCGTATCAAGGGACGTTAGTAAAAATGGAGCAACAAGATCGTTCGTATTATACGCCTAATAAAATGAGGCTCTATTTTCTCTGGAGAGTTATAGCCGCACTATTCATATTGACGGGCGCCGCTGCGACTCCTTGGTCACTACTCCGGAAATTTGTCTCGATATGAAAATCATAACTTGTTTAGGCTTCTTTGGTATTCCCAACTGTTTTTGTTGGTCAATTAATAATCAAGGAACCGACGTTAGCTATCATTTATTTAATGTTAGGTATCTAAGACTTGTGAGGGTAAACATACGTTTAGTTATGATACGAAACAAAAGACAAGAAACAGTGTATGTAAAATAAAATTGTTACTTTATACCAACTAGATCTGATGAATGTGAATTGGTTAACAAGTAGAATATACAAGACAACCATGGATGTTGAGGCCGGGTTGGGTAGGCCTTGTCGTACCTGGATCAAATCCTGGACTAGAGAAGGGAGAAATTAAAACTACCTATAACCGATGAGCATACATGGTAAATGTCATAAAAGTGGATGAAGCGAGAGAGATATATCAGCACCGTTGCAAATGGAGATCTGTGGCCTCTGCCTACCTCTTTGGGAAAATATAAAGTGTATATCATCACGCCCAAGAGTATAATTTAATTTAATTGCTGTTTAAAGAGATATACTAGTAAGTATATAGAAGTTATTGAAATTTGTCACATTTTTGGCGGATTAATTAATCACACAATCCGGAATATTTTCATATTTAATTATAGGAAAGCTTGACAACTAATTATGCGTTGGATTATTGAATTTTCACGTCCGACTTACAATTAAGATGCGTGTGACACGCACAGGTATTACCATATCGGAGTGAGCATAATCTGCTACCGTGGCGTGAAACAGAATCGTTTGCTTATAATTTTAATTAAGCTTTAACATATACTTGAAAATTTTCAAACATGCTCTACACTATTTACATGTTGGTGTTTATTTTTTATGTTACACGAGGGAAACGGGCAAGAGGCTCATCTAATGATAATTGATAACGCCGCCCATGGACACTCGCACTGCCAGAATTCTCGCAAGCTGCCGGCCTTTTAAGAATCGGCACGCTCTTTTCTTGTAGGACCCTAAGTCGAATTGGTTCGGAAATACTACAGTGGGCAGCTGGTTCCACATAGTGGTAGTCCCAGGCAGAAACTGCCCCGAATCGCTCAGTTGTTGAACGACGGACGTCAAGATGATACGGATAGTATTTTGTATTCTGCCTTGACATCTGACGATGAAACTCAGCTGCAGGTATTAGTCCGAACAACTCCTCTGAACACTCTCCATCTAAATGCGATAGAAGATGCAAAGAGTTCCCACATCTCTACGCAATGCCAATGGATTAAGCAACTCGGAAATATTTATTACCTTATAATGATGATTTTCATAAGATTAAACACTTGTTCCTAGATTACACTTAAGTAGGAATTGAATAGACCTCTTTGTAACAAATGAACATCAAGTTGCATGACTTTGGTTAGCGCTGCGCCTTGTTATGTTCTCTTACTATTTTCACACATGTATATCCTTTCTATTACATATTTTCGTATCTGATTGTCCTCCTTGTAACATGTGTGATGTTTGTAAAAAAAATAACAAGAGCAATCTAATGAATGTGAACACAGTCGTTAAAAATGGTTATTAAAAATGGATGCAATTCCTTGTTCCATTTCAGACGAACCAATGAAGGTAAATATCAAACAAAAGCGGACAAGGTCGAAAATAAATAGGAAAGCAAAGGCAGATCCAGGAGTTACGGCTAACTTCAGGGCCATGAACGGAGTCTCTGTCGCTTGGTCATAAATTTTTAATTGAGCCTGTTAAAATAAACATCCCAAAATGGGAATACAAAACAGTGTTTGTGGTGGATTTAGGTACAGATTTTGTAGCAAAAATAATAAATTAGTGTAAAAATACTCTTTGTGCTTTCAAGTGCTATGTCCTCCCGAAAAACATTTTAGTTTAATAATCTCTTTGAGAATTTGTATGGACATTCGTGAACCAAAATTTCAGTCGTAGGGGCGAATTCCCGGCACGTTTATCGGGCATGATGCGAGGATTGCTTGTGTCTAAACTGGGCATTGCCCTACAATCTTGTTGCCATCCTAATGAACTAGTTTAAATTATGACGTGATTCGATTTATTTTTAAGGTTCGAGTAGACCCTGAAAGGTCAAGAGTTCGCATTAATATTGACTTTTCGGAACACGTAGTTAAAAATTTTAGTCCCATGAATATGAGTTGTTAGAGAGTGTATGAGAGAGTGAGTTAATTTTTGGTTTTGTTAAATCGAGATCAAATCGTACTGTCATAAAAAAATTACTAGACATTTTCATTGAATCAAAAACTTGGCTAATTTTATATACAAACATCAGCTTTACAAAAACGCTTTTTTAACTAGAAAGGACGATATTTATACTTCTTAAACGATATTTTTCTGTAAGGAAATTTGTTAGGAAAACTTCCATTTTCTTTATAACGAGGAGATTTCAACGTTAAGAGTATTCTAGCGTACTTTCCAATGCACTTGAGGTATCTTTTGTATTTTTATTCATTACAATAGGGTCATTTAAGACGACAATTAACGTCTAATCTATGTTGTATATACTATTAATATACAGTATTGACAATATTCTTAACCTACAAGGTAATAATAATAATAATTGAATACTTATAAAAAGAAGATTATAACAAATTCAAAAAAATTGGTCCACGGCAGAGTTTTGTTTGTTCAATTCAAGTTAATATATATAGTTATAATATATAGTAGTTGTATATACATATATTGTTTTTATCTATACATAATAAATAAATGTAAAAGATTGAGAACAATGTTCACATAACTTCAGGCTTGATTTCAATGAAAGTACAAGAATGTCTTTTATTAAATTAAGGAATTAAGAGACACGCTCTGTTCGGCGGATATAAAAAGTGTACATCGAACACCGTACAGCACAAGTGAGAAGCGACTTCAAATGTCGGACTACTCACTTCGTCAATAATCAGTAGTTCAAATTCCTTTTTAATTTTTCGCAATGTTCGACACCGTTAACGCGACGGCCGATGGCGGCGCCATTGCCTACGCCTTCAAAATGTAAGTAAAAATTTTGATCCTTATTCAAATATATTTTCTTTTATGCAATTCCGAAGTATATATGCTCAATATATACTTTACCGCGAATATGCAGTGCCCCGTTTTTGTTACGGGCTGTGCACTATTCTTCCTGGATACTCCCAACATCTTCATGGACCTCAGCGGTGCAACCGTTTGGCTATATGCAAACTCACAAATCAAGTCTTTAACATTTTCCCATCTAGCTCTTGTAACTGTTGGGTAGCTCTAACACAACTCCAGGTCCAGGTCCTTGGTACCACTTCCATATATTACCGGGACCAGCGTACCAGATGAACAAACCTTATTCTTACACCATATTTCTTACGCATTCAAGTACTTATGCTTATTAAAACTAAGCGTATTATAATACTTATTTTTAGGGTTCACTTAATCAGTGTTTTTTCAATGTATTTCTCATATGTTCGCTTATTACTGCCGTCAAAATATATCCCAATTAAAATACTTTTATTTGAATTCAAACCGATGTCTTTAATATCTCGATGACCTATAAAATGTCAATTTAAAAGTTCAAAGAAAAGCATTTCAAAGCTGAATTTCATATCCGTAACTGGATCTCGCCAAACCGCTCCCGTTGAATGTAAACATCAATCTCTGAAAAAATGCAGGTACTCGCGCAGTAAATTCCATTCGGGATAGAGGGAATAAATCGGTAAAACAATTCCACTGCGTCGCCCCTGAATACAGTTGAATATAAATTGGAAAAGTTAGACAAGTTCTCTGACCTCAAGTCTGAAATTCTTCATGCCCTTTGTACTTTCCAATTCGTCTACGTAGCATTTTTCAAAAGTGGGTCAAGCGTTATTGAGATTTGTTTCCTTGGGAATCCTTATGCTTTCGGTTCACGATTGTTATACGAAAATTATATAATGCAAACATTTTAACTTACTTTATATTACAGAGGATTTATTTGATAATTGATATAGTTGGTGTTTTGGAGACACCAAAAATGTTTTGATAACTAAAAAATAAATAATAGTTTAAAAAAACTAAAAAATTACTAAACTATTTTTTTTTTCGGATTATTGCATTGTCATGAATAAAATCTGTCGGTTTAAAGTGGGTCAAAATCGAGTCCGAAGGAGTCGGTTACATACATACATACAGGTGCAGCTAATATAAAGCGTGTAAAAATTACAAGGTTTTACCATAAAACATACCTTGGTTTTTAACTCAACAATTATATATAACTTATTCAATACAATTCTAGGGTATCAAATGAGGTCCAGCAGAACATGCTGGGCTTCAACATCCCTCCAGAACACCAGGACCTGGTGCACGAACACTGGCGTAACTTCGCGGCGGTCGACAAATTCTGGCACTATATGTTAGCTCTTATCTACACTATGCTGATGGTGTCATCCCTATGCGGCAACGGTATCGTCGTATGGATCTTCAGCACGTACGTATTACTTTCTTCACTTTTCTTTACAATCAATTTTATAGAACAAATGAAACATGATTCAAATTTGAGAGCTTGGACCATTTCGAAAGCATCATCGTAAAATTATTTGCGAAAGAGTTTTCTAAATGAGTTCTATAAAAACCTACATTTCCTTATACGTCTCTGTATATTACTAATAACAAGTGACAAGCAAAATCTCAGTTAATGACAAAGCTAAGCAAATGAAGTTTTAAAGTATGTATACAATTTAAATAATTTCAGGTCCAAATCCCTCCGTTCGGCGAGTAACATGTTCATCGTGAATCTGGCGCTATTCGACCTGGTGATGATGATAGAGATGCCTCACCTCATCATGAACTCATTCTACCAGAAGATGCTTGGCTATCAGCTCGGCTGCGATATATATGCCACTCTTGGTTCTGTTTCAGGAATCGGTGCGGCTATTACCAACGCCGTTATTGCATTTGACAGATACAAGTAAGTAGCCGTAGACAACACAGTCTTAAATATCATCTTTGCGCCATAAAGTTATAAATTTATTTATAATATTGGAGTATCAATTGAGACAGCTCTGCGTTTATATTTATATACAATTCACCCCACACGTTGTGTAAACAAACTTATAATAATAACATTCCATTCAAGAAACAACTAAATTTTGTATAAAGTACTTATATAGAAATTGAATAATTAAATTTGTTAGATAACATAGCACTTAGCATAAGATAAATTAGTACACGGTAATTTCATCGACAAATTATTCACATTTATAATTTCATAGGACCATTTCGTGCCCGATCGACGGTAGAATTAACAAAGTGCAAGCAATCATCCTGATTGTATTCACCTGGTTCTGGACCCTGCCATTCACCATTCTCCCACTGACCAGGGTCTGGGGCAAGTTTGTACCAGGTATGTTTCAACAAACATATTCAAATTTAGTGTTTTACCGGAAAATAATATTTATTGTCTATAAATGTCAATTGTTATTTAATATTAACACTACTAATTGTACGGAAATGGACAAGGTAAATTACGATCTAATTAGGAAACGACTTATTGTATAGAATAACACAAACATTTCATAATTATGATATTGCACCTTAAATTAAAAAATTGAAGCTGTACTAATAATGTCACTAGAGGCTAAATATATAAATGGCATCTATATTAATTACAGTCTTGGAATTTTGTTACATAAAACTATAGTCTATTAAAGAATGACTTTTCCATTTCAAGGTCTTCGACACGTCGAAACAAATCTAAACTAAAATGCTATTCTTTATATAATATGTAACTTCGATGCCAAAACTATCTTTGCAATGATTATATTTTACAACAAACTTTAGCATTAGTAGTATTAGTAATGAGTAATGTAATATGCAAGAATAATCCGAGCTAATCCACTTGTAACGAACACCGTTTGAGTGACAAATCGCGAGTAAAAACATATATGTAAGAATGTTTTTAATTTACGGTAATATTTTTATTGAATACAAATGAGTCAATTTCAGGTTTCAATTTATTAACGAACTAAGCAACTGTTTATAATTGATAAAATATTAGAGCTGTAAGGTCCAGTTCTAGTAATAATTAGGATGACCCAACCTTTCATTCTTTACCAGATATGATAAAGAATGGGAAAAACCCATCAAAGCAAGACTAAAACAGCATTACTTGAAATATGCAGCAAATCTGAATCTCAAACATTTAGCTAATATTAAAATTATTCTTCCAGAGGGCTTCCTGACAACTTGCTCTTTCGACTCTTTCACTGACGACTCTGACACTCGGGTATTCGTGGCCTGCATTTTCGTTTGGAGCTACGTAATTCCAATGGTCCTCATCTGCTTCTTCTACTCGAAGCTATTCAGCGCTGTAAGAATAATATGAAACTTCTTTATAAATCATAACCTCCGAGATATTTAAGTGGGCATTAAGTCAAGTCAAAGATACTTTACAAATAATATTCTCTACTAATATTATGACGATATAAGAATCTATTTCTATTACTACTATCAATGGCATAACGTTTATTTAACCACTCCTAGACTGTTTAATTAAAACCATTATGCATCTAAAGGTCCGCCTCCACGAGAAAATGCTTCGTGAACAAGCCAAGAAGATGAACGTCAAATCTCTAGCCTCCAACAAGGATGATGCCGGCAAAAGTGTGGAAATCAGAATCGCCAAGGTTGCGTTCACAATCTTCTTCTTGTTCGTCTGCGCCTGGACACCTTACGCTGTTGTGACCATGATTGGTACCTTTGGAGACAGGTAAATACACAGATTACATGCTATCCAGATTCCATTTATATTCGGTTCAGTACAAAGTCTTAATGCATCCATTATTAGTTATAAGTTTTATACGCTTTCTTTAAAGTTGAATGGACATTAATAGATATAACACTCTATTAACAAAAGCACAAATAGAGAGACAGAACATTAAAACAATTGTGTTTTCAGGAATCTGTTGACTCCCCATGTAACCATGATCCCAGCAGTCTTTGCCAAGAGTGTGTCCTGTATTGACCCATGGGTATACGCTATCAACCACCCAAGATACAGGTATAATTCCAACGCCAATCAGATTGAACGTAGCTAATTAGTAACAGATTAATATGTTGGTAATTGTCACCAGTGTTTGAATAGAAAACTGGTATGGTATAAAGCAATACATGTCATATAATCCCATACAAAAGTAGTAAGAGTACAATAGTGGAATTATCACCTATGAATTTCCTTATTTTACTTAAACCCTTGCCCTAAACTGCCTCAATTAGTATTTAAATCTGTGGTGCAGAGCATCAAATAGGAAAGTAGGTGATCAGCCTCCTGTGCCTGACACACGCCGTCGACTTTTTGGGTCTAAGGCAAGCCGGTTTCCTCGCGATGTTTTCCTTTACCGTTCGAGCGAATGTTAAATAGAAAGAAAGTGATGAGAGTCGCACGCTGAAGCCAATAGGCCAGCACTGCTCTACAAGTAGTATTTTAGCAAATAATTTTAAGCCAAAACAGAACAGATATACTAAAATTACTTCTTAACAGGGCTGAGCTTGAGAAGAGGCTGCCATGGATGGGCATCCGAGAACCCAGCGCAGAGACCCAGTCCACCAACGCCAGCACTGCGACGCAATCCGCTTCAGCCGACGCTTAGACTGATCTAGTTCACCTACCAGACCATGGCTTCGAATTGGATAGAGATTTGCTTGCGCCCCTATTTCTTATACTGATGCAATTATTTGTTCTTAATACTAATACTGTATATACTAGTATAAGTGAACACAATATTAGGTTTAACTATTGCAACTGTATAACGATAGGACATGCGCAATTCTTCTTAGAGCGTGGTTTACAGTTTTATGTATGAGCTGGTTAACGCGTTCTATGGTTTTTTGTAATTTTTTTAATTGCATCAGAAAATATAAAAAAAACTTTACGACTGATCCCGACGACAAAGGCGAATGTTTTGAAGTAGGTTTTCCAAGCGAATTAAAAAGTTTTAACAATTGTTATCTCTGTGGTTTTATTATACGAAAACTTTCAACAATTATAAAATTTCACATTAATTTTAATATTACACTATCATAACAATTATATATTACAAAATGTTGATTATGAATTAACTTCAAATTTTACCTAAAAAGTTCTACATTTTATGTAACTACATATAATATTTTTATTACCAACTAGGAACACACAATTATTCACGTAAAATAACTTCACTATAATATATCGGATATAGTATATACTTTATGCCTTTAATTACTAAAAAAATGTGATTTTTAAGTATCTAAAAATGAAATTACACTATAATTACAATGATTCCTCTATTACAAAATGTTGATTAAGAATTCAAATCTCGAACTAAAAAGTTTTTATTTTACCGATTTATTAAATTTTTCATACCAACCAGGAAATTACAATTATTCACGACAAATAACTTCACTATATATTGGATATACTATGTACATTATGCCTTCAATTAATAAAAAAAATAATAAGGAATCGACACGTAATTTTTAAAGTAACATCTTACTAAAATCATATTGAAATTAAACCAAAAAAGTGTTATAATCACTTATCATTACAATAATACCTTTTTATAAAATTTTACAAAATTTTGATGAAGAATATAAATCTCAAACTAAAAACTTTTTATTTCATAGTCATAGTATAAATTGATACTATTTTTATTACCAACCAGGAAGGAACACACAATTATTCACAACAAAAAGATTCCCTATATACCGCCATATACTTTATACATTATGTCTACAATTACTGAAAGGCTAGGAGAGGTAAACATACTAAAATCATATTTAAATTTAAACCACAATTTTTAATAATATTAATATATTAGTTCAAGTTAATAACAGGGAACAATTTGAGATCAGAAAGGAGTGGCGTCATTGGTGATTTAATTGAGTTTCTAACAGCCGCCTACTACGTCTTACGAATTGAGTGCTACATGAAGCAAAAAATTTCAGATGTTCCAGATTCTATTAAAGCGTTTTATGTACAATTCTCTGCAATAAGCATTTTTTTAAACTAGATGTTACTGTGTCACAAATATACAGTATTCTCAACCTTCATAGTAATTATACGTATAAATAGAAAACTAAAACAAATTTAAAAAAAAGGTGCGTGTACTTATGTACGCGCGTAAGAAGTTCTTCTTTGGCATTATTAAAAATAGTTTTTGATTGCATGCAAATAATTCATTACAATTAAAAAATCAAAGACTGGAAAAGGAGTCATTATAGTCAATAAAGTTCAGTTTACATTTGAAAAATTAAAAAATAAATATTTTTTAATATTATATTTATTATTATTTTCTAATATTAATTAATATTGATTTAAATATTCAATTTAAATCACTTCTGATGATTATTCAGACGCACATGTAAAATTCGCACTTGTATAATGAAAACAAAATGAAAACACGTGTTTTAAATGTAGAAACTCAAAGCATGTGGATAAATATTATAAATATAAATACACAGTGAACACAGGCGGCGTGCGTACCAACATGCGCCACTAACTTCATTATGTTAATTTTGTGTCACGGTGCGCGCGCATCGTAAAATTTCACTCTCATTAAATTTTCATAACGCGCCTAAAGAAGTATAACTTCAAAAAGTTTGGTACCTGTAGTACCTTTAATGCTGCCAGCATTTCCTCACTGAATTGCGATTAGTTGAGGGAAGAAAGCACCAGCTCTGGGGTCACCGGTACTATCTACCAGGCGCCAACTTTAATCTTTAAATTATGTATATCTTATTGTTCTAGTAAACGAAACTAAACTTTCCCCAATTTTATGTTTATTTCAACTCAAAATAAGTAATAACGAACTAAAGCTCACGTAGACCAAAGGTTTGTACTGGTTGGTTTGGTACATTGATACATAAAACTTCTTAAGCTTACACGTGAATTTAGAACTTAACTCCCCGATTAGATAAGACACGCGAGCCTACGCGCTACACAAACTACAAACATATTATCTACGAAAAATATAGTAGGCGCGGATATTATTATTATTATTTAGCCTTTATTGCATCAGATATGCCGATTTTGGTGATCAGCGTGTCCTCTTATTCTTTTTATATCGTCTGCCCATCTCTTTCTGTCTTCCACTTTTTCTTTTTCCATCTCGTGGTTGCCATTCTGTTTTAATTTTTCAACCAGTCCAATTCAAACAGCTTTCTCTCGTCACGTGCCCGGTCCAGCGCCATTTCAATTGCCTTCTTTTCTTTTTATATTATACTACGGCGCGGATATTACTAGTTTCTTAAATTTTAAATGTTCTTAACCTACATAGTATTATAATACACAAGAGTAATACAATAATTGAAAACAAATAAATATGAAACAAAAAAATTTTTTAATAATTTGGTCCCTGTGCCAGTGTACCTTTAATACTGGCAGCATTTCCTCGATGTATTGCGATACTTGCACGGTGAGCGAGGAAAGGCGCCAAAAAAATCTTAATTTACCGCCTGTGCAACCCTCGGCCTAAGAGTCTCTGCTCCGGAGGTAACAAAATCAAAGTTGGAGAAAAGAATCAAATAATTTATTCCTTTTAACGTACCAAAAACTAAAAATGGTATAACTGGTGCATGTTTTTTTTTAACATAAATGTGACTCATTATTGTTTTATAAACCTACAAAAATATAATTGGATGAATATTAAAACGGCCAAAATCCTTTGGAGTAATATCTATTGTAAATTCTTCTTAATTGATGGTTAAAGAACTCGAGCGAGTGTCACGAAAGTTTTGTAGCAGGCCGCACTTGACGAGTTTGGAATACGTTTTCAATGTTCAACGACTTTGCTTTTATTTGTTTATCAGTTTTTTAACAAACAATTTATATATACCTAACTACGCCCATTGAGCACGAGGATTTTTTTGAAGTTATACTTCTTTTGGCGCGTTGGGTAAAATTGATGAGAGTATTTTTTTACGATGCGTTCCCACACCGTCACAAAAAACCGACACGCTGAACATGTTCACACGTCGGTAAAACAGTCTGGGCCGCTAGTTGGCGCTTGCTCTGTTTTATCGACAAGTTGCATTGTCTGTCATGGCGTAGTGTTTTTCAGAGGCGTGTTTATTTAAACCAAAATAATGATTACTATACCTAAACACATAGTGTTTATTGTAAAATATCATGATTAGGACATATTATATCGTTACGATTGTAAGTGACCATTAAAATGGACAAGAAAAATGCAAATCGAAGAGGGAAACGTCGCTCTAAAGTGATCGAAGAAAATTATTACGCCAAAGAAGCATAACTTCTAACGCGTGTACATAAGTAGGTACACAGACTTTTTTTTTTAATTTGGTATCAACATTCAATATAATTAATCAATTCTCTCAAAATGTTTCCACGGGTATGAAACTCAAGAATTAAAATGCATTTAGGAATGCGATTGTATCGGATACAACTTCTGTTTATATATTATTGTATGCATCTGTACTAAGTTAAGCAAGACATGGAATTTCACTTAAGATCTAATCTATGTATGTATTAGTATGTAACATGTATCAACGTCTTAGACATTACTTTTGAATCAAGAGCTTACAGATTTTAACAATATATGGATCTTTTTGATGATCTCAGAATTGTCTTAATATTCAGGTATCAAGAGATAGTAAGTTTCTCAAGTAAAATAATTTATATGTTTATTTATCGCGTCAAACGAATACACAAATTTTATCTCTAGATTTACTGTTGGGTGTTGTCTGCCGTTTACAATTTCAAAGTAATTATTTGGAAGGTGAGACTGCGTATATTATAATATTGTACCTTACCAGTCATTACCAACCTTTGGTCTACGAGCTGTTGTTCGTAAGTAAAGTCTTGTACTCAATAATTCCACAGACCTAGGATTAACAGTATCTAACCCACATATAAATAAATCAGTGGCGCTACAACCTAGGTCTGGGCCTCAGATTTATGAATCTGTTTCATGATCATTTTTCAATCTAATAGGCAAGTAGGTGATCAGCCTCCTATGACACGCCGTCGACTTTTTGGGTCTAAGACATGTCGGTTTACTCACGCTGAAGCCTCTAACCGTACTTAATAAAGTCCAGTAGAGTACAGAAAATAGATCGGCAAATGTTATATATGAAAAATATAATGTATAGAGTATAGACAATCATAATAGAATTAACCAAAATACAGTCGCTCGGTGTGCTAAGCTTGCACGTCACGTTCTCAAATAGGCTTAGAAAAGCCAATACTTAATATTTACCTAGTTGAAATCCCTGTATGTACCTGGGCGGGTATTACGCGGCGAGGGCCCGGCTTAACTTTTGACTTTAGGCCCCAAATATTTCTGAAATCAACATGCCGCTAAAAAGATTATATATTACGTAAGAATAGTAATATATGCGAATATTATTTGGATAAATTAAATAACCAATACGTATTTAATGACACTATTTCGTACACGTATTTCGGACAATTTCGAGTGAATTTTAATCACGCCCCCAAATGTAAGGTAAGATTAGAGTCGAACTGTAGCCCAAAAACAATATCTATTTATTTTTAGGTGTAGGAAGTTTTCTAGAGTAAAATAATTTAGACATACCCTATGGGTCTTAAGCTGAGGCTAGACAATCATTTTATTAGAGGATTTGCTTAGTTCACACTGCGCAATTCACTTTTGTGTTCACATGACCAGCTAACAACTAACGCTGCAAAACATTCACATCCAAATCAAAGAGAAACGTAGAAATTAATGTATTAAAATAAAGTAATAGTTAGGGTCCTGGTCCTTACTGGTCCTGCCCTGGAAAAACTATTTGCCGATTTCCTTTTACAGCTGAGAAGGGTTTTCTGTTCAACAATCCGTACGCCGCGGCGGACCAGTTTCCGTCCTATTTAATTCCTTCCCCGAACTTAAATGGAACTCCACAATCGATTATGTTTGACACGATTACACTAACAGAAACCTGAACTAATTCTTGAGCGCAATTCTTGAAGGCACTCGAAACATCTTTGGAAACTTACTTAAAATGAAGTAATGCAGCTTCAATTGACAAATATTTAACCATTTTATATTCTTTAACTTTTATACGTTAGTCATAATAATTTTATTTACGTAATTATTTCTTTAAATCGCACTGTCACTAAATAATTTCCATATATATACAACTGGGACAGATTGGCGTAAATCCATATAATGATATTGAAGACTTTGTAAGAATAATTCCAATGCAAAAGCGGTTTATACTCTTTGATGTATACTAAGAATAATTTCTACATTTCCGACGATACGTATTTGGTATTTTGTACCGAATACCTTTTAGGAATAAATTAATTTCCATAATAATTCCTTGATGAATGATAATGGCACTCGGAGCACCGTCTTTTCTGTTGGCAGTTATGTTTGAATACATATTTAGTATTATTTGGTTTGATATGGAAATATTTTTTGCTGCGTATAACGTTTAATTTTTGAATCTTTAAAATACGACGTACTGTTTTCGAAAAAGGGCATCAAATTAATTAATAATAGATTAATAACTATAATTATATCTAAAGAACGGTGCAATTGAGCAACGATTTTGTTACTCCACAAGAAAGAAAGTATAGGGCAAATTTATTCATTAGTTTCCGATTAGAAATGTTGTAAAATAAAGTAAATATGTAAGCTAAGAATCTTAATGAATGCTTATAAATGTTTTAATATATTATTGTGAATTGTTTTAATTTAGTCCGTTTTAAAAATCGTCTATGATAATGAATGTATCATTTCAAAATTGAAAAAAATATAACAAATAAATGGAATTTATAATATAAGCTCAGATTTCTTAGTAGCCGCCGAATATAATTTAAGGGGTGAATATTACATGTACCTTGACGCAGTACAGAGCGAAATACTTGCTTATATTCCTCTAAAAGAAATTAAACAGTTTAAAGGAAAAAATAGAAAGGCATTTTTCATTGGACTGAGCCAAAACAAACAATTCTCGCTCAAGCCTCTGGGATCAAGCGGATCTACAATTTTAAATTCTAAGTTTCCAATCGTTTAAAAATACTTAAAATACGCAATTAAATAATAACCTTAATTTAACTTTATTTAAATAAAGCCTTAGATACTCAATTATAAACAAAAATTCAATTCGTTTTATGAAAATTACGTTGACATATGTCTATTATCTATGTATTAATAAATAATCTATTGAATAAAACCTTCGCACGATCCTCGACAGTGGTTTTCCTTTTTTGTTTCGTAATTTGCATATAAGATTAACGCTTCTCTGTACGTAAAACGTTATGGGAATTTTAAATCCGGCCTCAATTTTAAGCCAATTTTAAATTGTTTACTGACGTCAAGATACATTATGTAACATGACAGGAACAAAGCACGGATATTTTCGATCCCGCTTATATTCCAAAAGCAAAAATACAATTTTTAGGCCGTATACGAGAGGTAATGTGAATAAAAACCTCTTTGAAAAAAGTTCCGACGCCAATAGCGCACCTGTGACCTGTGTGATTTTAAATGTCGCGAATGTTCACGGATATTGGTTATTGCTAACTGACCTGTAAATTTAGTTCTAAAAGGAATCAAATTCAATCCTCAATTTTTGTTTTAGCAATATTTCGTAGTATTTTCTGATAGTGAGGGATATCTTTTGTTGTCACGTTTTTGTTTGTTTCAATCGTGGAATTCCTATCTAATCGTGATAAATGTAACTTTTTTAAAATGCTTCATTTTCTTCCCTAGATATTAGATTAAATCCATATTATTACGACATTTGAATTAAGTAACATCGACTAGGAACGATGTTTTAGAAATTTCGTTACAATATTAAAACCATATATGATAAACTAGTATATTATAATTAATAAATTCATTTAAAAAAATGTACTTATAGTAATGTTTTTAAATTGAATTAGGTAAAAAAATGAAAAATGAAATATCTGAAAACGTCCGTCCGTAAGGAACTCCTAAATTCTTAAAGGCGATATTTTCTTGCTACAACTTTCATAACGTCTTCAATATATACCCAGCCTGTACATCATATTTATACCATGCCTGATGAATGTATACACAATAGGAACGTTTATCGAAAAACCACGTCGGAAAATCCATTGTCCCAATTTTCGCTGCGGAAAATAGGCCTTTGAAATGCACAGATTTTTTTAACAATAGCTTTTATTACGAATCACGGGATTTAATATTTTTTAGTATATATTAAATAAGCAAAAAAATATTTTTAAGAGAGAATAATATTATTCAAAACAATAAAACTGTCCTGAAGGATTGTGGCATATACAGTCATTTATTTTAAATGTGCAATAAAAATATTAAGTTTTTTTCTAGAAGTCTCCATAACACTTCCAAACCTTGGGCTGCTATTGATTTCTTTCTTTTAAAATCGAAATCAGATATATCTTTCCCGTTAATGAATCGTTAACGAACGATGTTGCCCACTTAATGCGACCGCAAAAAAAACAATGTGCTAGTCACATAAGCTCCTTGTTTAAGTTGGCTGAAATGAACTTCATGAACTCATTAGTTCCTAAGCCTTAAACTCCGGTCACAGACCAAGCGATAAGCGGAAAATGTTACATAAACTTCATAATCTATCATTTAAAATAAAATATATATTTTTTTTATTTATTTTTTTTTATTTATTTACCCTTCGTTGCAAATGAAAGAAACACAATACATAAAAATTCTATGGGATGCAACGGGCGGCCTTATCGCTAATAAGCGATCTCTTCCAGGCAACCCTAGTTAAGAGAAAAACTTAAAAAAAATAAAAAAGAAACATGCGTGCGAGAAGTGCAGAATCCTTAATCTAAAGTAATACAAACTAAAAACTTAAAAGCTAATCTTACAAATACATGGACAGCAAATAGTGATGTAAAAGGATTTACATAAGAATTATACAAGTCACGATTGATGAGGATAGGATAAGGTTAAGAAATGATTATACAGAAGAGTTTTAAAAGATGACAGAGAGGTAGCCAATCGTACGGAGTCAGGCAGCGTATTCCACAACTTAATGGCGGAGATCGTAAAAGAATTGCCTAAGAAGGATGAAGTGTGGGATGGAATTTCCAATAAACATCTATTAGAAGAGCGTAACATATAGTTAGAAGGACCTAAGAATTTGAAGTGATTTTTGAGATAAGAAGGGGTTTTCGGATTGAAAAGAATTGAGTATAGAAGTTGAAGAAGATGAGCGTGACGTCTGAATCGAATAGGTAGCCACCCCAGCTGCCTGCGGAATTTAGACACATGGTCATATTTTCTAAGACCAAATATGAAACGTATGCAGAAATTCTGCAGGCGTTCGATCTTGTCAAGAAGCTCTTCGTTCAAATCAGAGGAGCATGAGTCCGCATAATCAAGAATAGGAAGCAGAAGAGACTGCGCTAACATAGTTTTAGAGCGGATAGGAAGGAAATTAGAAAGACGTCTCAGAGTAAAAGAAGCGGCGTAAAGTTTACGGCTGATCTCCTTTACGTGATGACCCCAGGAAAACGTTTGGTCGAAGAAGACCCCAAGGTTTTTAACAGTCTTATTGAGGGCCAAGGCCACACCGTCAAGGTAAACACCAGGGAGCTGAGCCCATTTGACTCTTGAAATAAAGAAAGGGCTTCCGATGATAATGACTTGACTCTTGGCAGGATTAATTTGAAGACCAAAGTCTTTACTCCAGTTGGCTATGTTTTCAAGATCATCATTCATCGCCTGTATTGCAAGAGGAAGCTCATCCAGTGTAGACTGAACGTAGATTTGGAGGTCATCAGCGTAAAGGTGATAACTAGCGGATAGATGTGCAGTCAGGGTATTGATAAAGATAGAAAAAAGAAGAGGTGAAAGAACGCCACCCTGCGGAACACCAGCACTTATACTATTCCACTGAGAGTAAGCATCATTCATTTTAATACGCTGCCGACGACCGTTAAGATAGCTATGAAACCAGTCAATAGCGGATGGACAGATATTCATAGAGCGAAGCAACCCAAGCAGAATTTCAAAGTTCACAGTATTGAAAGCATTGCTAAAGTCAAGCAGAGTGAGAACAGTGAGCTGCCCACCATCCATCCCTCGGCGAATGTCGTCACAAACTTTAACCAATGCAGTAGTCGTGCTATGCCCCGGGCGGAAACCCGATTGGAGAGGGTCTAGAATTGAGTTTTTATTCAGAAAACCGCTAAGCTGCGAGTGTATAAGGCGCTCTAGAGCTTTAGATAGGAATGGTAGAATAGAAATGGGCCGGAAGTCAGAAAAGTTAATTGGATCGGGCCGTTTGGGAATAGGAATAACTAGACTATCCTTCCAAGAAGTAGGGAATTTACCACTAGTAACTGAATAATTAAAAATATGAGTAATAACATGAAGAATAGCTGGCAAGATAGGTAAGATCATAGCACGACTAACTTGATCGCATCCGACAGCATCCGACGAGATAGACAGTATGCAACCCTCCACTTCGCGCTCGGTGAATTCAGTGAAATTAAAAGGCATGAAGTTTGGAGTTGGAAGAGAAGCTAGATTATTGATTGTCTTCCTAAGAGAACACTTATCGTGGGCAGGAGAACAGGTGAAGTGAGAGTTAAGGTTGTTTATATCTATTGCTGAAGAAATAATATTCTGTGCCGATTTGCCAATCCCCAGGGTTTTGAGGAACTTCCAGATTTTTGAGGTGTCGCCATTGGATACTGAGTCGTGGATATGTTGCCTTTGAGCATCACGACAGCGAGTATTACAACGATTGCGAACTACTTTATATTTTTCGCGCTCCGCGTCAGATTTGGCAGTTCTCATTTTAGCTATGGCTCTGTTTTTTTGGTGAATCAATCTTTTTATCTCATCAGAGAGCCAGGGAGCAGGTAAATGTTTAAGTTTAACACGTCTCAATGGGGCGTGCTTATCGTAGAGGTTTGTGATGGAAGAAGTGAACAACTCAACTTTGTCGTCGAGGTAAGCTAAGTCGTACAGACCACTCCAGTCAATTTTGGATGCATCACTGAGCAGGCTATCATGGTCGATTCCACCAAAGCTGCGACGCATAACTACCGTGGGCTTCTGTTTGGGTGGCTTCGCTTTAAAGGAGAGATAGAGAAGGTCATGGTGAGAGAAGGCGACAGCAGGAAGTTGCCCATGCTTAGTGACAAGGTGAGGAGAGGAAACAAAAATAAGATCCAAAAGTGACGGAGTAAAACCGGGGACTTTATGCGTAGCGTTAAGATATAAGTTTTGTAGGTTGTAAGAGTGAGTTAAAGAAAGGAGCCGTCTGGAGCGAGAGTCATTTTTCAGCAGACATGTGTTAAAGTCACCCATGACTATTGTGTTTTTATATAAGGGAGAAAATTGGTCAATGGTGTCTTCAAAGGAATCAAAGTAGTCCACCGATGATGAAGGGGAATAGAAGACTCCCAGGAGAAGCTTAGAGTTGGATAGAAGAACTTCGATAAGGAGATGCTCGGCTGCATTGCTAGGTGGAGGCTGTGGCGATGAGTTAATGATGGAGAAGGGGATATGAGAACGTAAGTAAATTGCCACACCACCTCCACGCATGCCGAGTCGGTCATTTCTAATTAAATTGTAACCAGGAAGAGAGTAAGTACCAGAGGATAGGGAAGGATTGAACCAAGTTTCAGAAATAAGTATGGCATGGATGTCTTTAGAGGCCAACGTAAGGAGATCTGTGTGATGAGCTGGTACACTCTGAGCGTTAATGTGTACAACATTGAAGTTCTTAGGCAAGTTTTGAAAAATAGAGGATAAGGCATCATTTAGGGTAGGCGTGGAGGAGTCAATGCTATGGAAGGAGTCACAATCGGACGAATCCAGAGATAAGAAATCAGAGTTATCACTACTGCAATCCATGATTCACAAAAGTATGATAATAAAAAATAAAATAAAAAATAAAACTAAACTTAAAGTTAAATAAAATCTACACCAAGTATATAAACGCTTAAACTTTAAAAATAAAAATAATAAGAAATAAAAAAAAAGATGTTCTTACGATCGCACTAAACCGCTGATATGTAAGGATTAGTACAACAATAGGTATTAGCAATGATATAGAAGTAGTGAACGGATATGAATAATATAGATATACACTGTAAGAATATCTTCTGTAAATCTTAAAGAACTAAAGAGACTAATTATAACTATTTCCAAAAACAGTTTAACAAGGAAATATGTATATCTAGAGGGTTCAATCTACAATATTAAGAATAAGAACACAATAATAAGAATACAGTGTGACAGACGACAATGTCGATGAATCAATCAATTAGCGTCTTACGTCTAAACTAAATAAACATTAATGATTAAACACAATTAAACATAGAAATATAAGATAAATCACTTACAAATATTACCCACACTAGTTATTAAAACTAAATTAAACATCAAAAGTTGGTAATTGCATTATATTACAGAAAAATTCAGAGTTATGCTAAGGGTGAGATCTATAGTGCGCACTTGGACTTTGCTCAGACTTACCTTACGAAAAACTTTGCCTAGTGTACACTAAGGTTAAACTATGATTTCGTATTTATAGACATTTTAACGGTGAGATTAAGCTAAGCCCAAGCTATGACAGCAAATGTCAAAATACAAATTGATGTTTCAGTTCATGCAATACTTTGTTTATTATCCTTTAAAAAAGTAAACAATAACAAATATTTAAACATCTAAAACGGTACACATATATCTTCAATTTATTGTTATTTATGTATTCATTTATTTTATTATTGCAATAACTAGAAATTTACGAGTAACCTTTAGAAAATGTATTAATTATTTAAAGATGACAATAATTTTGTTACGTAGAACGGATCGCATTGTTTTGACAACAGCAACAGAGCACTTGTATCAAATATCAACAATTGAAAATTTTGCCTAAAGTGTTGTATATGTTCGGAACGAATACAACCAAAATCCTTCCATCCTGTACGGTGAGAATGAATTCAAAAGAAGGAACCGTATTTTGAAACACACGGTATTAAATGTGATCCTGCCACTGATCATTACAAACTTGCAACCTTATAACAACAGAGGATCGCCAAACCTACCGCAATTGCAAATACTTTTTGCATTAAGGCATAAAAATGCAACTGGATGTTTTCAGGTAATATTGTGTTCATAAATATGTATGGTTTTTCGATTTGAATATTATAGGTACCTATGTATTCTCAAATGATTTTAAATACATTATATGTTGAAGACATTTGTCTTCTGACTTTCAGAAACATAACATATATGTAACTAATAATAATTCATTGACATTACAGATGGTGTGTGGTGATCTGAACAGAATAAGCCAATCTACAGTCTGTTTAATTATAAATAAAGTCTCTGCAGAGTTGAGTAAATTACTTCCTAGATTTGTAAATTTTCCAAGAAATATGAACACAGCCAAAAGGAAGTTTGAAGAATTAATAAGATCTAATACTCACCATGACCTAAACAGTATAATCAGAGCTATTGACTGCACCCATATAAAAATTAATAGACCCAAAGGTATCGCTCACTCTGAAGCATACAGAAATAAAAAAGGGTAATTTTCTGTAAATGTGCAAGCAATAATAGGGCCTGATATGGAAATATTTGATATAGTGACCAGGTGGCCTGGCAGTTCACACGACAGCAGGATATTTAGAAACTGCCAGGCGTATGCAAGGCTGCTAAATGGTGAACTAGAAGGAGTTTTAGTAGGTGACAGCGGTTATCCGGCACTTAACTTCATGTTAACAACACTTTTATATCCAACGACAAGAGCTGACAATAATTATAATTATTCTCAAATAAGAACTAGGCATATTGTTGAAAGGGTTTTCGGAGTGTAGAAAAGGAAATTTCCATGTTTACAGCTAGGACTACAGTCAAAATTGACAAAATATACTAGTTATATATAATTATAGCTTGTGCTGTATTGCATAATATAGGTATATAGAGTCATAAGCATCCCCTATGCTTATGATGATGGTGATCTTGCTGACAGCAGAAGTTGAGTAACACAGAAACAATGAAAGATCTCCTACAGGTCTAGCATTCCGGCAATCTGTGATTGCACAATTTAACTAGGTAATTTGTTCGGTAATAAAGAATATCAAAACAAAACTTGTTTCATTTTAAACATTTATTTTCTGATTCTTTTTTTGAGTGTAATACATATTTCTAATACTAATTTATATTTTTGTTGAAGAAATTCTATTTCTAACAGATTTTTTAATTTTATATGTTCCACTCCTATCTCAAATTTTTTAGGGTAGTCAGGTAATAAATGGTAGAAGATTCAGGGAAACGAAAATAACAGATGTGAAGCGAGAGTCATCGGTTAGGTTATAGTTTGAATTTCGTTGTCACTATAATATGCCAGGGCTGCCAGGTGACAGATACGATATCACACCAGTTATTTATAAGATCTCTCAAAAATGGGGTTGAACACTTATATAAATAATGTAAATAAACAACAATAGATACCATAATAATGTATAATTATTTTATTTCATCCATTTCATAGGTATTTATCAAGATCATTTAAAATTTCTTTGAATTCAAATTCTATTTTTCCCAAAGTCTATGGAACTCTGATACCAAATGGCAACACCGTTCATTAAAAACCGACAAAAATAAAAAGTCCAGTAAAAGATATGATGGTAGAGCAAATTTTAGGCCATTATTTTTGTTAGGCTTATAGTCAAAGTTTTTGGTAAGTCGTCGATTTCGTGGACTTGAGATTAAGCTAAGCCAACACTAGGGAGGGATTCGCAGTTTGCTCTATAAATACCGACTGTGTCTTAGCTCGATAGTTAAGTCAGAGTAAAGTCCAAGTGCGGACTATAGATCTCACCCTAAGTGTGCAGTTCAGCAAGTAACAAAACATAATATAAAGTTGAAGTAACCCACTCGTAATCAGTTCTTTGCGATCTTCCTGGTTCGAGATTTTAACTTGGGTGATGTTACCTTAGAATCGTTAGTAGATGGGGGAATGCTTGCAGGAGCCGTATCAACATCTTTCATTGAATTAACACGGCGACGCTCACCGTTAGCGCCAATAACATATATGTGGCCATTCCTGGTCCAACACTTGCTGATTCCGAAATGCCTTCTTGCAGCCTTAAACAAATTATGCCTGGTTTTGGTCAGGAACTCAGATATAGTGATGCCGGTCCCCTTTAAGCCAGACTTAGCCAACCAAATTTTGTCCTTGTCACAGTGTTCCCTTAGCTTAATTAGTACAGGGCGAGGCTTATCATCACGTTTTATGCCCACTCTGTGACACCGACTAAAACTAGCTTCACTTACATTAGGGCATTTGAGCAGAACGGATAACATGTTAGCAATTGTCCCTGGGTTCTCATCCTTAGACTCATTTATGCCATGCAACAACAAACACTTACGCCTGCTGCGCATTTCCTGCTCCTCTTGCACTTTAAAAAGAATTTCCATTTGAGCCTGGAGATTCTTGAGACAGAACAGTACTGAGCTTTTAAATGCCTCAAACTCCCTAGATAGTGGTGTTTGCTCGAGGGATGGAGACCTTTCCTGTGCCGCCAAGAGCCGCTGCTGGAACTCATCCATTTTTGAGGACACCATTACAGACACATCCATCATTGACTTTTTTAGTTCTTCCATAATAATTGAATAGGTTGTTGAGAAATAAAAGATGAAGGTGTTGTAAACAAGAAAATTCTACTTTGGGATAATTATTGTTATCAGAAGGATATAATTAAGGAAAAATTAGCGATTCATATGCAATACAACACTAGTACATCACTAACAGTGTGAGTTCAAAAACTATTTTTAATTAGCACAAAACACAGAGATACACCAATGCGTGTTTACACTGAATATACACAAGAATCGTCCATCGCAAACGCTATTTTACGATAATACTATTTGCGTTTTACAAATTTTCGTAGCTGGTTTAGCTCCGTCTCGAAGGACCACAATTTGAAACGGAATATATTCTGGTTTGTTCATTAGGATAGGAAAATAAAATCTTGTATATAGTGACACACGGGTGGTGTGCTATTTTTGACTGATTAACTATTAATCTACGAAAAGTAACGCACAACAAAACCCATGGTCAAGCTTGCTTGTACAATAGTAGTTAAATATTCTAACAAAAAACTCTCCTAAGGATATTAAAATATTACTTTTGAAACGCATACGCTCCGCTCCTGTTTATGAACTTTGCTCCTTGAACATCACGTAAATA
Organism: Pieris napi; assembly: GCF_905475465.1. Classification (NCBI taxonomy): domain Eukaryota; kingdom Metazoa; phylum Arthropoda; class Insecta; order Lepidoptera; family Pieridae; genus Pieris; species Pieris napi. The sequence goes on along the minus strand of NC_062237.1, from coordinate 2,256,827 downwards.
CGACAAACGACGCCTTATTGTTTGATATGCGACCAGAGACGTATCAACTTCGAACAAATATGTCCTACTTACCACACTAGTTATTTACTCTTCACATAAATAGCTTTAAAAGTAGTTTATTTTTACTGCTTTTTAGTAGTAGTGGTACACTATACCCAGTGCCTATTCAGTAAGTAATGTTGAATATTTTAACATGAATATAAAATAACCGATTTGATTATTTATAAACAGAATATTTCAATGACTGCTGTCATATCTTTATAAAACATTTAGTATATGTATATTTATTTACCCTTTGAAAGGTTATCACTAACTTTCATCTCATCTTTTAATCCTAAATGGGTAATAACTCAAAACAAAGAAAGCACACTACCATTACTTCTATTTTTTTTCTAAACTTCCAACACAATATTTTTTATTTATCATTAAAATATCGGATTTATGCTTAATAAATTGGTCATTTCTAATTGTAGCTTGTATTTAATATAGGTAGAACAATGAATAAATCCATAGAAAAAAAATTATTTATTAAAATCCTGATTCTATCAGCGCTTCAATGCTATGTAACGTATTTACAATTCAAATGCTTGCGCCCGCTTAACGAAAGAAGCCCTATAATAGTGGCGCCATCTATTCATTTTTAAATAAATGAATAATTGATTTAACTGCCGTACGGACCTAGTTTTGAAAGCATTACTTAAAAATAATATTTCTGATAATAAGCTAGACCATATTGTCTTCAAGTAATTATTATAGGTCCCAGGACTTCTTTCGTAATAGGCTTTACTTATAAAATACAATTTATTGTGGAATGTTAAATATGTAAGATGTGATTATAGCATTCATCTTCAAAATGGGCATAGACAATTTGTATTTTATCTATTGCAACTAATCTATTTTGTAACAATAAAAATGTTTTTCTATCTAATATAAGGTCATTATTGTAGAAGTGCAATTTATTTTAATTAATTTATACATTTATAAAAACGTATTAAGTAGGAGATAAAAATATTTAATTTGAATAAAGTCAAACTATGCCCAGTTATGTGTCGATTTTTATAAATTATTCCCAGTATTGTGATAAATCTATGAACTAAATACACTAGCTGATACTAAAGAAAACCTTAATATAGAAAATCACACTAAATTAACTTACATATTAATTTCTAAAATAATGTAAACAGTTAATACATATCATGATCATGTTAATATTTTTTGCTGAAAATCAATCAGTCTGAAATGAGGAAATGATAATTCTTTTTATAAGTACAACACAGAAAAATACTTAAAAATGATATCTCTTTCCATCAATAATTCAAATTATAATAATTAATAAGTACTTTGTATAAATGTATGTATAAAGACTTATATGAATTATATTCAGGAAGCATTCCCCTCATTCAACTACCTGTGTCTACTGGTTTGTAAGTCTGAAATGACCAGAGATTTCTTGATTGGTCAACAGCATTAATAGACCATAGAACATAGATATATAGATTAATATTGTCTTTTGTTTATGGGAGTAGTACACATCTAAATAAAACTTGTTTAACGGATATAAGCGTATACATTAGGGAGCGTTCAAGTATTACGTAACGAATTTTGGGAGGGAGGGGGGTCCTTTTGTTAAACGTTACGATGCGGGGCGGGGATTGAATTACGCGTTATTGTTAATATTATTTTCGATTTTCCAGTACTTTACAGCACATAATGGTAACTTTTAGTTATAAAGAGTCACTGGGTGGTCACGAAACGTTTAACTATTGGGTACAAAAAAACGTTACAGCGTGTCAATAATCTCTAAAAAATGCGTGACGTAATTCTTGAACGCTCCCTTACAGCGCAGCGTTACATTTAGATAATTAGACGTTTCGAGTCCCTTTCAGCAATTGTGGAGAGACTAACGAGGAGTGATGTAGAATGTGATTCAAAAAGTTTTATTTAAATTTCTAATACTCGCCAAAGCCAAAAGACAATATTGTCATTTTGTTTATCAAGTGTATTCTTAATTTTACATTAAATCTTATGCACACTGTAAAAATATCACGCAAATTTTTATTTTCGGGAAGTCAGTGTAAAAAATTGTTATCCAATAAACTTCCAACAAAAGTTAGAAAAATAATGTCAAAACACTGTTACTATTTCCGTTTGATAATTATATTGTTGCAATACATTTTTTTATATAGCCGCGATTATGATGCAATATTTTTTTTTGTTTTGTTTCGATTAAAAACATGTTTATTATTTTTTGTTATATATTATGTATTGAACCTCCCTTTAAGATAAATGACAAACATAAAAAGCCAATAAAAAACTAGCTTCTAATTATTGCTTTTTGAATATAGGTACATTAATTAAAACATGAACATGTATAAAAATTCTAAATGTATAATTTATCTACTGGCCTTGGCCTTTTAAAAAATTTGTTTAAATGTGGTAATTCTAACTAATTTTACTCAAACATATTTTTTGTGAATTATGCAGTATATTGGAATTTATATGTGTTAATGTGACTTAATTGAAATTCAATAATGTCTAATTATTTTTGATATCTATGGAATTTAGTGTATTGTTAAAATGAGATGAATTTCATGCAATACCAATTGCTTGAACTAGGAACGATGTTTGTTTCTATTAATTGACTGAACGTGTCGTCGTCCCCACCATTCTTCTAGATCAAACGGTCTGAAGTTAGCCAACTGCCGAGGCGGAAGCTCTTGATAATATTTTGCCTCTTCACCGCCTCTTTCTAATTCACGGGTCACCTGGAAATTTACCATATTTGCTTTAATTTAAAAAAGAAAGATGTATATTTTTGTAATGAATCAACTCAAAATATACCAAAATGATTTCGAATTCTTTTTAGAATAGAATGCTGCATTATCGCAGAGGACAGGCAATCAAAGCAGGGAAAATTATAAAATATGCATGTATGATTATATTATGTTTTATTAATATAATTTTGTAGTAGAGAGATGATTTATGCAATATGCAGAGGCAGATACTAAGTCAATGTCAGTGGTATTCTAAGTAAAACATCAGCTTTACCATGAGTTAGAAAATTTCATATTTACAACTTCTGCATTAAATATTTGAAATATTCTTGCTTTTTTTATTAACAGGTATATTTAATTTTTATTTAGAATCCCCAATATAGAGTACTGCTCATATTTTCATACAGTGTACCCATTGTTTATATTTTTTTGGCCTTATATACTATGTTTAATCATTAGAAGGTTACTTAAATACCCCTTATTCAATGTAATATTCTACTTTATAACCATTTATTATTATTATGTATATAAACACTTTTGATTGAATTTGTGTTATGTTGAGTGGTCTTAGGTTTTAAAGAACTACCCCTCAAATGTGTATTTTCACTTAAAATAAAGAGCTTCTCAATTCCTGGAACATTATAGTGGCCAGTGAGGATTTTATAGGTTTCAATGAGATTTCCTCTTAATCTCTTACTTCCTAAATCAGTAAGGTCAAGTGCTTTCAGACGTTCATTATAAGATTTCTTCCTGAGTGACCTGATCATTTTTGTGGCTTTTCTTTGAACCCTTTCAATCATACTAATATCCTTTATGAAATAAGGATCCCAAATGCTGTAGGCATACTCTAATAGGGATAATATAGCCAATTCATCCATACCTTATTCCAAGAATCATAAATATAATTAATGAGATCATCATGTTGACTGCAGGCATTATTAACATTGTTATTATTGTTAGTATGAATATTGACTGTAGTTTGAGCTGGTGGGCTCAGTCTTGGTCCATTATGGCCATTACCATTGTGACGTTTGCTGCCAATGTGCGGTAGAGACCTTGGTCCACTATTGACATAAGTTGATCTGAAAAAATATATTTATAATTAGCATATTATTTCCAGTTTGACTTTGTCTGTGAAATACAGTCAAGAATGATTATTATACAGATTGATTCAATATAAAATAAGCTTCATAACAATGAACAAAACAACTTCACTGGTATTATTTATTTAATACTTACTTGTTTTAGATTTAACTTACATGTTCAGCACATTAAACATGATTTTATAAATAATTAAGTGTTAGCTTATTCTGTACTTTGCTTTTATTAAGCTACTAAACATTAGTAAATGTAAAATTAGAAGCATTTAATGCATATTTATTTTTTTGATGTTCATACGTGTAAATTGTGTTACTATTTATATGAAATACATTTTTCAAGTAAAAAATATATGACTAATAAAAAATCAATCACAGTTCGAATAAATAGTTGATTAAAAGTACCTAATAAAGATTGATAAGTGATAAGTTCTTATCAATAAAAATATAAATAATAACAATTCCATTTTATGAAAAATAATTTTCCGCTTATTGTTTTTGTACATAAACTATAATGAAGTTACTATGAGTTTTATATAAGTAATAGAAATATTAAATATATCTGATAAAACTATTTGCGAACTTTGAAATGTGTAACTTGTTCTATTGTTTCTTTCAAAACATGTAGCATAATGGTAATAATATGAAAATTGTGAAGTAGACACAGTTGAGGATATATTTATAATTTATGTATTGTTACATATGGGAATAATTGCTTTAAAACTAAGAAACTAGAAAATGTGAAAGGTGTGCTTCTCCACAAAAGTACAACAAAGCTTCTTACAACTCACCTCATATTTCGATCCATGTTTGAATATTTTAATAGCGTGTATATAGTATAATATTTATTGTATTTTAAAACGAATTCTTATTTATTAACCTTAACTTAGTCTACGTTGTATTAAAAAGTATTTTATTAATAAACAAAAAAATTTAAACAAATACAGACGCCAGCCGCCACATAAATGGGCAAATGTCACCCAAATGTCAACTGTCACAACCAGGTCAAATCGCCTCTGAGATCACCACAGATCGTAACTGCGGAAAGCAGATTTTTCTTCGATATTTCTTCACCTTTAAAACTAGTCCTAAGTCTACCTAAATTCAATGATCGATAGTGATTAAAAGCCCATCGGTGATTCAGATTTCAGGCAATTAATAGTTACAAATACCGATGTATGAAAGTGAAATAAAATAATAATACAACATAGGTCAAGATCAACGTAATTTCACAAGTTAATAACGAGTTACCCGAAAATATGTAGTAAAAACATGTTAATGATTGTAGTTTTCCAATGATACGGTTATATCCTTTTTCTCTCGTAAACTCTTGAATCTTTTTACTATTCTATAACTAAACTTCGGACAGACTTGAAACTGTTGTTACAGTTTTTACAGTTCTTATAAAGTTTCCCAATAAAATTAAAGAACTAACAACGCGAATCTATGTAAGGCTATTTAATAGTTTGATACACATTGATACATACATAAAGAGTCAGTCACCTGACACAAAACGTACACAGATTGGTCAGTCGTTGAATACATAGCATAGTTGTAAATAACGTATATGCGTCTATCTAATGCTAATACTGTCTTTGTTTTATTTCTTCATAAATATGACTGTAATAAAACTTTACGTCGATTTATGTGACCTAGTCCAGCCATAAGTTCTGGTACAAATGAAAATGCATTTTTTTAATGAAGTATTGTAATATTATTAAAATTTATACCTACTAATACTACTATTTATTAGTCTCAGCAAAAAATAAAAAAATATTCTATTTCACGGTATATTTTTTTAAAAGTGTATTGCTAAAAGGTTTCACAATAAATGATCCAAGACTATATCTTGATACACTTTGCCTGAAGTTTTCACTCCTTTTTCACAAAAATGTAGTCTCCTTGATAAGACACGCTCCACCAAACCATCACTGACGCAGGATCACGACGTTATACCTTTAAAACCACTTGAGCAGCTTCTTTAGAACTGTGAGCGTACACTTTATCATTCTGCTTATTGTAGTGTTCTTCAATCGTGAAATTTTTTTAATTGGTAACGAGAATATTTCTGTGCTTTGCATCTGCGTATCGCGATAGAATTTGTTTTGATCGATCCACCCTCTTTAATTGTAAAGATAGATTTAGGGCATGTTCTGTATATCAACAATAAGCATCAAGCTTCAGGTCTTGTTTTATAATACGCGGCAGAGTCCTAGCAGGAATCTTCATTTCTCGTGATAAGATTTTTGCTTCCTAATGGGGTTTCGACGAATTTAGTTTGTGCAAGGCGATCACTGCAATCCTATTTTCTTTAGCACTCCATTCCATATTGTAATTTGATGATGAATACGGAAAAATATGTGAAATGGCGTAAAATCGAAAGATGTTTTAAAATAATATACGTGTTCCAAATTCAAAATAATTAAAAGTTGAAAAAAAAAGAAAACCTTATGTACTTAACAGTACATAGTATTGTCTTTTACTATGTACTGTTAAGGCCAGACTAGTTATATATGTTTAGTCACTATAACGTTATAGTGCGACTTTTTGCCTAAGCATACTGACTGGTTGTTTAAATTATTGAAGACAAAAAAAATTAAAAACCATACTTAACAGAATTAACTTAACTAACAAATGCTATTAATTGGTTCTTTAGTTAGTAATAAATAACCTTAAACGGTGTTTAAAATATTGTCAAATTTACAATAAATTCATATTCATATATGTATCATGACAACTGACAAATACCATTAGTATAGTGTCAAATGTCAACTCTCAACATCAGACATCAACCAGTCAGCCAGCAGCCTGTCAGCAGACAAGCATTGATTGCTGCAGTGGCCAGTGACGCTTTTACTGGATAGAAAAGTTTAGTTATAAATAAAAAATAAACATCTTTCTTTAAGACTAAGATTTACTCCAATGACTGAATGAATTAATAATAAAATAAATCATGTCAGAAAAAAGTAGTTTTGATGAATTGCGTGTTAAATATAAGGTAAGTAACCTATCCTCCATATTTGAGAAGTTAAACTAAGAATATTTAAATTGAATTTTTAACCTTTTATTGCAGGATGTGCTGTCGAAAGCGTTTTCAACAAATAACATCGACCTTCTTGATTCCTTCTCAAAGAAGGCAAACGAAAGCGATCGGAAAGTGGCTATGGACCAAGCGTTCAGAGATAAACTTTTAGATCTACTTACAGAAGCCTCGAGTATACTAGAAAACTACGTGAATTTCTGTATTGAATCATGTAGAAGACTAATGATCACTCCAACGATGCCTGTTGTACTTCTCGGAGATATATTTGATGCCTTAACTCTCAATAAATGCGAAAAACTCTTCACATACGTTGAAAATGGTGTAAACATTTGGCGGGAAGACCTATTTTTCGTTGCATGCAAAAATAATTTACTGAGAATGTGCAATGATCTCTTACGTCGATTATCCAGATCTCAAAACACTGTATTTTGTGGAAGAATTTTGTTATTTTTGGCAAAATTTTTCCCATTTTCTGAGAGATCAGGATTGAATATAGTTTCAGAATTTAATTTAGAAAATGTAACTGAGTTTGGTGGAGATATTTCTGGTACACTCAAGGATGCATTAGACGAAGAAATGGTGATAGATGATGATAAGAACAAATTAAATATTGATTATAACCTGTACTGTAGATTTTGGAGTTTACAAGAGTTCTTCCGAAGCCCAAACACTTGCTATAACAAAATCCAGTGGAAAACATTTGTTGCAGTAAGTATTGAAATATTTTTAAAATAGTAGTATTACATAAAAAAATATTTATTTATTAATTAATTTTTAAATCCGAACATAGGTTAACAAATTACGGCAACTTAAACAGTACTTTTTAATTGTTGTTGTTATTGAGGGTGGGTGCAAAGCTATGTAAAGTATATCATTCTATGGAAGACAAGCTAAACCAACCATAGCCGAGAGATTTCAACACTGTAGGGGGTTTGTTGTAATCTAGGGAGGTATGTTACATGGAGTTTACATTGTATATAATTCACACAACACGATTCATATACAGTACAAACTAAGCGTCGAAATCACTCGGTTTTGGTTGGTTAAGCTTAACTTCCATACAATGATACACTCTCCATAGCATTACACCCACCCTCAATAACAACAATTTAATAATAAAAAGTATTTTTTAAGTTGCCGAAATTAGTTAAAACTCCGGAACTGCGCACGTTCTTTTGTTTACTAAATGGGATTGCTTGTACGTGTTTTATCACGAAGATGCCTCAGTAGCGCAAGATATGAATAAAACAAGTAAAAAAATACGACAATTACTGGTGCACCAAAAGACGTCAGGGGAAAATAACAGAATATGCGTATATTGTATATTATATAATAGCATTCAAATAAGAATTGTTTTTTGTGTTTGATTTGAATTACTACCACTAGTCTGAAATAAGGTTTTTCTTTTTCTAATACTGACTTTTTGTAACGTCAAAATATGAAGAACAGTCCCTTGAGTATCGTTATATATACACTGTAATATTATTTTGCTATTTCAGCATTCTGGAAGTGTACTGTCAGCATTTTCTTCATATAAATTAGAAGCAATAGAACTTCAGAAGTCCAAATTAAATAGACTTAAGCCAGTTAATGATGTTGAAATGGAAGAAAGTAAAGAGCAGCATTACTTTGCAAAATTTCTAACCAATCAGAAGCTTCTAGAACTCCAACTATCAGATGCAAACTTTAGAAGATGTGTACTCATACAATTTTTAATTCTATTCCAATATTTAACAACAACAGTGAAGTTTAAACTGTAAGTGTAACAAAGATTAGTAATTGTAAGAAGTAAAATACTATGATTGTGACTTATATATATTGTTAGATTAATAATGTAGACCATAAATTCAATTTAAATTCATTTAATTTTTATTTTTTATTTTTTAATGTTCATTGAAGCCCAGATTTATTGTTTTCCCTGAATATTTTTCTATTTAGGATCAACTTATGTTGTTTTTCCATGAATTACGTATTCATATGTACAACAATTTTCCCAGTGACTGTGTTCCCAGTGCCAAGCTCTTTTGGCTTTACAGATATCCATGGGCCTGCTCCAATTTTTTTTTCAAAATGTTAAGAAGGGTAATTGTGATTAATGTTTAGCAAAATAAAATTTGTTACAGCTTATGTATATGGTCAAAATCTGTTATAACGACATCGAAGGGACAACTCATATTTGGTCGTAAAAACCGATAGTCGTAACAGCCGATGACGTTGTAATTAAGTACTTCAATTCAATTCAAATTCAAAGCCTTTATTTTTTAACTAATACAAGAGAACAAAATATAAATGTATATAAAAAAAGAAAAAAAAAGTTTAACAAGCACAGCTGTCCTCTTGTATAGCTTGCCTTTGTGGCACAAAGGCCTCCTCCAACTGTTTCCATTCCTTCCTATCCCTGGCAAGTCTTTGCCACAGAGGACCAGTGGCTTTTTTAAAGTCGTCAGCCCACCGGGCACATGGTCTTCCTCTCTTTCGCTTGGTGTTGTAGCGAGGTGTCCATTGGGTGACTTTTTTCGACCATTTTGCTCTCTGGCCTCTGAGCAGGTGTCCTGTCCATCTCCATTTAAGCCTTTTGGCTCTGGTCATTGCATCTTCCCAGTTGGTGATCCTTCGGAGATCTACAGCTCTTTTCCTATCATTCCGTGTGTACCCTAGTATGCTCCTTTCCATACTTCTCTGGCAAGTCACAAGCTTTTGACTTGTGACTTGCTTAGTGGTCCAAGTTTCGCAGCCGTACGTTAGGATAGGTAAGATACAGGTGTTGAAGATGCTCCTTTTGATCCTAAGTGGGTAATCTTTATTCTTTAGGATGTGTTTTAATGACCAGAATCTTTTCCAGGCATTTGAGGTTCTTCTCTCTATTTCCTGATGGGCTTGTTCTGTCATGGAGATGAGTTGTCCCAAGTATATGTAGGTTGTCACATATTCTAGGTTTTCGTTCTCTAGGATAATAGTATCTGGTGTTCTGTTTGTCATGGCTTTTGTTTTTGATTTGTTCATTGTTAAACCCACTTCTTTGCTTTTGGTTGCCAGTTCTTCGATCATAGTTTGTAGTGTTCCCGGGTTGTCAGTTATGAGCACAATGTCATCTGCAAATCTCAAATGGTTGATCCTTTCTCCATCTATGTTTATACCGCAATCTTCCCAGTGTAGGTTTCTGAAGACTTCTTCCAACACACTAGTAAAGAGCTTAGGCGAAAGAGGGTCTCCCTGTCTGACTCCTTTTTTGAGTGGGAATGATTCTCCCAGCATCTCCAGCTTCACCCTGGCCGAGCACTGGCTGTAGACATTTCCGATGAGTCTAATGTATTTCCCTGCAATGCCTTGGTTTTTTAGCGCTCTCCAAATGCATGGGTGCTCCAAAGAGTCGAAAGCTTTGCTGTAGTCGACAAAAGCCAGATACAGGGGATATCCATATTCCTGGCACTTTTCGACAATTTGCTTCAAGGTGTGCATGTGGTCTATTGTGGAGAATCCAGACCGAAATCCGGCTTGCTCGATAGGTTGTTGTTCGTCAAGTTGTTTGGTGATGCGGTTGAGAATGATTTTTGCAAAGACTTTATACACGTTGGACATAAGACTGATAGGACGATAGTTGCTAAGGTCTTCTTTGTCTCCTTTCTTGTGGATTAGGATTATTGTGCTTTGTGTCCATTGTGTAGGTATGTATTCAGTATCTAATATTTCATTGAATAGGTTTGTTAATGTTGTTAGTGTGTCCGGAAGTGCAATTTTGATTGTCTCATTTGTTATGTTGTCGGGGCCAGGGGATTTTTCATTTTTCTGTGTCAGGATTGCATATTCGACTTCCCTTTCTAAAACAGGTGGGATAGGTTCTTCGTGTTCTGGGTCAGGGTTGGCATATGTTTCGGAATTGTTGTCACATGAGTACAGTTCTTTAAAGAAGGATGTTGCAGTATCTAGTATTGTTTTTCTATTTGTAACTAAGTTTTTGTCCTGTTTTTTGAGTCTTGGTATCCATTGTTTAGGTGGTTGTAGTTCTTTTAGGGCTTTCCTTATTCCTCCTGTTTTAGTAATATGATTTATTATGCAGTCCATTGTTTTTTTTGCTTTATCCTTTTTTATACTCTTGTTAATTTCTTTGCTGATCCTTGTTATTTCTTTTAATATGTCTTTATCCTTTTTGTTCTTGAATAATTCTTTTCTTTCCGAAATTAGTTGTTTGGTCTGTGTGCTTAATATTTCCTTCGTCTGTTGTTTTGGTTTTTTAGCTTGATACATTCTGTTTATTTCTTTATTGTATCTTTCCTGCATTGCGTTCGGCGATTCTAGCAGATGGTTTGCGTCTAATTTGGTAGTAAGGGTGTATTCCTCAGAAGGTAGCACTCGTTTGTAGCGTTGCCTAGATTTAACCTGGTTTTTGGAGTGTAAGGTTGCTCTGACCATTCGGTGGTTGGTGTAGAAGTTGAACTGGTTGATTACCTTTACGTCTTTGAAAGCTTTGGGTTGATTGCTTGTTATGAAATCGATTTCGTTATGGTAGCTACCGTCTGGTGACTTCCAGGTCCATTTTTTGCTAGGTTTTTTCTTAAAGAATGTGTTGAGGATAGCCAGGTTGTTTTCGTGACTCAGATTTACTAGTCGTTCTCCGTTATTATTTCTCTTTCCTATGGTGTATTCGCCGATGATATTTTCTTCTCCTGATCTTTGCTTGCCAATTTTCCCATTGAAGTCTCCCATAATTATTAAGTTTTTTTCTGTTACATCTATTGTTTTGGATAGTTGATGATAGAATGAGTCTTTTGTGGCTTCTTCTGCTTGTTCTGTTGGTGCATACACTTGTATCAAGGTCCAGTGTTCTCTGTAGCCTGTTATCTTTATTTTTAGGATTGCTATTCTTTCTGAGATGCCTGTGAATTCTAGTATGCTGTTCTTGAGTTCCTTTCTGACCATGAAGCCTACTCCGTAGTGTCCTTTTGTCTCTCCAATAGAATATAGAATGTAGTCGTCATGTTCAGTGATTTCTGTTCCTAGTCTTCTGACTTCGCTAAGGCCTAGAATGTTCCATTTAATGTTCTTGAGCGCCTCTTCCAGTTCCATAAGTCGATCGCATGTTCTTAGTGTTAGTACGTTGAGCGTGCCGATATAAATATTGGTGTTTATTTGACTTCGTTGCTTAGACTTTAGTAGGTTGGGCTTTGGTGGGTTTGGATTTGGAAGGTTGTGTTTTGGCCGGTTCGTTTGCTCCAATGTGATGTTGAATTAAGTACTTAATACAATATAATTCAGCCGGGACCTTGATTTTGGTCAATATAGCCGGTATGTTGTTCTAAACGATGTCGTCATAAACAGTTTTGACTGTAATTTTATGTTTGGTTTTCAAATATTGAGTCTATGAATAGAAAAATTAGTAGACAAGCCAACAATTTATGATATCCAATAAGACAATAATAATGATATTGTTTTGGATAGAGTTTTGCATTGTGTTTTTATGTAATGAATGATATTCGGTAGTGGGCTGATCGGTTTTAGAGAAAGCATTGTGGGGTGCCTTTCTCAAAACTAATTCGCTGTTTTGCTGATGATTTTCCTTTTTTTTCTGCTTTAAGTGCCAACAAATTTCTATAATTTTATTTTATTTCATTGTTTGCTTCTATTATCTTGTATATGTTTTCATTGTAATTTTTAATTTCAAATTTTTTTTGTGAAACTTATGTTTACTTTAATTGTCATTTTAGATGTAAGATTTTGTAAAATAATTAGTAGATTTAGTACTGTGTGTGATGTTGTAAGCTTATTAACTAAATAAATAAATAATGAATGATTGTAGTGAATCTCAAGAACTAAAATCAGATCAGTCAGAATGGGTCAAGGATACAACTAATCTTGTTTATAAATTACTTGGTGAGACACCGCCAGATGGGAAGAGATTTGTTGAATGTGTCAAAAGTATATTAAAGCGAGAAGAGCACTGGAACAATTGGAAAAATGATGGTTGCCCAGGTATAAATCCTATTGTAACATCCTTATTATATTTTATTCATACAGTGAAATCTCGATAACTCGAATGTCGAGGGAAAAAAAATCGAGTTAACGAGTTTTCGAAATGCTGCTGAAATTTCGACTTACAGAGACGCGATTTCTAAGTGTATTTTTCGATTTGTAGAGTCGAATTTTAATAACAATTCAACTGAAGTTTTGTAGTATATATTTTTTTATGAATGCATTCATTCGTTGCATGTGTACAAGATAAAAACAATAGAAGCCCCGAACCCGAACAGTCATTTTGGATTTTATTGCTATTATTTCAGGGAATTCCAAGTAAGACGTCATTATATTTTACTAACTACGACTTACGGAGTCTCCTTTTTGAAATTCGAGTTATAAAGTATAAATATGTATTATCAAAACTTCGTAGGCAAATAACATTTTGTCCCAGTAACAAAGTTTAAATAATTCGATATACCGCGTATTTAGGGGTTCAGCAGAAGGGAATTGTAAGGATTTTTACTTAATGAGGTGCGAGTTTTCGAGATTCCAGTGTATTATGAAACCTTTAATGGGTATTTCAGAGTTCCAAAAACCAAAGCCGGCAGTACAAACTGAATCAATCGAAGAAGTAAGACGTGTAAAGAAACGTCGGCGACCTGTTGGGGATATTATCAAAGAATATGAAACACAAAGCAAACATTTTATGGGAAAGTAAGTATAATATTTCTCAAATCTTTATTATCAATTAATAGATTCATTGAAAAGCTGAATATTTCCTAATACTATTAACAACTTTTTGTATAAGAAGTTTCCACGTACAAAGTGGAAAATTTTAGTCGATTTTTGTGTCTATTATAACACTGACCAACCATTACACCTGTTTTACACTATAAATGATTATGAGTTAAGAAAAAGAGTTCTAAAAATAAACTTTTCATTCTCATTCCAAGATTTCTCTCAATTTTGTCGATTGTTCAATGTGATTTGGGTTCTTTGTTAGTCTTTATACTGAAATTTAATCTATTGAAATATTTTATAAGTACGTAGTTGTGTACTTATTAAACTATTACTTGTTATAAAAATAGGCCTGTAATTTAAACTGAAGTTCTCACATATCTAAAAAAAAGTTTGATTAACATTTATATTTGCATTATTTTCAGCAATGAATTGACAAAATTGTGGAATCAATGTCCAGACAATCTTGCCGCGTGTCGTACTAAAGAGAGAGATTTTATGCCTTCATTGGGTAAGAACTATTTACACTAAGAGAAATGATTCAATTGTTTGTTTTAACACTATTTCTAAATAGGCAGCTTTATGTGGCTAATTTCGCCCTATAGTTTTCTTTTACCGTACGAGAGAGTAATAAATGCGTACATACAAATTTTTTATGTCTTGTTCATATTTATACAATACTAAAACTTTAGATTTCCGAGACTTAGAGGTAGGGAAAAAGGAAGATAGGTTAGGAATTTAGTGAATTTAATAATTGTGATTACAATTTATTTATTTCATAAATTCTCTTTACGAAATTTTAATTTATAAATAGAATTTCTATAAGGTCTCAATAGCTCTCTCCCTTTTCTTCGACAAAAACGCTGCACATCTTCGTGACGCTAATATTATTATTATTGCGTTTCATACGTAAAATTTTTACCCTTATGCACCTAAAGAAGTTTCACTTCAAAAAAGTGCACAGCCGTGATTCGAAGTCTCAGGGTTGGGAGGCGTTTGCTCAAGCCTAGGCCAACACTGCTCAATAATAAACCTGTTAAAAAACGTAAACTTTTTTAAAACTTACCAGTATAACGCTACTTTATTAGCAAAGATATATCATTAGGAGCAGAGAAATTTACAATATTTAAATATTCAATTAATGCTGGAAAAAATATACCTTTTTTCTAAGACTTGATTGCCAGAACCCTTTATTTCTTTATTTACTACTAGCTGGCCTGGCGAACATCGTACCGCCAAACAGTCGATTCTTTATTTTCTTTTTAATACTTATTCTGCTATTCGGGACACCGGTCTAGCTAGTAAGATAAAAAAAGAAAGTTGATAAGACAACAAATACATTATGTCAAAAAATTAAAATTTACCTTCCCGAAACCCCTCCACTAACACTTGAATTTTATGATATGGTATTAAAGTTCAAATTGCCTTTAAATATTATTACGAATATTTTGTATGGGAATATAGAAAAGTGTTGTTTTTAGACATTTTCACTCGATTTTTTTAAATTTTTCTCACCGTAAGAACCATCCTCGTACTTCAAGGAATATTATAAAAAAAGAATCAGACAAATCGGTCAAGCCGTTTTCATGTTATGTCGTGACAACGGAAAACGGGTTTCATTTTTATATATATAGATACTTACTAGATATACTTTTACACACAAATTTTCCAAGACTTCTTTTACTTACACTGTTAATTTTTACTATTATTATTATTTTCTTCTACTATTTTTATTTTTACATTCTTTTTCTGACTAATGTGGTCACTGGCAGAATGACCAGCGCTGTGCAATACGTCAGCTCGACAGCATAATGCTGAGGCCAGGGCCAGTTACAACCATACACACACACATTACACACTTAAAATGTACCTTTATATTATTTTTTTTCTTTTCATATTTTTTGTCATTTTTCTGTTTTTGATTATTATTATTATTTTGTGTGTTTCTGTGTGTGTGTTTTCTTAGTAATAAATGTTTTTTTATGTCTTCATACAAAAAAAAATACATATAAATTCTATGTATTTTAATAGTTTTTGAGACACGTACCAACGAATAATGTGTGTTTATGTTTATTCCAGAGTATATGTTGTCTGGTGGGACTAGTAGTGGGAGTGGCGGTGGGTGGGGCTGGCGAGCTTTGAGGCTTTTAGCTCGGAGATCGCCGCATTTCTTTGTACATACAAATAATCCCATTGGACGGCTATCGGACTATTTGGACGATATGGTTAGTATTTAATTGTTTATATTTGAAATGAAATTGAGAGAACAATTAGATACAGTTTAATTAAATGTTGGATAACTTTAATTGTAAGTCGACTTTTGTTCTAGAATGTAATCGGTAACTTTTTAATGAAAAAAAGTGGATTGTTGTTGCTACATAGGGAGTGTTCAAGTATTACGTCACGCAATTTTTGGAGATTATTGACCCCCCCCCCATGTACGCGCCATAACGTTTTTCTGTACCCAATAGTAAAACGTTTCGTGACCACCCAGTGACTCTTTATACTGAAAAGTTACCATTATGTGGTGTAAAGTACTGGAAAGTCGAAAATAATATTAACAATAACGCGTAATTCAATCCCCGCCCCGCATCGTAACGTTTTTTACAAAAGGACCCCCCCCCCAAAATTCGTTACGTAATACTTGAACGCTACCTTAATTCGTTTAGGTACATTTCAAATCTAAATATAATTTGTAAAAGTAAAGTATTTTTTTTTAATATAGGTATGGTGTTTATAGAAAATTAATTATTTTAGGTAAAACGTATTTCACGTGAAGTTGCAGCGAGTGCGACTGCTAACACGGCTAATGGAGACCCATCTGCTGTCGAAGATAAGAAACCGGTGACTATTATTATCTTATATATAAAATTCTCGTGTCACAATGTTAGTTACCATACTCCTCCGAAACGGCTTGACCGATTTTTATCAAATTTTATATGCATATTCAGTAGGTCTGTGAATCGGTATTTTTCATACCCCTAAGTGATAAAGGTTGTCCACCCCTAACATTTTATTTTTATTAATTGGACGAAATTTTAATTTTTTTATAATGTGCCACTAAAAAATACATACAACCCTAAATTTTCACCCCTCTACAATCAACCCCTATTTTTTATTTGTTAATTAAAATCTTATGACTTGAACTCTGAGGTTTATATAGAGAAAAAGGTAGGCTAAGTAAAATCACATTAAGGAGAAACGAAGTTCGCGGGGACAACAAGTTAGTATATATATATATGTGGGTAAAGTGCGAGCACAAAAGATACAAATAATAATTGGAATGATTTATATATAGTATTTTGTTGAGGCGAGTATTTTATTGTGTTTTAGTTTGATCTGTATGTATGTATTTGAGAGACGTGTAAACTTCGTAAGTTTTGTCCACAAATTTCTTTGAAACTAAAAGCAATATCGAGAGGGGAACGGAATGTTGGTATCAAATTATAATGTTTTTTCCCCTCTCTAGGAATCGCAAGAAGAAGAAATGACTGAAGAGCAGATTGAAACAGACCTTATAAAGGATGGAGACACTGATATAGAACAGGTAACATTGATAATATAATTTTATGTTCAAAAAAATTTAATAACTTAAATACAGATTATTATCGTAATTTATATAATTTATCGTAAAATTAAGCAAATAAATAAATAAATAAATAAATAAATTTAAAAAGAGCCCAAAGCGAACGCGAGATAAGTCAAATCTAATTTTCCATAGACTATAGAAATTATCTTGACCAAGCAATTGGCCTAAAAGTCTAGATACTAGGCCATAAACTCCAAAAAAAAAAAAAATGACCAAGCAAGATAATTTCTATAGTCTATGGAAAATTACATTGTTCTTTGTTTGAGCAAAAATGTTGATACATAATTTTTTTTTTAAATTTCGAATTTAGTCATGTTCACATGTTTAAATAATAGAAGAGTTTATTTATGGAAATTTTCAGTCTTTAATTATTTTATAAAAACAATTTAACTAAAAATATAATTATTTTAACGCTAATTAAAATTAAAAACGGGTATTTCTCATTCTCTTAGGTGCCAGATTCAACAGACGCAAACGATGAAGACAAACCAACTAGAACTCGTCTCACAATGATAACAGACTCTCAATTAGACGTATTAGTTGCAAATCTCTCTGACTGGAAGAAATTAGCAGCAAAACTTGGCTACAAACCCGACGAAATAGAGTTCTTTGAGACAGAGAACGCGACAGATGAAGCTAGAGCCAAAAATATGCTTAAACTGTGGTTTGATGATGACGAAGATGCATCTGTCGAGAATTTACTCTATATTATGGAGGGTTTGGAGTTGGTTGACGCTTGCGAAGCGTTGAGAAACGCTAAATGACAGTCAAAACGTAGGCGTATTGCCTACAGAAGGGTTATTCAATAAATATAATGTGTATGTGTCTTAATAAACCTGTAAAGATTGTATGCAATATATGTTTTATTTTCTGGCAAATAATAGAATATAGAAAAAAGTACTGACTATTGAACTACTACTATTAAATTCACGCACTATGTAAAAATCCCTCACAAACTATTTATTCGTAGTGATTGCGTCTATCTATTATCAATAGTTATTTCGACTTAAAATTTAATGGTAAAATACACTATTTCAAAATCAATATTCAGAGCAAAATGTACATGAATTTCCGTCGGAAACTCATTCGGTTTAAATTTATAAAACCATTAAACAATGTCGGCCGATCCGAAATTATAACTTGCGCGTATTTCCTCATCGCCGCTGACTCAGTCGCCCCAAAACAGAACTTATTACTTACAAATATATCGGCCATACATTCAAACAAGAATGACCCTTATTACAACGAATTAAGAGCTACTCTAAACACTTTAAAAACTTTGCAAAAGAATATAACAACCAATTTAAGTTGACCCGTAAGCGCAAAGCGTTGTTATTAATTCAAGAGGCGCTCGTAACGATGCAGCGTGCTTTGCAGATCAAGATACGGTGGTCGTCATTCACCGCCGGTGTTTACAGAATCGCGGAATAGTGGCTGCACCGAATTTAGTTTGAAACGTATACGTCAATGGACAGACGGGGCTTAGGTAGTGCGCGGACGGTCGATCTTAAATTATTTATATTTTTATGATCCGATACTGGACTAGATATTTATATTAAAAATAATGGAGGAACGAGCATGACGTGCGTGCGATATATTGTGGATTGTGCGAAAGCGGTAAGTACGAAACTAATACGAATTAAATTTCAGTATTATAGAGTATTTATTGTCCTTTAATCAAACAAAAATAATGGTTACGTTAAACTAATTATTAATATGTCCAAAATAATTTGTAGGTGCTTTGTTTACTTAGAAACTTAAACGAATAAGTGTAAACATATTATTAGCCATTCTTTGCTATAGAATATAAGATGTATATTTTTAATGCTTCTAAAAGCCTTAAATTAAATTTACATGTCTTGATTGTCACTGCGCATATGTTTAGCGACTTTAAAAAAAACCCAGTATGTCATTTATAAAATTTCGTAAGTGTGCGTTTTCTTTTTCCAAAAAAAGAGACGAACATATTGACTGACAGGAAAAGAAAAATTCTAATTCAAAAAAAGAAGTCCAAGTTTCATCAACATCTTTAAAATTAGCTATATTATATTCAAAATGTATACAAATTTAATCACTTTTATATGATAATATGTATTTCAGGCAGTTAATAAAATATCGCGTCGTTTATGTGGAAACTAGTAACGTTTTACGACAAATATAAAGATAAAAGTTTCAGACGAAAATTCCAGACACTAGCCTACGTATATTTTTAAACACCTAGACATAGTTGACTATCAATTTAAATATCCAACCAATGAGAGATTTGTATGTTTCTTAAAAATTGAGTCTCAACTACTTAACCTATACAACAACCTTAAAAACATAAAAATATTGATAACTTCGTTACATTTATAGAAAGAAATAACAATATAAAAATTATAAGAAATTCTAACAAGCTAACAAGCGATCTCTTCCAGGCAACCCTGGTAAGGAAAAAAGCAAAAAAAAGAAACATGATGGGTAACGTGCAAGAAGTGCAAAACCAAATCTAATATAAAATAAACTAAAAAGCTAACCTCATGGATTCATGAATTGCGGTGCAATACAAAAGAATAAGAAATACAAGAATTACAAAAGTCCCGATTGGGAGGATAGGATATGGTAAAGAAATTTTGAGGATTTTAAAAGATGAAGGGAAAATGTTTTTTGTTGTTTCGGTTTTGTTTATTATCAGATTGGACAAATTGCAACGATTTCCTCCAGTAGCTACCATGTGCGGCAACTATATGTTACGATAATATTGCAGTTTCACATGTAAGTAGGAATATATGTCTTATCATTAGTATGTGTTTAGTAGAATTTTATGATTTTTTTGACACGACAAAGCAATCAATACGTTTTCGTAGAATTTTATACGTTTATCGTGATTTTGCCATAAACTTGGTAACTTGAACAACACTTATATGTTCTAAATATAATCTAGAGCGCTTAGTATTATGCCTTCAATACTGCTTTGACAAAAACCTTACTCATAAAAACTGAAGCGACATCTTAGGCTACTCAGTACGACGACGTCATACCTGATACGATACGTTATACCTGAAACGCGTTATCAAAATTATTCCGACCACTAAGGATATACACAACTCCTAATGGCCATTGGGTCCACGGGCTAATCAATGCCAATTAGTCAAAGATTCTTTAGGTAGAACAGCATCTTCCTTCTTCTACAAAGCTAAAAGTATGTTCACTATTCTAACTACAGTAATTTTTAATATCTCGCCGAAATCGTTCACAACAGCCCCCTTCAAGAAATTGCATTGAGATAACAGAGGAAATAATAACGATGGCAATGTTAGGTCACTATTTGCCAACAATAGATTTGGTAACTATGATCCGAAATCTCGGCAGAGTCAGGGAAAGTTAAAGATTGGATGTGTAGCTAATCATATCGATCAGCCGAGAGATTAAAAGTCGCAGATAGAAGAGAGAGAAGATTAAGAGAGCCATAGATAAGAGCAATTCATGACCATAAAATGGAATCGGGAAATATAGCGCGTATGGCCGAGACGCCATAGACCCAAAGGCTCCTTAAATGGAGACAGAACAAAAGACCGCCTGGAGATGGACTAACGTCATCACAAAGCATGCAGGCTGCAAATGGATTCAAAAACCGCAACACCAGTCTATTCTCTGGTAATTTGGGGAGGCCTACGTCAAAAGATGGACTAGGCGTAGGTATGGTATGTATAAAGCATACCGGCTTTTTTCAATATGAGTGAACATTCGAATGAATTTCTCGTTCAGAATTAAATAAACACTAGCATTTTATTACGACGTTGAAATTCAAATAAATGTCCCCCGTGAAAGACAAATGTTCGGTGACATAAATGTGTCTGTCAGGTGTATAATTACGACTAAACTGCCAACGCATTCACATTAAGAAGTTAATGAATTTTTAAATGAAAGAATGTCATTCAAAACTTACAGTGATAAGAGTACTTATATGTATTGGTAGATTTATATAATTTTATATTTTTGTATCTAAAGAATAGTGCACTCAACATGGAATTAATTAGGTACTTCACAAAACTTTACAAAAATTTCAAACTTGGAAGCCACAAACATCATGAAATTCACAAAGATAATCAACTCAGGTCAAACGGATACTCTCCTATTTTGGAGATGGTTAAAAGGATCTTAAAATGATAATTAAATCAGACGCATAACAGACTTCCAATTCCTATAGAACAAAACAAATGCCTCGCAAAACATCAACCACACCAACACTGATTGATCTTAAATGATTGCAACAATAACAAAATAAAAGCATGATAATTTATTTAGCCGCCCCTGGCTTATATTTTTAAATCTAAATAAACAGTTTGAAGCTTGCGGAAAATATTTCAGCACCTTTTAGAATGTATTTTCGTGATAGCTGGATTAAGCGTACAAAATGTTTTATACGAATACGGTCAATAAATTACTAAGAACGGGTATAATAATACGCGGAACAGAACATTATGTACAGTTTTATTTAATTTAGAGAGAAAAACTCGAATGAGCTTCCAATTCGACTCTTATGTATGCATATTGTTCCTTTTCTATAATCAAATCTACGCATTATTTCCAATGTAAAATTTATATAAATAGGTGAAGAAACGCAACATTATGAATGGTTATGTTTTGTCTATGCCACTTCGGCCATCTATGCTTTAAATTCTACAGGGCATAAAAAATACTTTCAACAAATTAATATTATGGCTATCAAATAGCTAGACTTTTACTTATCTCTGGATCGTAGCGTCACCTTTTCATAAAAACTAAATTAATCTCCTTGCACACTATTTCAATAAAATTTCTCTCTTATAAACTCTTTTGTCTCTTCCTGTCAAATTGTTTTTACGCTGTGATGAAATGAGACGGATGAGTTCTGCAGTTAGCGCTACAAAAAAGTTTTTATAAGAGGGTAAACAGTCTTCACGTCATTGTTAAATTATAGAAAAGCTTGATCACGCCAAATAAATAATAATTATTAGATTACGATTCAACAACACAAAATGCTAGAATAACTTTGACACGTCCAATTATCCCATTCTCGACACGCATCTAAATCACCGATGACACCTGGCGTTGATTTTTCTAAGAATAAAAGGGCCGACTTGTTACCGAATTAACTATGTTTAGAAAAGCGAGCGTTGCCCCATAATCCTCTTCCTTCCATGTGATTTACGTGACCATTCAACTTTCCCTGCAGTCTTTCGTGTGTTATGAAATTTTATGTTTGTCTTTTCATCACGTATATGGGTGTAGTCCTGTTTTTTTACTCTTTAATAAACAGTGGCATACTTATGTATTTTAGATTGTGTTGTATCTTAGGTTCATTTCTTGAGAATAAAATTATCGTTTCAGTTTGTTACGGCACTTACTCCCACAGACTTGTGTGCATCCATAGAGTTAACTGTTTTGTTTTCCAACTTATGAATATATTATAATAAAAAATTGTTCATGTCAAATACAACTAGGAACAAATCGTCTAATTATGCAGCTTCCTCTTGGCCGATATTGGCACGGTTACAACGGAAACTATTGACGCACTGTTGCGGATCTCAAAATAAACTCATTTAAAATAGTTTTAGTGTTTATTTTGATTAGGCATCTGCATAATTTTTTGGTTTTCATATCTATATAAATTCATATATAGAATCAGACTTACAAATCATTTTTGTATTTTGACTTCTTGCTTCATGTATATACTCTCATGCCCCTATAAAGGCCGATTTACATTATCTTAGTGTTTAGGAGAGTGCTTTAGTACAACTTGAAAGGCAAGTTCTTTAGCGTAGCGTTTACATGTTTCAACTAAAGTACTATCCTAAAGCACTCTCCTAAACACTAAGATAATGTAAATCGGCCTTAAGACGTACACTTCTGCGTTTGATCGTTACCCTTTATTAGAAATTACACATCAATGCTTCATTCCTAGTCGTGAATAAGCGCGAGACTCCAGAATATTATGCGGAAGTAATTCTAAGCGTTGTCCCGATTCAGAATGTTACTCTTATACATACCGATTTCCTCATTAGGTTTTTCCTTCCGCATGTGTGTGTGCATTGCACAAAGAAAAATCCATTTGTGCATAGTACGGTTAACCAAATTTGTTATACATATACGTTTTTGCAAGTTACTTAGAGTGTTTTCTCATTTTATTGGTACCAACTCACGTTAAAACATTTCATTTTGTAATATTAAAACGCTACTGATTATGGGGTATAGCTCTGATCCGGCCACTTTTGCGTTTAGTTTATACTGACCTTGTTTTATTTCGATCAAGCAGACATATACTAAAAGTATATTGCAGATTTAAACGTAAGGAATTGTGCGCAAGACACCTGTATAAGATTGGAAATACGCCAAAGAGTGTTTTCTGATGTGATGCAGGATTTATCAGTAACTATGATTAGAGGATGACCGCATAAGACGGTATGCCATATGACCAGGTATACAGCTTCGATGCGCGGTGAAACAATTGTTTGATGTTTCTGTAAACAGTCGTAATGGTAAAAGGAAATAATCTTCTAAATTTATTTTGTATTGCATCGCCATTTTTTTGTATAATTTTAGATTAAAGTTCTATAATTTTTTTATACAATTTGGCTATACACTTCTTGCACCTTATCCATGATATTTTTTTTCGGGCGTGGCCCACTAACGCTAAGCCATGAAGCATGGCAGCGTTATTAAATAAAACATTTTTACCCCAGGACCTGCACTTCTGGTGCTAGAGAATCCGTCCCTGTGCGTGTTCACTCAGGCTGTCCAAAAACATACTCCTCCTACAAAGGCCGGCAACGCACCCACTAAAATGGGTGTCTATCGGCTGCGATGACTGCCCTTTTTGGGGTCCCTTAAACTCGTTTGCCCCCATATCCTATAAATAAAAAGCACGTGATTGGCTCTCAAGTCTCATGGGACTATAGACTTCAAACAAAAAACGAATTAATAAAACTTATTTTAAGCTTTCGGACATAATTGTTCAGTCGAGCTTGTGTTAAATTTTTGGTAGATAAATTTTAGTAGTCCATTAACATGTCTGCGTCGAATGTTCATCATTAAATTCTTATGCTTTGTTATTCCGCGTTGAAAAGAGATGTTAGGATTGTTCATTCGCTTCCAAAAATAACATTGGTTGGAATTAATGTAGTACATACTCAGATATAAAAATGAAAGTCTTTTTACGACTATATGCTTGTCAAAGTTAACAGTATTTAGCACATAGTGTGGTAAATTGTGGTCGACTGAAGGGGGGTAATCGACCAATCACTGCAGTGAATGAGTAGGTGTTCTCAATGGCTGATATTTACAGAACACGGGGGTGTGGCAGGGGTGAGGCAGCTGAAGAAATGAAATTGTAATTTTTATACTTTTCTCAAACTTAGGTTAAGAATATATTCTAGACTATCGATCCGTCCCGGCTTCGCACGGATGGACATATTTTATTTATTTTGTAGATATTGCTATGTTCTTTAATAATGTGGAACATTTTTTGTTCTATCATCAATCGTTTTCGCAGCGCATGCGATGAAAGATAATTTATAAGCATTTTTTTGCACCTAACATTATTGTAATATTATTAGGCATTCTTATTTTTTCTTGCAATTAAAATATAGCCTATATTAATCAGTGATAATGTAGCATTCAAATGGTGAATTTTTTTTTTAAATCGGTCCAGTGCTTTTTGAGCCAATTCGTTACAAATATACAAACCATTTCTCTTTATGATATTAGTATAGATTATTAAATTTAAATATTGTTATCAATTAAATATATTATAAAATAAATGCACACGGTGTTCTGATGTTTTTAAAACATCTATGGCACCTCTTAAACTCAAGTGAAAGACTCATCGTCCTCAAAACTGTACCTCTCTTATGAGGGGCTCTTATGAGGCGCTTTGCAAAAACCCGTGGAAACAGATAGTCCACTGCAGATGCTTCCTTGTGGACCACGACGCTCAGACATGAGCTGCCGATTAAAGAGAGAAAGAGATGGCACGTCTTAAAAATGTAGAATATCTTCGTTATTCGTGTTAAACTGAGATTTTCATTGATTAAACTATTGCCCGTTTCACTTCGTTCCTCGCTCAACGAATAACTATCGCAATACAGCGAGGAAATGCTGCCAGCATTACTTATCCATTTTTAATTATTATTATGTATGTTAAGAATATTGTAAATACTGTATATTTGTGTGTTGGAAATAAAATATATATTAGAAATTACTCAAATTGTTACGTTCTGTAAGTACGCCAACCTCGTGTTTACATAAACCGATTTGTTTACATTAGCAATGTTTAAAATAGGCCAAATGCCAAAACATGGATTTCCGCAAGTGATGTACTTTCAAAGAGCTACGATGATGTCGAATGGAAGTAAAATGTATACATATCAACAGTTTAAACATTCTTTGCTTCGTTTTCAATTAATTTGTTTATTAACCTTTGCTGCAAACTTATATTTAAATTGAAAGGTATATACACAACATACATTAATTCGAACTCATTCCCAAGGTTCAAAATCAGCCGAATTTTGGTTGCAAAAACCAACCTCAGGAGTTCAGGCACCTCTTATTCGAATTCTTCGCGAATATAACAGAATAAACACTAGATGATACTTATCCAGAGGTTGACATAATCGGTAGTTGGTTGATCATTTTCAAATCTATTAGGTATGAGGGTGTGCAATTGTTTAATCAGTTGCCGTCTAAGGTTCGTAACATTAGCGTGATTAATCAGTTCAAAAGGGCATTAAAGATACACATCAGAATGAGCCCATTAGACTAAAATTGGGCTAGCTGATGGCGACGTGTATCTCGTTCGTATATACTTAATATTAAATTTCTCATGTAAATAAAAAATAATTTTTGTAATGAGAAATAAAGTTCTTTAAACATCAATTTAAAAAAAGCAATTATCTTCCATTCGAAATTTTTTGCTGAACAATAAGCAAAAAATTACTAGTAAGTACAATCTAAAATTATTTTGTAAAATTTATGTTTACCGTAAGAAAATACAGCCGCAACGGTCTATACTATGTTTAAAATATGTATATTCTATTTGTAAAATTCGAAACTACAAAATATAATTAAGTAGTAATTAATATTACATCTTAGGAAAAGTCTTAAGTGAGAGAGTGATAAAAATTGTGAAGGGTTTTATTTCTTATAAACTGGTATAAGATATACGTTTTTAGAAGGATTTTTGAAGAAAGAAGAGGAAAGTTCTCCATAAATTTGTCTTTTTCCGCTTTGCTGCTGATGCGTTGTCGAATGTCAACAGCAAAGTGAAAAGGTCTCCTTTATGAGAACGTGCACCGATGCCAACGTGGAATCAAGAAATGCAGAAGAGAAGAACTTATATGTGTAAAATTAAAGAGTGTTTAATATATAATATGTTTATAGATAAATTCGTATCTTATTTCTTTATTCAAAAATAAATAATAATAAACTTTGTTCCACTTACAATTATTCTTTTTTTAAAAGCTAATTGAAATATAATTATTCTTACTTAACTGTGACTCAATAAAAATATGTGTTGTGATCTATTTGTTGCTTGATTTCTAGATATTATTGTGGAGCAGTTTGGCCATGTGGCTTCAGCGTGTGACTCTCATTCAAGTCGTAGGTTCGAACCCAGGCCCTGCACCAATTGCTCTTGTCTATGATGCGCATTTAACACTGGCTCGATCAGTGAAAGAAATATCATGAGACCAGCACGCCTTTTATTAAAGACACTAACTTTTACAACCCATTGATATCACAGTGTAATCCGAGATTTATGTCTCAAAATTTTGAGTGTATAAAAACACGCCACTGAAGAACATCTAACCTCGATTCATCGTTACTGAAAAGCTCAACACAATTTTGACCTAGAACGGTAATCGTTTACCACATCAATCGAGTTTTATTACCTGCCGAAATCCTCTAACGTTTACTCTGTAAACAAAGAGGGCCGATTAAATTATAAAAAACATCTTCACTCACTGCATATTGTATATACAATACAGAGCATTTCTCTTAAGTAAGAAACTGCTGCTTTAAATTCCCGTTACAATGGTAACTTATATAAATAGTACGACATTCCCAAGAGACCCAATACAAATACTATTAAAAAGTGCTTCTTTAGTTATAAGATTACATTTGACTGGTTTAGAGATGTTGTTCAACGAACAATCACAATTGGTCGCGCCATTATTCCGTCCTACGTTATACATTCACTTGTCTTACTTGACTTAATGTCGTATCAAACCTAGATGGGGCAGAGGGCGTTCACAGTGAGTCTTCATCGCGTTCGGTCTTTAGCCTCGTATTCCACAAGTCTTTCCAGCTCTCTTTGCCTCATCTGCAACTGTACTACGGTTCGTTTGGCCTAGCTTCCGCTTTCCTTGCAGGTGCCAATCTAGCGTCTGCTTGGGGATATAACTGGAAACTTGTCGCTAGATATGCTAATGGGGTTTCTCGACAGCGCGCATATACATTCACACAATGCTTTTTAATTTTATATTCTATAAAAATGTATATATTGAAACACAGTTGAACCTATGAAATCTATTATCACTCAGCGAAATGCATTCACACATGTAACATGCATTACATTTACACAGAACGAGGTGGTAAAAGCAACATGTTTATTCAAAGATAAAACAGCTCATCTCTCAGATTGTTTTAGACATTCTCTTTAGTTTACGTCTGTTACATTGTACGCAGAGCCACGCTAAATTAAGCTACTACAAACCAGAACAATTCTCCAGATAAATTTTATGCCTGAAGTTTTGGAAATCACAATCAAATAATGATTTATGAAAAGAAAAATGATATAGTATAGGCAATATCTCGTGCGCAAAACTTAGCACTGACTTCCGTAAAATAATTTTATTAATCTTTTCAAGCACCATATAGTTGATTTTAAAGTCCATCTTTTATTTTTCTTCTGTTGTAGGACTCTTTTTTAAAATGGCATTCTAATTCCTGTTATGCTGGTGCTTTAGGTTTTGTAGTACACAGAATAAATCCCCCGTCAGTTGTGAACGTAACATCAAGTGCTTGTCTTAAATTAGCAAACCCGTAAATCAAACGATTCGGGCCAACATTACGCCATACAATTCCGCACATATTTCTGTACTCAGTCACACCAATCGTTCTTAATTCATAAAATTTGTTTGTATTTATTTATTTTTCAGAGACATTCATAGAGGTTCATGGATTAAGATGACATTCAAGAATTATTCCGTAACGGGGAAAAGGACTTTTGAGGTTTTGATATGAAGTAAAGATTTTTTCTATAAAGGGGCTGCAGAGCCGCGCCGACCCCCGGCAGCGCCTGTGTGCGAAACCCATGAAGCGCCTCCTATTTTTTTTATAGGGGAACAAACAAGCCTGCGGGACGGCCAAAACGGGCAGTCATCGCAGCCCATAGACATTTTTAATGGGTGTGTTGCCGGCCTTTGAGCCTAGTGTAAGGTTTTCGGCCTATTTTTACGAATCTTCAAGTTTCAATGTATTTTTTATTTTTTGTTATTTTGACCGAAAGAAACATGTTCTTTAGTTTAATATAATTACTTAAATAATATTTTCTTAAGTAGGTCCGTCCGCTTGCTAAATGTCGTGAAAAATACCAAAAACGCGAATTAAATTGTTACATACTTTATTTATGATGTTATATGTAACTGTTTTTAAGGTCAAATTTATGAGATATTTTTAATAAATCCCATCTTTTAGTACATACGAAAGCTAATTATATAATTCTTGCACAATATTAAAAAATCGTGTGATAATTGAGGTTGGCAGCGTCGTTTACTATTAAGGGTCGATTCGACCAAACTTCAATTTATACACGAGTAACTATACCAAGAATAATCTATTCCATGATTTTAATCTCGAGTAAATCCATAGTCGTTTGTCCACGTAATCGATAGTATAATTGCGCTAGGAATAACTATACGCGAAAAGCAAGAGAATGGTGAACGAAAATAAAACTCGGCAAATAAATGTTGTTCTACAACGGGACAGTGTAAGAGCATACATCATGTCAACTCGCTTTTGCCGTATTATAGTGTGAAAAAGTAGCTTTTAACAGGTGTCAAACGACAACAAAAAGTTTTTATTTGTTGTTTGTTTGAGGCTTTCGTCTAAAAAGGTACTTCTGTTGAGCCTAGTTGAATTTCATTCTAATATTATAGAAAATAAAAAAATCTAAAAATAAATAAATAAATAATAAATTGTTTAAACGTTTCATTATACAATGCCAGACTATTAATTAAGTGCGTTGCGTTAACTTGAAATTAAAACACAGAATACATATTTGGGAAATGACAGAAATCAGCTGATTGGACTGACTGACGCCATTAAATTATTCTAGGAATAGCTGTTATTCCGTGCGAAACGGCGGTATAGTAGCTATTCTCGAATAGGCCCACTATTCTTAGAATTTGTAGATGGTAAAACGTAAAATTGATTTACTCTCGATTAACTGACGATTTATTCTAAGATTAAGATTTACTCTTGTTTGGTCGAATCGACCCTAAATTAAACTATGGCTAGCGCACAGTAGGTAAAAAACGCTGGGATTTAATACAGCAATATTCTTACCGCGCAAATTTGAGCCACTATCATAGCCTTGTCCCCTTAAATTGTTTATGTCCAAATTAATTTAGGTTTTCTATTATAAATGACGTTACTCCAGCGCCAGTTGCATCTATAATTGGACAGAAAGCAAGGAAATACTCTCTTATTTCCAACATAGTTTCCATGTTAAAATTGACAAACCTTATTATCATACTAATTTGCTCTTCGTGTGAAACGTCAGGAGTACAATCCAGTATTATTGAAAAATATTTATTAATTCGACATAAATTTAAAATAAAATGTTGAATTTTATTCCCGAGTATTAGTTCATTTTGGATTTTATTAAGGTATGTCGGCATATAATTGAAATCATAAGACAAACACACTCAAAAAACACGGCGCAGCGGCCTTTCTTTTGATTCGCTAATAAGCTCTGAGTAATTAACGTAAACTAAAACCTAACCTAACTAAAATAGATAATTTAGCGCCTGGTAGAATATTTGCTGTATACCGAGGTGCTGTCATAACCTGAAAATTCAGTTGTAATTGCTTCAAAATTATCTCAAAAGATATGTTTAGCATATGCGTAATAAGAAGGGAGATTGATGCTCAATATCAAGAAAAGTTATATGCTACTTTTCACTAGATGGCGTTGATAGTCGAATGAAACGCGCTAGCGTTTCGCCTATATACAGCACTAAGTACTTATTGATTTGTCTGTAATATAATTAAAATTCTATATTTGTAATTTTTGCAAAGCAATAGTTGTTTATTGCTTATATAATAACTTTATTTTGACAGCAATCGTTATTGGTTAGTCCTGACTCCTGTAGCAGATTCAAATTGTTTTAGAGTTTTGTCACTTATGACTTAACTGTAGGGATGTAACATTCTGCATAAAAGAAATCGATTTATTATTAATCGATTACTTCTTTAGCATGAAAAATCGATTAATAAATAATCGAATCGATTTTTGACTTAATTTCAAAATAAACACCCTAAATATTTTATTTTTCATGTTTTGTTTAATTAAAAATAAACAATAGAAATTATAAACACAAACTAACGTTTAAGAATAATCAAAATCGAAATTAAATTAATCTCGTTTTGATGGATTTTAGGTGAAATTTGATAAATGCTGAGTGTATGCCTTTCAGTAGCACATTACAGTATTTTTGATGTCTTTTGTTTAATTATTTATGTCCAAATTAATTTAGTTTTTCTATTATAAATGACGTTACTCCAGCGCCAGTTGAATCTATAATTGGACAGAAAGCAAGGAAATGCTCTCTTATTTCCAACTTTATAGTTTCCATGTTGAAATTGACAAACCTTATTATCATACTAATTTGCTCTTCGTGTGAAACGTCAGGAGTACAATCCAGTATTATTGAAAAATATTTATTAATTCGACATAAATTTAAAATAAAATGTTGAATTTGGTTCCCGAGTATTAGTTCATTTTGGATTTTATTAAGGTATGTCGGCATATAATTGAAATCATAAGACAAACACACTCAAAAAACACGGCGCAGCGGCCTTTCTTTTGATTCGCTAATAAGCTCTGAGTAATTAACGTAAACTAAAACCCAAAGCGTAAAATGACACTTCAAACGTACGTAAGAATATTGTAGTGTAACATAAATAATTTCGGTGGCGGCGCCCTTATTGTCTTAGCGCCTGTGTGCACCGCACACTTCGCACACATGGGCGGCGCGGCCCTGAGGGGCTGATAACTTTTTGCAGCGGTTCCTGTGAGTAACGCAATGAATAATGAGACTGCGACCGATAAGTCCTCGCTGATTAAATAAATCTTTCGATGATGATTAATTTCGAATGAACATTTTTGTATACATTTAATTGTGTAATTCATTAAAGTGTGTATATTTTGTATATATGGATGAATGTTTCAAGTAATAAATGAGGCTTAATTATTATTATTAATTTTTTGAAGTGAAACTTCTTTAGGCGCATAAGGGTAAGATTTTTACGGATTGTCACGAAGATGTGCAGCGTTTTTGCCGTAGAAAAGGGAGAGAGCTATTGATTTAAAATGCCAAGTGTTTTTAATATCGAAGAAATAAATTTAAAAAAAAAATTAATTATTTGTATCCCGACACTTTTAATATTTTAATGACAATTAAATTCTTTAAATTCCTAACATATCTTCCTTTTTCCCTCCATCTAAGTCTTGAAAATCTAAAGTTTTAGATTTGTATAAATTCATTTCCGACATGTGTAGGTACTTTGTACACACTTTTTTCCTTTCTGCCGTACAAAGTGATCACAGACACACACAATTATTAAATTTCGTACGGTCTAGAATATTTTTCGTCTCGCCAAACAAAAATATTTTATTGCCAAAGACCTAAATACCTTTACCATACATCTACTTTTTCTCTGACGTAAAACAGTGTAATTTATTAAAGTGGGAGATTTATAACGCGTGAGCTATTTCCATTTTATTTGCAATTGTTTTGAGTTAAACACGACGTACAAAATACCTCAGTATTTAATACGATTTTACTGAAACTATTAAGTAGTTTTTAATAGTTCACGTTAAATCTTTTGCATCAGCAATGTTGGCCTAGTGGCTTGAGTATGCGTATTCTCATCTGGGATTCGAATCTGTTCTAATATGGGCATTCCTTTCTATGTGCGAATTTAACACTTGCTAGTTAGTAATAATAATAATAAAAGCCTTTTTTGCTGTAATTACTTATACTAGTAGATAAAAATGTGAAGTACTAATAAATTAACACTAATAATTAATCGGCAAGCTGGTTAATTTCTGTTATACAGCTTTTCCTTGAACATAGGCCTCCTCTAAGAGCTTTCTCTCTTCTCTGTTTCTAGCTTTACGATGCCACATAGGGCTAGTTAGTACCTTGAAGGAAAAAATCGTGAGTAAACCTGCATGCGTAATATCCAAAAAGTCAACCGCGTGTCGGGCACAGAAAACTGGCTACTTGATTATTTAAAAAAAATATCACGAAACAGATAGGTATCAGATACATTATTAGTGTAAAATAGCACAATTAAAAATAGTATTTTGTAGAAAATCAAAATTACTGTTATACCCATTCATATTTTCAAAATTTTATTTTACGTAAACTTACTATTAATTTGGAATTTAATTTGCTAATTTTGCAATCTATCTAATCTAAGGAAAAAAGGAGTTTAAAATATAAAACACAAAACACACACTTGTATGGATAACCGTATATTTTAGATATTATATATACAATTACATAACTGATTTCTAAACTTAAATAGCTTCAAACCAATTCCAAGACCTATCAAATTTCCTGTAAAAAGTCAAAGATGTTTGACAGTACTCCAAATTAGTTTGTTTATTACTTTGGAATATATTTTTATTTTAATGTTCATCTAAGTGCGCGTACACTCGTCTCAATTTCTCCCTTTTATTTTTATTCGCGTGACGCTTTTCTTGTTTCCAGGGTTTGGTGAGGAGATTTTCAGTCGTCTGCGAACCACTTATACTGAAAAAAAAAACCAAAATCTTAAAATAACACCTTAAATTGCCTAATAATAAGAAATATTTTTGGCCAACCTGGGATGTGATTGCTTAGCTCCATAAATTTTAGATAGATATGTAAATTTATGTATAAGGTATAATGAAAATATTTTTTTCTCTCTGTTTGTTGTAATGTTTTCATATAGTTTTTTGTATGAATATTATTTTTCTTTACTCATTAGTTTCTAAGGAATTTAAAATGTGTATATAGTTTAGTGTTTTTTTGGTGTTTTCTCTACATTTAGTTTATTTATAAAATATTAAGCAATAATAAAAACAAATAATCATTACAGCCTTTTCCTTTCTAAAATACGATACTAATAATACATAGAATGTATTTCTTTATTATTAGCATAATTGTAATCTTAGATGTGTATACGGTAATTGTCGCATAAGTTTTTATTTCTTTATATATCTTAAACATGTGATTAAAAAAATAAATTAAAGATAAAAACAATCGAATAATCGCCACCTAGACGGTAAATATTGAGCTTGCATTAGCTCCATCTAACCGGATGGCACGGATGTGGCTGAAATAACTGTAAGTGTCTGAGGGAAGACGCAGAAATGGGTCAACCATAGTTTTCTAATAGAATAATACCACTTTATTTACGCAATACCACAAAACAGGAGCAAAATAAAGAAGTGTAAAAGATGTAAATGGGCAATGTTACTGCTTAGGTCGAAGACTATTAGGAATATTTCTAATAAAATATATGACAGTAAGTTCTCTATATAATTCCTTATAAAAAAATGTAATAGCTTAGTCTTTTTTGTAGATATTTATCATTGTTGTGGCAAAGTTTGGGACATGACGGACGACAGAACCCCAAGATCCTTACTAAACTCACAACCTGTGGCGAGAGAAAACCCGGTAGACCGAGGCTGCGTTGGTGGGATGGAGTTGTCAAGGCCCTCGATACAATAGGTGTTCGAAGTTGGACGCAAGAAGCATGAAATGGATTGGCGGAGACGCGAGGAGGCTCCGGCCCATCAGGGGCTGTTTAGCAATTGATGATGTTGTGGCAAAGATTCTAGATTTGGTGAAAGCTAAAACCTGTCATCTGAATTCGGCTTCTTTTATTTAAAACATATATTAAGCTTATGGCAAGATGAGTTTTTTTTGGCATTAATTATATATACCTTAGAAACGATTTTGGACATGCTAGTAGAGTATGCTAGTATATCTAAACAAAGTTTTAGTTCAAACATTCACGGTACAATTTATTTTATGAAAATGAGTCTATAATAATGAAATTTTAGCGCCCACATTTTACAAAATAACAAATTCAAACTTATAAATCTCTAAAACGCCACAAAATTATCATAACGACCATCAAGATGAAAGGGAGATGGTTAATTATTATCAATTATATTTAAGGGAAACCTAAATAAACCTTTGGAATCGCGACTCTGGCGTCGGGCCAAGCGTTAATTCATAAAATTTAACAAGTTTACGAGGAGACGGTGGGTTAACGATCATGAAAATTGCTCAAAAGTATATTCGTACGCAATAACTCGCCTTCTAGAACAGTCTAGATTTAGCTGGAATCTAGATTTAAAATTTTACAGTCTTGCTTTAACGCGATACAGTTCTAAGTTAGCAATTTATATATTGTAAACTAGAGAACTGTATCAGCTCCCAGTGGTCTTTAAAAAAGTGCGTTCTTCTCCCAATAAGGCCGGCAACGCATCCACTAACATAGGTGTCTATGGGCTGCGGGCCTTTTATGGCTGTTCTGTCATCTGCCCTGCTATCATATTATAATATATGAAAAATTTTCAGATACGATTTTTTTAGTTAGTTGTATCTTTTTTTTTTATGTAAAACCCGGCAAATGGGCAGGAGTATCACCTGATGTTAAGTGATACGCCCATGGACACTCACATTGCCAGAAGGCTCGCAAGTGCCGTGCCGGAGTTTTAAGAATTGATACGCTCATTTCTTGAAGGACCCTAAATCGAATTGATTCGGAAATACTTCAGTGATCAGCTGGTTCCACATAGTGGTGGTGCTCGGTAAAAATTGCCTTAACGCTCAGTTATGGAACGACGGAAAACTGATCACCTTCTTGCCTTAGCAAAACAAATGATCATGAAAAAAAGCAAAAATCTATGGCCATACCTAAAAAATTGTAGAGCCTACATAAGTATTTTACAGAAATCTCTATTAATACAAACTATAAAATCTCAACCTAGTATAGAAAAGGTGTACAGTTCAACCGCTTGGTTTGATATAGTCGCTCGACGAAAGGTTTATAGTCAACGGTTGGCAACAAATTGCATATAAAGTGTAACAGATGGCCGCTAAAGGTCTAAAGTTCAAAAAATCTCAAAATAGTTCAAACTACACATTCTATTTTGTTTATACAATTTTAAAAGAATTTTCTAGCGCATTGGATGGAATGACGCTAACCATGTGCTGTGAAAATAAACAAATCGACTGCAACATTTTAACACGTATTGAACGAATTGGGTTTATGTTGAAAAAATTTCCACTTATATTTTTTTCCAGCTATGTGGGTCATAACATAACGTAAACATTTTAAGCCGATATTTTTACCA
Organism: Pieris napi; assembly: GCF_905475465.1. Classification (NCBI taxonomy): domain Eukaryota; kingdom Metazoa; phylum Arthropoda; class Insecta; order Lepidoptera; family Pieridae; genus Pieris; species Pieris napi. The sequence continues at coordinate 2,220,970 of NC_062237.1, read as the reverse complement.
CAGTTAACAAAGATCTTCAAACGCCTGAACAGATAAATAGTAGCCAAGGGCCACTTCGAACAAGTCAGCCATGAAATAAAATACCACGTCCATTAGTTTAGTTTTATCTCTTTTTGTCTATGCCCAACAAACGCGTGTTTTTCGAAAGAAATTTACAGTTTTCACTATTTTTTTGCTAAATTGTCTGTGGTCTGTCTCTATACTCTATGGCAAATAAAAATTTTGCTAGAAGGCGCGAAATTTCTGTGGCCTATATAGTATATGTCAATTTTGGCGTTATTTTTGTTTTTTTCATTGATTTATAAGGTTAAGTCCCAATTTAAGAAATTAGATAAATGCGTGCGTGTTGGCATTGAAACTCTCGCCTAATCCCAATTTAAAAAAAAACATCTTTCAATTTTTGTGTATAAATTGCATAATTATAAAATTGTTATTCAAATATTAACACATATAAGAAAAATTACTAACACTCAATAAAGTTATAATTACCCGAGTATCGGCTTTCCTTTGACGTGGGGACCGGCCTTCTTCATGGCGAAAAACGCTTTATCAATCTCACTTGATTTGCTCAACCAACCCTGAAAGAAAAATTTATGTTAATGTAACTTGTCACTTTGACAGAATTAACTTTCAAAAGTAAAGAAAGTTTTTTACGCAAACTTATGATTTCTTCCTTGAAAATTTCCTAGGACAAAAATATTAAACTAAATGCTAATACAATACGACCGACCTTTATAATTGAAAAGTAAAAGTTTCTTAGAAATGGAGTTCAAATATCTTTCAACTCTATTTTATCAAGTTATATTATAAATGAACGAAACGCGTGGATATCTCAAAAACAAGTGAATCGATTACATACAACTTGGACATTTCCCAAAGTATGGCTGATTTAAATAAAAATAAATTTTAGAACTTTCGAGAAATTTGTGGACACACCCTTAAGAAACATAGCACATATTCTTGGCGTATTATACTCAAATATCCAATACCTAGGTTGGGACTGGACTTTATAAACCATTTCTTAATATTTACTAGTGACTATAGAACACAAATTGTTATTTTTAATTATGTTAAGTATTCAAAAAACTTTTTAAACATTCATAATTTTAAAAACCCGCCAAATTCTCTAGGCAAGATGGCGTCGCAGTCCCTACGATAGTGAACAGACGTCAAGTTTTTTCACGTGTTAATTAACATTATTCAATTACACAAATAAAAATACATTATATTTCGATCAAAAACAGTCTCCAACGAAATTAAACTTCAAAATAGTATAAGAACGAAGAAATTATCAAGCATGATCTGTCATCGTTGTTTAGACTAGTCTGTGACCGTTTCGTTTCACGTGACTAACGTATAAAAATCTATATTATTTTTTACTATGGATTTTTATAGATTACTCACAGTAACGCTTTAATTTTCATACTTTTATTAGACTATTCAAACAATTTCACACAGATGAAAGATTGTATGTTTAAATTTTTGAAGTCCATAAAAATTGGAATATTATAAAAATTTACCTCAACAGCTCTAGCTTCCCTTGGCGTAGGTTTCCTAGTGTCATTCTTCTTATCTTCTATCAAAATATCCACACTGGGGGCACTGAAGCCTGGTGGTAGCTGTTCCCAATGCAATCGTCCACTAGCAGCATCTTTGAGGAGAAGTCTCGCAGATCGGGACACGTCCGGCTGACCAGCCGCCGTCATAAAGCCGCGGTTGACTGTATAAAAAAGTTAACTTAAGATAGTCTTTTTATACCCTGTATAAGTAGTATTTTAATATCACGTTTCCTACTACGGCAATTTATAAATATTTATTTTTTAAAGAATTTTTGTGATTATTTTTCCGACCCAAATATCGGCCAATAGAATTGCACCATTCGACGTCACGTGGTACAACCTACATGGTATTATACTGATAATTTTTTGTGAAAATTTTCACTGGTCGTTGCTTCAAGAAAAGTATTAAGTAGTTGTTTTATTCATTATGAAATTCTTATTTGTTAACTGTACCTACATTTCGTCTCATGGTGCAATTCTATTGGCCGACATTTGGGTCGGAAAAATAATCCCCCGAATACCACACGAGCTTCAAAATTATCGGGCATTTCCCTCAAGGTTCCCTGCAAACAAATATAGTCGTCATGACGACTATATTAATTGTTTGCAACGAACCTATCGGGAAATACCCGATAATTTTGAAGCTCTTGTGGTATTATAAGTGAAAAATACATATGTATAGTATTGTCTTTGATTAACTTATGTTAATCAAAGACAATACTATATGTATTCACTTTCAGTCACCGTGACCACGCACGCTGTAAAGCACGCGAAACGACGGATAAATTTAAAATTATGTTAAATAATTGTAAATTTATAATAATAACTTTAATCCGGTAAAAAGTTTTTTCTTTAAAAATACATATAAATAATTTAAAATACCGGACTATTGCGTAGACTCAAAAGATCCTTTTGGATCTAAGTACTAATAAAACTAAAAGCTTAAGTGGATAATAAGGACTTTAAATTATGTAAGTCATTATTTTTTTTAAACAAGAAACGTACACGCATGCGCCGTTAGTATCTTCTTATACTCCAAGTCACTTCCTTCATATTCAGGCAACAGCAAACCATATTTCTCTTCGAACGTGTTCCGGCTGACCAATTGACAAAGACGGGCCATCGCCGCATCGTGAGCTCGCATCTGACATTAAACATAGTATAAGAAAGTTAAGGGATAGACTCTCCTGGCGTGTACTGTACACTGAATAGGAGGGTCTGTGGACCACGAAATACACTGTAAATATTTGTATGTAAAAGCCATAAATAAATTATTATTACATATCAATTACGAATTTTATTTCATGCCCAATAAACGAGAATATAACTACATATCTTAATATATATATTTCTTGTGTGCGTGTGTATGTGACTGAACTCCTCCTAAACGACTGGACCAATTTTGATGAAATTTTTTGTGTGTGTTCAAGGGGATCTAGGAATGGTTTAGATTCACAAATCAGCCCGCCAGATGTTAAGGGTAGTCCACCCCTAATTTTTATTTTTTTATTTATAGATAAAATTTTATTTTTTATTTTTTTTATGTTACAGAATTAAAAAATACATACAACCCCTAATTTTCAACCCTCTACGATCAACCCCTATTTTTTTATTATAAATGATATACATGGCAAAACGACGTTTGCCGGATCGGCTAGTTACAATGTAAAAAATTATTGTAAGACAATTGTTTTACTATTAAATAAAAAAGTATTTTATAATTAATGATGAATCGCCAACAAAACAAAGAGGTTTATGTAAAATATTTAGAGAATGCTAATGTACCTGATCAATTGGCAACACAGCAGTAAGCAATAAATCTGGAGCAACTGCATATGCTGGCAACACTAAACCCGGACAATCCAGTAATTCTATATCATCATCAAGAATTAGTGACTGGATGTGACGAGTGTGACCTGGCATTGAACTTACACTAACCTGTAAAAGAATTGAATATTTAGTCACAGTTATTACACATATTTAGTCAAAAACATTAAATAAGGTATTTAAAGCCTCAAAAAAGGGCTTATATTAAATAATAAATGGCTCAAAGTATTTTATTGACAAGTCCAACGTCAATAAAATAAAACAAAGTTCCAACAACTCACCTTGACAACCCTAGATATGTCTTGGTGTTTGATGATTATGGACAATTTTGTCCCATGTTATTTGGTGTGTGTGTAATAATGTAATAGTGTGTATAAAAAAAAAAAGTGTGCGTGTACTTATGTACGCGCGTAAGAAGTTATACTTCTTTGGCATTATTAAAAATAGTTTTTGATTGCATGCAAATAATTAATTACAATTAAATAATCAAAGACTGGATAAGGAGTCATTATAGTCAATTTAGTTCAGTTTACATTTGAAAAATTAAATAAATAAATATTTAGTATTATTCTCTTACATTAAGTGTAACATAAATTCTATTATTATTCGAATGTTGTTTTTAAATTATTTCCAATGCATCTTCCGTGGGCAACTTCATTCTGTTAATTTTGTGTCACGGTGCGCGCGCATCGTAAAGTTTCACTCTCATCAATTTTTCATAACGCGCCTAAAGAAGTATAACTTCAAAAACTCTATTGGTACTTAAGCTTAGGTTTCCTAGAAAAGCGGTACCGTTATTTAACGGCCCTAATGTAGCGTTGGGTGACGTCACCCATTCGTCGTCTATGAATAACATCGGAGTAGGTTTGCTAGAGAACGTTGAGTGTCACCGTAACGTCAAATAGCGGTGCTGTCGGTTGCATGACGGCCGTCATAGCGGTGATAAAACTTAGTTCAATTAATTAAATGAGTGGAAACGTGACTTGGACGAGCGAAAATGATTTTTTTTTTCTGCATCATGTTAAAAAAAAGGACGGCCGTTATTAACAACCGTAAAATGACGGCCGTTAGTTAACGGCACCGCTTTTCTAGTAAACCTAAGCTTAAGTTATTCTACATAATGACACATGCACCTATACAATAATACTTAATTTAGGCTACTTTAAAATTTCTTCCCACTGTGAAACTTACTTTTTTTGTCTGCATCAAAATGTTAACTGTACTAGATTTTCCAACATTAGGGTATCCAATCATTCCCACTGTTAGTCTTGGTGGATTTTTTAGTTTATCAACCTTAATACTTTTCAAAACATCTACAAGTTGATCTCTGCCAAATATTTCATGTAAATTTGTTACATTTGGCACATTAACTTCATTGGGATTTGCATTTTGATCACTTTCAGTGATGTTTTTCTTTAGTTCTAAAGGTTCTATGGGCTTTCCTAGTCTTAAATTTTCTAAAACTTTATCTAACGCTTCTTGTATGTTTGATAATTTTGTAGCCGTATTTGTAACGGCTTCATCTAAAACACCTAATTGTTTTTTAAAGTTCTGAATGTCAATTTCTGTTTGTTTCAAATTGTCAGGGTTTTCATCATCTGTTTCATCATTAGACTCGATTGATTCTGTTCCTGAATCAACATTCAGGTCAGGTTTTGTGGCACTTTCTTCTGATATTTTTCTTTCTTTAACTGTTTTAGCCGCAGAGAAAAATATGATTGATATATTCTGAAAATATAGATAAAATGTTAAATAATATGTGTAATGTGTGTAAGGTATATTTATCCATATCATATGTATATTTAATTTACTAAATATATTATTATTATCAAAATGTACCTCTTTTGTAAAGTATTCTGCCCAACATTTTCTTACATATTCTGTTGTCAAGTCGGCTTTATTTAACAACAATATAATCTTGCACTTCTGTTCTGCTGCATACATTTCTAAATCTAAGCACCTATAATGATTATAAATGTTATAACGTGTAAATGATTGGTATTTCTACAAATGCAAGATCTTTAAAAAGTATGTAACAGTATAACTGGAAACTGGACTGCTAAACCTCGCTCATTTCATTTTGTAATTTAATTCAAATAAAGGGTGGACCGTATCTGCCTCCTTTTGGTTTCTTCTATCTATGTTTGCCATAGTCATTTTGTAGTCTCCTGCTTTTTCTGTCTTCTTTGCTGATGAGTAGGGATGTCTACAGATGCAAATTTAATGAAGTGGTATAAGTGATACCTGTATCTTATATTCCATAATAAACAATTTTTTTTTTGTAAAAATAATATGTAAGTATTACCACCACTCATTTGAGAATCTTGTGGGGCTATCTATAATAATACTAGAAATACTATTTGTATAAATAATCTAATTTAAAAAGTGAAGTTTGCATTGATTCTGAATACCTAAATAGTAATGGATTCCTAGCATCTAAGAGGAGTAACACAACATCAGATTTCTCTAAAGTTCTCCACAGTTGCTTCCACAATTCAATATTTCTTTCGTATGGTGTGACAGCTGCTCCAAGTTTAGCTTGTAGTTCATTTAAATGTCTCCTCCAGTCTAAAAATGAATCTTTTTCCCTGTTAATTTGGTCTTCTGCTGATATCCCTGGCTTCCAAGGTGGTCTGAAAACAATATGCAAATAAATAAAGTATTATATAAAAATACATATAAATAGAAAATAGAGAATAATATAAATTTAACCATTCAACCATTGTATAAAACATAGAGTTAAGATAATACCGTCTTGGAACTGTCAGTGGTTCATCAAAATCTGGCTGTGATGTCTGTAACTCCACTGCACATGGAGCCGACTTGACATATTTTACATTAAGCTTTTCAGCTATAAATTCTCTGTTTGCCAACTCAGCTGTAGACAAAAACTCTTGTAATGAAGATTCTGCTGTGACTGATTGTAAGTTCAAGCGGCCCCAGTCGTAACCATCATTTACTTCAGTTGTGTGCAACTATAAACAAAATTATTTGATTATGACAATTAAAAAAATCTTAATAATTGAATTTCACAATACACTTACCATAGTATTGTCTTCAACATGTTTTCGGTGCCGATTTTTTGCAAAACGATCTTTAATAAGAGAACGGCCTAGGGACTCTTTGTTTTTCTTTCCCATATTGTAAAGTAAGTTGAAACTACAGTTTATAAATATCTAACAAGAACTTTATAAATTTTTGGGTTATGTTGTTTCAAAACAACGTGCAATTTGACTGCGAAGTGCGAATTGAAGACTGAAGTCTGAACCTGAAGCCTCAAAAATCATAGATAATATATTGTAACTGATCAAAAGACACTTGACATAATATATCAATCTACGAAAGTCTATTTCTATACATACATCCACTGTTTCTATACCTAAGAGAATTTATATGTTAAGTCTGTTTATATGTTAAAATTTGGAACTTTTTCGGAACAAAGAAATAAAACAGCATTCCGAAATAAGTATTTCGGCTGCATTAGGCTACTAAAGGGGTATAGGGGTATGTAAGTAATGACGAATTAGCGTTTTCCAATTACAGCACTAGAGCGCATTTTGCGGCATAATGCTCAACGTTGAGTGTTCCAACTACAGCAACACTTCGCACAATTGAGCACTCTCAAAACGAATGCTCTCGCGTGCTTCTCGCAAACAATACCAACACAGTGACAGAAAATTGACCAGTATTTTTCTTTAAGTTCGCATTTATCGAAATTTTCGTTAGTAAATATTATTTATTGTTGAAAAATTTGTAAGGCTTTCGTTTCGTCGTAGATTTTGAAAATAATTAAAGTTATTTCAAACTGCTAAAAAAAATAAATATTAGTATGGATGAAGGTATAAATAGTTAATTTTTTTATATTCCACATTTAAAATATGAATACAATTTTATTTTAAAATTCTGATCTGTAAACAAATTTACTTTACAGGATTATAGAAAAAATTGCAATGGTTTTGAAAAAGTATATAAGTAATTTTTTTAGAAATCATTAAAAAATATTACTCAAAACGTAAATGATGTAAACTTCTTACATGAAACTAAATATTTTACTGTTAATTTAGCTTGTTAAAACCTTATATTCTTTAAAGGTTTTCTCTTATTTCAGTAAAAAAATGTTAATGAAATAATTTGATTATTAAATTAAGCGTAAAAAGTTTTTAACCAATAATTATTGTTTACCACATTATTTATACATTAATGAGGTTGCTAACTCTATTCAGACCATTTTTTTGTCAACACTGACTTAGCGCACTCTGCTGATGCATTTGAAAACTAATTCACGTTCCAATTAAGCTTCAGCATTATGCGGCATTGTGCGGCACTGAGTCGCAAAATGCTCTGTAATTGGAAAACGCACGAAAGTAGGTTCCAACTTCCAACTTGTTGGGAACCTTTGTCAGGTGTCACTTGTCACTGCCTGGAGTCTGGACAATTGGACATTCAAGTCTAAAATTAAGCGGGTTTAAAAACACTTGATATTTCATAGTTTATATTTTTTAATTTCATTATTAATATTTTTAATATAAAGTTAAATTAAATGTTTTTGTAGGAGCAATTGTTAACGTTAATTGTCTGACGAACATGTGAAAATTAAGTTTACTCCGCTTAGCATTCATAGATTACGTTCAAGAGGTTATTATAAAGATGTCTGGATATTGTGATTTTTCTTACCGTTGGGAGCCTTTGGCGGAAATAAACTTTGCAATTAATGATGAGGAAGAAGATGAAGAGGGAAACTATGTGTTTTGCTTGTGCAGCAGAGTCTTTATTAGGTAAGATATTTATTTTTTCTTGAAAATCAATACTTTAGACAACATCTTCAAACATTTTTTAATTCAAATGCGAATAAAATATATTTTAAATTTCAATGATATTTCCCTTTTTAGAGATGGAATGACAACATATTTTGTTGATAAAGAATATGGTAGTGAAAGTGATGCTGATGTTATACATGGGTCTCAATCTCAAGAGTTTGATGAACATTCCCATGTCCACTTTTCACTTGATACATCATACAAGGTTAAATGTGAAGTAAGTTTATATAAAATTTAGAAGCCTTATGCATGAAAATGTTTCACCAAACTTTTTATAAATCTGTTGTTTACATTACAGAAAGATGATAATGCCAGCTGCTATTGTAGTGCCTCTCATACAGAAAACTATTGCTCTACAGACGAGCATGATCCTACTCAAATACATAGTTTACCTACTACTATACAGCCAAGCGATAGTGGGGCAGATCTTACATACCAAGATTATCATTCTGACTTTACCTCACATGAAGGTATTGAAAAAATGGACCTACAAGACAATTCATCCAAAACTAATTACGAGGAAGATTACAGTTCTGAAAACACTTGGGACAAATTTTGGGCAGTAAATGGTGAAAGAATCATCTGGGCATCATGGATAAATAAATATAGTGACTACATAAATCCAGCATATAAAAATGAAAATAATGAATTTAATGAAAGTCAAATTAAAAAGAACTCAGCTGATCTAAGCAATAACCTTGAAAAGCCAAATGTAGTCAGAGAAAGAAAATTTTCATATGATTCCAAAGTAAATCCTTACAGACATGGACATAAATGTGATGGGTCTAGTGAGAGAAGTAGTAAACAATCAATGGACAAGCATGATGATACATGGTTGTCTGTTAACAATAGAAGAAGGTCTTGTTCAGAACATGAGAGAATTGTTAGCCCCAGAACTATTGAGGGAACTGATTCATTAACAAATGTTACAAAGATAACAGTATCAAGCTATGACATGACGTCAAGTCATGTAACATCTGAATCAACACCAACAGATGATTATAGTGTAACATCATCCACATCAGATGACCAATTTAATGATCAAACAAGGATTGTTAATGTTGAGGATAATTCAGAGCAAGTCCCAGAAGAGATGGACACTGAACAATATTGGCAATTTTTGTGGAAAAAACATTTTGGTGAAATATATGCTTCGCATTATGCAAGCTATCTTGAAAGTCAAAATGTTCTATGTGAAGTGGCTGTTGATAAGAAAACAGAGGAGATTAAATGTTTGGATGTTGATTGTGAAAACAGTGAAGGAAATTCCCAAGAATTACCATCTGTTATTGAAGTTAAGACTCAGTTGGAACATATAAATTTGGAAGAAAAGCCCAATAAAAAGAAACGAAACAAGAAATCAAATAAATTGCTTCACACTGTTGGTGTTTTGCTGCAAAATTTATTACAAGAACAAAAAGACGACACTAGTGCTTCAGCTGACAGTGAAAATTCTAAGATTGAAGGTGTTAAAGACAGGCAAAACGCAAATAATGAAGGAAAAGTGGAGAATGCTAAGATAAATGATGAGGTTCTAAATACAGATTCAAGAAAGGTTCAAGATAAAAAACCAAAAGAAAAGTATGTTTTTTAACTTTTGTGTCTAGTCTACAATTTTTATTTATTTTCATATCTACGTTATATCTATTGACTCAACATTTGTTAAAGAATCTTTTTTAACTTTACAGAACAAATTATCGCCAAATACATTCAATTAGTGCCCTGTTGCAAAATTTGGTAAAGCCTGAAGGTGACAACGCTGAACCGGTTGATGGTGAAACTGGTAAAGAAAATAAAAGTTATGTAAAAGAATCTATAGAAACAGAGACAAATGGCCAGAACAGTTCCAATAATATGGAAAGTGGGTTCGGTCACTCAAGTTATAGTTATGAAGATGGTGATGATGAACCTCCAGAAGAAAAGGCTATTACTTTGAAGAGAAGGTGAGATTTATAGTTTTAGTTAATTTCTCTATTCAATTTGTAAATGTATATGATATATGCACTATATGGGACTTTAAGAACAGATTGTACCAGAAAACGCACTTCTGAACATTCTTTATCATTAACTTTAGGTGCTTAGAAATTAAGATAAAGTATTATTTTAAGTGTTGTTGATTTGGTCAAAAAAAAAATGTGCTTACTTTGTACAATAATTAAGCAATTAATTGACCTGATTTCTGGCTGGGATGTGTAAAGAGTTTCCATCCTTATAACATCTTATTAAATTAAATAAATGAAAAATGGTATGAAAATATAAACAATGTAATTCCCTTGATGTGTTGTTACATCTAGTCTTATCTAATATCTTTTGTATCACTGTTCTACTGCAATAATATGTGTATAGAGTCTATCAATTTCATTTCTTCAGCCATGAGTTAGACAAAGAGGAATCACCGGATGTGCACTACACACTCCAAACTATGGGATTCAGTTTCGAATCAGCAAAGCTACCACAGGGTGAGGTCGTGTTCAGTCGTCGGGTGCGCAAATTGCGACCGCCGCGATACAAGAAGCCGAAAAAGACTTATTTTGATGATGAAGGGAATCCTTATAGCTCCGATCAGGTATTTTTATAACTCCATAAAATTTGTATTAGATTAGTTATTTAAAGTTAACAAATTTGAAATTAGTTACATTCAGTTAAATTGCAATACACAATTTTCTTCTAAACAATCAATAATTTATAAATTATTTTTATAGCTTACTCTGAAAAAGTTGGTTGCTCAAGAAAATGCTGTTTTTATGACTAAAAGTTGTATGTAAAAATGTTTTTTTTTCTAACGACCCTGCCGTTTATTAAAAGGATTTAAAACATATAGTTTAAACTATTTATAACGAAGAAATATTGCCATATTTAGACATCAACAACATACTTAAGTAATTGTTTTTATAATCAGCTTACGAAACTAATCTTTTGAGGTGCCGAATTTCTAAGAAAGACACCTGAGGTAATAAACTGCCGTCTCGCCTTTGTTATTGTTAATTTCATTAACATGTGTGCCATTATTCTTAGATAACATTGCCTGTAGGAAATTTTGGTCTCAGTTACGCACCACCGTTACCTATCGTGTATTAACAGTCGTAAACAAACTTTGAAACTGTCAAGATGGCCAGTAAAAGAAAAGCCTTATGTTTTATGTGTTTAGAATAGTTTACCTATTGATAGTAATAAAATTAGAAATGTTTGTAGGTAATTGGTTAAATTTGTTTTTTTTTCTTATCGCTCCCTATAACGAAAAAATTGCTTGGTACCTTGAAATTCGTTATAAAGCGTTTACACTGTATTTATATCGATAGTAAATTTATGTTTAAGAGAGAAATTTTACTTTCATCGTCTAGAAATTGGTATTTTCATCCAATATTGTTTTTATATTACAGAATAGAGAAATCGAAGAAGATAAAGACATGCACACAGAAGATGAGGGACCTGAAATCCAATTAGATTGTGAAACAAATAATCAAAAATCCGAGAAAATAAATGAAGATATAGTTAATGTAAGTGAAAGTGAAAAAGTTGAAGTAACAGAAAATGAAATTAATAAGATGGACCAAGATTTGGATGGGGATAAAGAATGCAGTGAAGATGTGGAGTTAAACAGTAAGTTAAAGTTTGTTTATTGTAGGTAATAAAAGTCATACACACACTTTTTGATTTTATACACACTCAACTCAAAAATTTTACGGTTTAAGTACGGTTTTCACCAAAAGATAGTGATTATGTAATATTGTAGTTTATAACAATTATTGTTGAGTTCTCAAAAGAGAAGAAAATCTAAAAAAACAGATGCATTATATTCTGTAATGAATTTGAATGTTTAGCTGTGCCCCTGCAAGTCATTAAGCCTAGGTTTCAAAATGCGTGTGGTTGACAATACGACTAAAATAAAGCTCTCCTATTCATAAATAAGTGTCTGTGAAGACCATTTGGTGTGCTTATTTAAGGATAAGCAAAATTTCCTGAATCTCACACAACAATAACTTATAGTCTATTATTTTTAATTTCAACAAATACACTTGCTGAGGGTACTTACAAAAAAACGTTGTAGTTATAATTATGGTTTAAAAGAATTTATTTCTTATATTTGTATTTAAATTTTAAGAAATTTTCACATTATGTATTAAAAATAATTAATTGTCAAATATCTTCTTTTTTACTCAATTATAGTAGTAATTAGGATATATATTAGTAAATAATAGTTGTTTTATATAATTATATAAAACAAAAAATAACTAAGTACGAAACAATTGATTAAAATTAAATATAAAATAATTTAATTTGTTTAGGCCTGACAAAACGTCGCCGCCGCCAAAAGCGTCATTCAAAGTATGATCTAGAGGAGTGCAACGCGCCTCACATTCCCGAAGAGTTGCGAGGTGACCCCAAAATGATGAAGTATTGGAAGAAACGGCACTCACTCTTTCATAGGTAAATATTCTAAGAACTGTTTCAAGCCCCAAAACGGGGCATGGGGCATTTTTCTTGATTTTATAGTAAGAATCAGACTTTTAATCCAAAACAAATATATATTGCAGTTTTAATTTAAGTTCTCTACGTCTCTTTCTCTCAATTTGCGTTTACGCGGAAGGCATAAAGGCAGACGTGCTGAAATTAATTATAACATTTGAATTTGTATAAATGAGAGGGTAGTCGACAATGACGGTAGGGCGATATTTATTATTTTTCGTCCACAGATTCGATGAAGGAATAAAACTAGACCGCGAAAGCTGGTTCAGTGTGACGCCGGAGAATGTTGCCAGTCATATCGCGAACAAATATTCGTATGACGTGGTACTTGACGCCTTTTGTGGTGCCGGTGGGAATACCATACAATTTGCAAATACAACGAAAAAGGGTAAGTTTTTATGTATAAAAATATATTATACTGGCTGTGTCTGTGTTTATTTCGTCTTTATTTTGTATATTCTTATACAAGCCGATATTAATAATAATGTAGCAAAAACGGGTAAATTACAATTTCCATTTTAAGCTTGACTCACATTTTTTATTGCAATCAAATTAAAATATATATTTATAAAGTTGCATTTATAAATTTAATATTAATCCTTATCCAAATAAATACGTTTTCCTAACAAGTAATGATTAAAAAATTGTTTTAAAATAACTCGGCAACAAAATGAGGGTACAAGTACACATTTATGACGTGAACACAGCAGAACAGTTGGTTAATCATAACTTCTATATTATCTGTTTTAAATTTACTAAAATAATTATTTTATATTATATAACTTATCCATATTTAGGTCACATTTAGTAATGTACCGATATTTAAAAACAATAAAGCCTAGCTATTTGCACCATTTCAAGTAAAGTATCTGTCACTTTTTATTATAGAGTAAATACAATTTGATAGAAATAGACGAAAAAGCACTTTATTTAAAATAAATAATATAGTTTTTAATTTTCACAGAATTTTTATTTCGATTAATTGAAGTACCGAACATAAATTTGTCTCTACCGTGCAATGCTTCATGCTATGAATATATATGTCGATAATTTTTATTTTCAGTAATAGCAATAGATATAGACCCAAATAAGATTGAAATGGCTCGTCATAACGCAGAGGTGTATGGGGTCAGCCACAAAATAGAGTTCATAGTGGGCGACTTTTTCGAATTGGCACCGAGTCTATCAGCTGATATGGTCTTCTTGAGTCCACCCTGGGGAGGACCGAATTATTCCGACGTAAGTATGTTTAGATAAAATTTTTGTTCGCATAACCGACGAGCAAGTATCATGAAAGCGGCAGTATGTCAGAACCATAGCAAGTTCAGATCCGTGGTCTCAAAGAAAATAATATTTTCTCGACTTTTCTCCAATTAAATTCATCTAAAAAATAATATGAGGATTTTTCTCAAATTTTATAGATAAAGATTCACCGTTCCTGTAGTTAGGTATGAACATTTAACACGCATGGCCTGGGGATATCGGTTCGTTTCCCGGCAATTAAGATAGTATGGCTTAGTTTTTTTTATTATCTCCTTAGTATGCATCATCTGATCACCCATTTGAAATGTCAAGAAATCGTAGATATGTTTGTCCCATGCGTACTTTAGTAGTGCTTAGTACTTTTTAACGACTCTTGTTTTGTAAATGTTGCCATATCTTTTTTTATGTATCCAAAATTGGTACAACAAATACGTACAACTTAATTCTTTTATTTTATCGTTCCATCGATTGGTCTCTAACAATAATAAAGCTTGATGTGTTTTAATTTTATTTGTTTTTTAAATGTTTAAATGTGTACCAGTGAACAATGTATTAAACTTATATTATAATTAGAACAACCTGTGGCATGCTTGCCACCATATTTCATGTTCCGTAAATTGTGAAATATTGAACTTTACAGAACTCCAAATACGATATAGAAACAATGTTATTACCGAAACCAGCTTCGGAGTTGATGAGAGTCGCACGAGAAATAAACTCAAATGTTACTCTTTATCTACCAAGAAACTCGAAGACGGACCAAGTAAGTTCACTTTTGTAAAATATTTTTTACTTTATTTGTTTTCTGGAAATTATTGCAAGTGTTAAAACAAAAAGTGTGTTGCAAGTGTTATTTTTCAATTGTCAAAATCGTTTGGGTTTAACTTATAACAGTCAAAATACCATAAATAATTTTTTTTAAGGATCTAGTCCGGTTGCTCTGTCATATTTATTTAATTGCCAATTTGGGTGTCATGTGTTAAGTCAATTTTTTCTTTGCAGATTTTGGCCATTGCACAAGAAGCAGGCGGTTCAGTGGAAATAGAACAAAGTTTCCTTGACAGAAGATTTGTAGCAATTACTGCTTACTATTATTAGTAGTTTTTCTTCAAATTTAAATTTTACCCAATCTTTATAGGTGTTCACACAAAATAAAATAATACGCACATTCATGTGTTTCCGCCTTAAAATTCAATACTTTGTATATCTGATAGATTATTACTTTTACATATTATATAACATTAAGTAAAGTTGTACTTTCATGTTTTCAAGGTAAAAACTACAAAATTTATATTATTTGCTTTTTCTTATATGCCAAATTTGCTAGTAATTTGATATATTTTTTTACACAATTCACATTTTCAGAAGATTAATCTTTTGTGCCTAGTGTATGAAAGTATATCACTAATGACTTTATACTTGTATTTTCTAATTGCGTTGGACTAAAATGTTAAATATCAAAAACTAAATCTATGGACATTTATCTATCATTAAATAAGTATAAATATTAAAGCAATATTCAAGATAATAAAGAGAATGTTAGATTAACAACTGTTTAACTTATTAGATATTTCAGAATATATCTAGAAAATTATAGACAATTTTACTGTGTGATAAAAAGATTTCTAATAATTGTGTGATTGTAGTTTGAATAAGCATATTCTGTATCTTTAAATGTTATTTAAGGAAATATAATGTACCCACATAAGAGGCTATTATTTTAGAATTAGAGAACATTCCAGAGGCAAGTTTTATTCAAAATAGAACCCATGATCACCAAAGATAATTTCATATTATTGTTGTTGCAGTTGTTAATGCAGCCCCATTTGACCATATTTAGCAGTCTCGACTCTAAATAAGACCCTGAGAGAGTCCTCCTAGTATATCAAAAAATTTTACACTATATTATACTTAATGCCAATTTTGTTTCAAGTTACTTTTTTCCTATTCTTAGACACCTATTGCAATGATTTTCTTACCTCTTACATGTTCTAGTCCTAAATTGGAGGAATGCAATGAGAGGGATAATAATTGAAACATAATATGACAAATTTTTAATTTACTTAATTAAATGGAAACAGTCATCCCGCTATATCAACTTATTTCTTACAACTTATACATTGAAAATTTAATGTTGATACAACATAGCCTATTTTAAATTAAGTAATATACAAAAACATTGCTGTACCAATGAATATCTTATGAACTTATTTATTAAACTCTTCTTTCTGTTACTTAAGATGAGGCATGTTAATATAAATTTTAACTATTCCTTCATTTCCCCTTCTTCATCTTCTTCTTCTGCCCCTCTTACATACAACACATTATTACACCTTATTAATACTTCACCCAAATTACCTGTAATAAGAGAAATTTTGAAATTACACTTAATATTTAGATAATTTTAAGTCTTTCCAAATATGTTGTATTTCATAATACACGTTTCTATTGAGCTGTATGTAGTTGTGAATTTAAACAATAATATGCATAAAACTTATCTAACCTGTACATGAACCTTCAATGATTTCCTCTGTATTAGCGAGTTGCAAGTTCATGTATCCATCAGCCGATACCAGAAGTCCTTTGTATTCGTGACCCCACTTCAATTTAACAAGTACAGCCTTTCCCGTAAGGCTATTCAAAAATGGTTTAGGGTTAATTGGCATAGCCGCCGCCATTTTTTAAGATATTCTGTAACGTAAAAACAATCAAAGTTGTACATGGAAATATTTACGAAGTGGAATATATATTTTATAAATCTTATAGTTTCCTAACCTAAACAAAATATAGACAAGAAATTATTTATAAGCCGGTTTGTGCTTCGTGCTTGCTTTGCTTACAAATTTCAATGCTTTGCTTTTTTGACTGACAACTGACAATAAATGTCAATTTTCACTGTCAATAATTACCTCAAACATGTTTACTTTTTACTTTTTCAGTCAATATATTTTTTATTAAAGTAAAATTCGTGTCTACGTTTCTAGTGGCTACATATTATCCTTTCAGTTGATACCATATATTTTCAATTGATTTAAATCCGGATAGTAAATAAATAAGAAAACTGCACTGTAAAATAATTAACACATAGCATACACCGATCCGAGTCCAAGTCACTATATACAGTCGACTCTCGATAATTTGACACTCGTTAATTTGAATCTCTCGATAATTTGAAAAAAAAATCCGGTCCCTTGAAAAATACTCGATAAATTGAATAAAATCAATGATAATTGGTCCCTTCGGTAATTTGAAGTTGAAAAAGTATTATCTTGCTCGCCAACATGCGATAATTTGAAATTCGGTCTTCCCTACTCTCTATAACTTGAAGCGTTTATCATGCACATACCTGTCGTTTGTTTACATATATACACAAGCTTGTCAATTGTTTTCATAAATGAGGTTTGTGTCAAAAATTTGTGAATAATTGTTAATACATAATAAGAATATAGAAATAATAAGTAACAAATTTTGATCAAATTCTTATTTCCTTCAGTCGCCCCTCCCCCACGTGGTTATTCAAACACTTGTTATTTTGAACTCTTGATAATTTGAAATTTATCTCTGGTCCCTTGAGTTACAAATTATCGAGAGTCGACTGTACTTATATAGTATATACACCTGTTCACGAATACGACGCATTGCCAGTCATCGGCCCTCGGGCCTCGCCAATCGCCATGTTATTGTAGGGACTAGGGAGAGAGACAACTTCGATGCAGTTTAGATCCGCCTAGTGCGGTGCGGTATTTCTAATAGTTTATATATAGTACGGTTATTCTATATATACATATATGTATATAAGCAATCCATGATTAGTGTACAGATTAAAAATATTCCGGTTGTACCTATGAATTCTCTTTAAAAAAAAGAAGGACGCCGACCGGACCGACTTTAGTTTGAGTTTTGACAGGTGGTTTGCATCAATTTCGTGTCTATATAGTGCTCCAAAAATCTTTATTGTTCTAATAAATTATTTATTTTTTATTTAACTTTGAATTGGCAGTACAGTGAAAGTAGACTTAAAACATGGTCGCGAGAGTTGCTGGCGTTTTTGATGAAAAGCTTACCGAAGCCATTGCTAATTCCAAAGTATTGGTTGTTGGTGCCGGCGGTATAGGTTGTGAGATTTTAAAGAATCTTGTTCTGACTGGCTTTCCTAACATTGAGATTGTAAGTTTGGTAGGGAACATTTTTAAATGTAGGCTTAATAACGCTAATAACTCTATTAATGTTACATTTTCAGATTGACCTTGATACTATCGACGTGAGCAATTTAAATCGTCAATTTCTTTTCCACAAGGAACATGTTGGTAAATCAAAGGCTCAAGTCGCTAAAGATAGTGCCCTCAGTTTTAATCCTAATGTGAACATTGTAGCTCATCATGATAGTGTGATCAGGTATGAATCTTTAAACTTTTAATTTATTACAATGCATTGCTTTCAGCTAGCAATATTTCATTAATAAAACTATTTTTTTAGCAATGATTATGGTGTGAGTTATTTCAAGCAATTCAATATTGTAATGAATGCCCTAGACAACAGAGTTGCTCGTAATCATGTGAACAGAATGTGCTTAGCAGCGGATGTTCCATTGGTGGAGACTGGTACCGCTGGTTATGCAGGACAGGTATATGCTGTATAATTTATGTTTAGAGCGTCTCATTCAGTCGGGGAGATGTGGGTCAATTAGTAACATTGATTTTGATGATTAAATATTTTTAATTTATTTTCTGTTTTAAAAAATTACTTTATATCTCATTAAGAATGAATTAACTTTAAATACAAATATCTTATTTTTCAGGTTGAGCTGATCAAAAAGGGGCTTACACAGTGCTATGAATGTCTTCCTAAAGCTCCACAAAAGAGTTTCCCAGGCTGTACTATTCGCAATACACCATCGGAGCCCATTCACTGTATTGTATGGGCAAAGCATTTGTTTAACCAGCTGTTTGGTGAAGAAGATCCTGATCAAAATGTCAGCCCTGACACTGCAGATCCTGAGGCAGCAGGTGATGCTGGTGCTTCGGCATTAAGCGCTAAAGAATCTGAGACAGGGAATGTTGAAAGGAAAAGTACTAGAATGTGGGCTGCTGATACCAATTATGATCCAGAAAAGCTGTTTTCTAAGCTTTTTGGTGATGATATTCGTTATTTGCTATCTATGGAAAATCTTTGGAAAAAGAGACGACCACCTACACCCCTGGTGTGGGATAATCTACCTGGGAAAGATGATTCACCAGCAAAGCATTCTGGATTGCCTGACCAAAGAGTGTGGTCAGTTTCTGAATGTGCACAAGTAAATATTTTTTTCTAAATAAAATATTTTTTGTATTTTCTATTTAGGTCCCTAAACAATTTTTGTTTTCCTTGAGCTTGGTTGTCAGTTAAGCCACAGACAAGGGCAATTAATTAATACTTGTCTAGTATGTCTTGCATTTAAAAGCTACTTTATATTTACTAAAGTTTTATCCTTAACAAAAAAATGTTACAGATTTTTGCAACCAGTTGCAAAGCATTGGAAGCAGACCTGAAGAGCCGCGCTGATGGTGACCATCTTGTGTGGGATAAAGACGAGAAAAGTGCTATGGACTTTGTTACTGCATGTGCAAATGTTCGTGCCCACATATTCAATATTCCATTGAAATCACGCTTTGAGATTAAATGTAAGTTAATAGTTCAATAATAATTTTAGCTTATAATAAATTCTTTGAAGTTGTTTTACCAATTTATGGTCAGGTCTTGACATTTTATTTCAAAAAGTATAGTATTATTTATTTTTTTCCTGTTGCATAGAACTTTATTGCTTAATACATTAATTGTAATTTTAATAATATATTAAGCTATTGTATTATAGCTTCAATGTTCTTATAAAACAATAAATAATATTTTTATCACTCAGGAATCTTTGTCACTCTTATTGTTACATAACTTAAATCATAATCCAGTGGTTTTAGATAAAATATGTCAAAATATGGGCTGAGTCACTCTTTGTTAGCTACATCTGCCAGAGCAAACAGCCTATAGTAGTGTACTTGACACTAATTGTAAACTTTCTCTGAAGTAAATAATTTATACCACTTTATACTTATAACCTATCCAGGTTAAAGTCAAATATCAAATAACTTATCTTTAAACATAAAGACTAGTGTGACTCAAATAAGTCCTAATAAAAGAAATCTTTTTATATGTATAACTGCATGTCCCCCAATTATTATGTGAATAATGAAAAATATTTTATATTTCACAGCAATGGCTGGAAACATAATACCAGCAATAGCTACAGCCAACGCTATAGTAGCAGGACTAGCCGTTTTGCGTGCACAGAACATACTTAAAGGAAATATAGAAGTCTGTACCAGTGTCTACCTAAGGCCAAAAGTAAACCATCGTGGACAATTATTTGTGCCAGAGAAAAGTAATTGTTTTTTGCTTACTTATAAATACTTGTCAAAATTGATTTTTATTGCATATATGTGATTGCATTTGTTAAAAACATTTAAATAATATAGCTGTGATTTAAAATTTGTTGTGCCCCATTCTGTTATTGGGCACTTAGTTAATCTTAATTTAATTTTTTTTTAATTATTTACAGCTCTTACAACACCAAATCCTAAATGCTTTGTTTGTGCACCAAAAGCAGAGGTTGCACTGGCTTGTAATCTCAAACAATTGACACTTAAAGATTTAAACACAGCTCTTAAAGAAGGCCTTAATATGCAAGCGCCAGATGCTGCAGTGGAAGGTAAAGGGCTGGTTGTTCTTTCATCAGAGCCAGGAGAAACGGACCACAACAATCACAAGACATTAGAACAAATTGGGCTAAATGATGGTTGTGCATTGCTTGTTGACGACTTCCTTCAAAACTTTGAAGTCAGGGTTCGTTTACAACAAGAAGACGATGAGAAATCATGGCGTTTGGTCACCGATATGGATGCTCCAATGCCAGAACCGAAAGAAGATAAACCAACAAATGGGGCAAATGGCTCTGAACCAAAACCGGGTCCTTCTCGACCCAAAGACGACAGTGACAGTGATATGGAGATTATTGAAGAGGATGAAGGAGTGGAAACCACGAAACCTCCAAAACGCAGGCGAATTGAGATGTCAGATGAGGTTGTTGAACTGTGTTAGCTGTATGTAAGAAATAAATTCTCTCACATACAACTGAACTTGAAACTGATTCTTTAAACCTGAACAACTTATGGCTTTTCTATGGATTTAGATAGCTATTAGACAAATACAGTTCTTTATTGTATCATTGTTTTATGACTAGTTAGCAAACTTTGTGGAGATGTTGAGCTATAGATAAAACAAATTCCTAAATTCATTAATACAAAATCTCTACAGCGAAATTAAAAGAAATGTATTCTTAGAATTTGATGATTAAAATTTAAATTACTGTATTTAATTTATTTCAAAATAGATATCAATAGAAATAGTAGGTTTTGACCTACATTGTATTGTACTGAGTATATGTCATAGATGTTAAATTTTGTAATAAAAAAATTGTATTTTGTAATCTAACTTCCATGTTAAACATTTTTGAACTAAATATTTTCTTACAAATAAGCCCACATTATTGTAATCAATATTTTCATGAAATCTCATATAAATGTTATACAGTAACAGTAAGGACAATGTGTTTTAAGATAATTTATATAAGAAAAACCTTTCTCTATAATAAAACAATAAAATGTAAAATTGTTTAATTTATTTTTCCATATAAGCAGTAAAAGTAATACTGAATTATCATTAACCACAAGTTTCTCTTGCCATATAAATAAATGCTTTGCACAATTTACTAAATACATTGTTTGTCTACAATAATTTATTAAATAATAGAACTTCAAAAATAACTTCATAGCCATTGACAACCTTTAGCTCCTTGATATGTGGAGGTAGATGTTTTCTACCAAAACCAGCCATTAAATAAGTTTTAACATTAAACACTAAAGGGTAAACTGACTTTTGTTAGGAAATGTATTAACATTTTGGTAAGTACAATTGAAAAATTCTTATTGAAGCTTAATTAAAATTACAATAATAAGTAATGAAAAAAAAAATTAAAACACCACTTTTGTTAACTAAAAAATATCTTATTCCTAAAACACAACAAATAAAAAATAGTTACTACATACTTAATTTTCTGGGAGCATTCCAAATTCTATGAGAAATTTTTCTACATCAGTAGCAAAAAAATCATTACCTAATTCTGTTTCAAGTTTAACAAAGTTACCAATAACCTGACCACCTTTATACACCAGTAATGCCGGTACTCCATCAACACGAAAATGACGGCTTAAACCAGTGATATCAGCAGCAATCCGACAAAACTTAGTTGTAGGATATTCGGTTGCTAAAACATTTATACAACCATCCATTGTTTGACATGCTCTTTTTTTGTCACTGTAAATGTGAACTATCACTGCAATTTTTGGGTCTTCCTTGTCAATGGCATTCAGAAACTCATCTTGGCTCTTCAAAGTTGTCACTTTACCAAACTTTGGAGCTTTCTGTAACTTAGCCATAAGTTCTTGCATTCTTTGTTGTTGGTATTTCATAAGAAAACCTTCATCAATTAATTCATTTAGTTCATCTTCAATTTCATCTCTTTCCTTGTCTGCATCATCTTCTGCTTCTGTTTTGACTGTTAAAGTAAGTTTTTTGGCAAGTGCAATGCGCTCTCTTTCCAGTTCTTTCCGGTTTTCTGCTTCTAATTGTTTAAACCTTCGCCAATCCTCAAGCACACCTTTGGGTCCTGTATTGCTAGCAGATCCATTCCAATTGTTGACAGGAGGTGGCTCTGCTGTGACTGATGTTTTTATAGTCTTCTCTTCATCTCCACTACCTTCGTCTTCAGAGCCCTCATCCTCACTGCTACTGCAGTAGTTATGCAGTTTTTCACCAAGGATTTTGTCCTCCAATGTGGCCATAGTTACTGAATAAATTATATTTACAATAATTACTTCCAAAAAATTTAATAAACAAAAAATATTATAGATCAGTTTTAAGTTATTGTACTATTGTAAGTAGAGAAAAAAAATACACAATAGATTTAAGTTTTATAGCTCCTTTACTATTATCATGCATAGGACTATAAAGAGTTGAATTAGTAAAATAACACTAATATAATTTAGTTAGTATATTTATAGTATAGTATTTAGTAGATTAAAATACTCGTCTAAGAATTGTAATAACACATTTTAATGTCTTAATGAGTATCGTTACTTACCCAAATGTCGAAGATTCAATAATTTCGGTACAATATTATCCTGCCACTTACTTAATATCCTATACCTGCCGATTACACTTCAGTATTTAGTTTTTAGATAATAACAGTTGCGTTTAGCGTTAATTAAATTTCTCTTATAAAAAAATGGGTGGTTGTCATAATTTGTAAACATTTTTTTTTTTTTTTTTTTTTTTAATTTTATGACCTGGTAACAAAGACCTTTAAGTCATGACTTATTTGGAATATGTATGTTCATATAATTTGGCGACACTAACTTCACTTCACTAAATTTCATCACTTAAATTGTTTGAATTGTATTTTTTATGTAATTATAAATAGGTTTATAGGATGTTGGATCTTTTAGTAAAACGTTGAGGAGCGGCGGGCGGGAGGAAGAAACACACTTATATGCATTGGTAACACTAAGTTCACTAGCCAGCACAAGTCTTTGAATGAGAAAACTTTGGCAATCAAAAATAATGTGGTGGATCGTTCCTTCTTCTGCTTGACAATGATTACATTGATTGTTTGAAACAATCCCAAGTCTTGATAGGTGTGACGGCGCAATATTATGACCAAATCTCAATCTGTTTATTGTTGTAATGAAATCTCTACTTTCACTAGATTTTAATTTGTCATACCATGGTTTAACAGGTATGTTATCTTGGATACTTCCATACCACTTTCCCTTGTTTTCCTGGTCTTTCTTCCACATTTCTGTCCACAGAGTGTAAATGTTTTCCTTAATATTTAGAAAATAATCAGTAAAAGGAACGGATACTGAGTCTGTAACGTCAATACTGTTTATAGCATCACATGCAGCTTCGTCAGCTTTTTCGTTGCCGGTTATGCCTTTATGTGAAGGCACCCACATAAAATATATATTTACATTCTTAAGATGATATTTAAACAATAGGTCTTTTATAATATACAAAATATAGTTGGTTTTATATTTTACAGAAACATTACTTAGACTCTTTATCAGACTTAAAGAATCCGTTATTATTAAAAAGTATTTACAGTTATTAATTACACTAATTTGCAGTAAAGCCTGATAAACGGCATAAGCCTCTGCAGTAAAAATGGAACAAGATCTATTCAAAACGAAGCTTTGAGAAAACTTGGCATTTGAATCATAAAAGGCTGCATGAACGTGATTATTTCCTTTGCTGCCATCAGTATATATAGTGTAATATCTATTATTTTGTGACAAGAATTGCATCATATCAGAATTATTATTAATTGTACTTGAGATAATGTTTACTGGATGTGAAATGGAGTGATAGCTGCTAAAGTAACATGGCCAAAGGGACTGTTTTCTGGTCTTTTTATACTTATTATTTATTTCCAGATATATTGTGGACAAAGGTGGTGTATATTTATTGAGAAGAGTTATTCCAGTTAATAATGAAGAAGGAGTAATGTCTAGGTATGGTGCAATCTTTTTAACTATTTGCATATTATTAGAAGATAGTAATTTGAGACAGTACCTGTGTGCAAGTAAGAGTCGTCTTAATATTAATGGCATAACTTTTGTCTCAACTTCCATGGCCCTTATGGGAGTTGAGCACATTGCACCAGATATTATTCTCAAAGCCTTGTTCTGTAATAAATCAAGTTTATTTACATGTGGACTATTTAAATAAGCTAAGGAGCTATAATCAAAATGACTTCTGACAATCGATTTGTATATTAAAGATAGTATTTTGGGGTCTGCACCCCATGATACTCCAGCAAGACATTTCATTATATTAAGACCTCTTAAAGCATTTTTGGAAATATGTTTAATATGTGTTTCAAAATTTAATTTCTGATCTATTACTATTCCTAAAAATTTCTTACTGGTTACCTTGTTTATAATTTCACCATTATAAATAACATTATAGATTGGTGTATCCTTGCTGAATATCATAACATTGCTCTTGGATGGGTTAATTTTTAAATGTAAAATGTCATTATAATAATAAAACAATTGGGATAAAGCTACATTAATACTGTCTGTTGCTGCTTGTAAATTATAGTTACTACTGTACAAAACGATGTCATCAGCAAATTGTAAAATATTTACATTATTGTTTACATTGTCTAAGAAGTTGCAAATTTCACTAGTGTAAATATTATACAATAAAGGGGATAAGGTAGCACCTTGCATTGTGCCTCTCGAGGCAGATTTTGGACCATATAATATATTATTGTGTTTTACATACACTGTCCTTTCATTTAAGAAGTTATATATCCATTTACAGAGTTGTCCCGGTATTGCCAGCCCTGACATAACTTTCACGAGTATACCAGGATCTATACTGTCAAAGGCACCTTGAACATCAAGGAATATACAAACAGTATGTAAATTATTTTCCTTCCCATGTTTCAGATCAGATATTAAAGAGATGAAACTATCAGCACAGCTTCGCCCTCGTCTAAAGCCATATTGGACATTGGGAATGATGTGATTAGCTTCAACATACCAGTCAAGACGGACTTTTAACATTGATTCAAAAATTTTGCCAAGACATGAAGATAAAGATATTGGTCTATATGAGCTAGCAAGTTCTGGTGCTTTGTCTGGTTTAAGTATTGGAATAACACACTGTGTTTTCCATGCCTGTGGAATATAGTTGTTAAGCCAAAGAAGATTGAGAATGTCTAGAAATATTTTTTGAGCTGATTCATCCAAATTTTTAATCAATAGATAAGGGTAGTCATCCATACCAGGTGTTGTATTACGTCTAGATTGTAAACTTATTGAAAATTCTGACCAAGTAAAGGGTTCAAGTAAAAATTTAGAATTTTGATTGTCATTGTTTAAGTTAAAATAAATATTCAGGTTACTAGTCTCACTTAAATTACTATTATCTGTTATGTTATCTAAAAAGGTTGGTATGAATTCATCTCTACATGACCTATTGCCAGTTTTAACATGTTTAAACATTTTAAGTAAATTCCAAATCTTACTAATGGGTGTTGTTCTACTGAAAGTATTAGTTAGATTATTCCAACCAATTTTTTTCTGCTCTGCTATTGTTCTTTTTTTCTGTGCATCCTTTCTTTTATAGTTAATATAATTCTCTATGGATGGTACACTTCTATATAATTTTAAAGCATTATAAGATGCAATGACACTTTGTTCACAAATATCATTCCACCAGGGTGTGGGCAATCTACTTTTGAAACTGTTTGATTTTGAAAGTTTAGGTATTGTCATAGTTTTTAATGTATCCAAACAAGAGCAGAAAGCACTATAAGTTAATATTGGGTCATCAAAATTTATGATAAAATTATTGAAAACTGTTCTGGAAAGAGTGTTGTATTTAGTCCAATCTGCCTTTTTATATAAAAATCTGTCTACTGGTGAACCAATGTGATATTTATCAATAGTTAAGGATATTTCTGTTATTGTAGGGTAATGATAACTACCCATGGCATTGTCATGTACATACCATTCACACATAGATGCAAGACTAGCACTGATGAAGCTTACATCAATAGCAGAAGGATTTCGTCTGGGTTGGTTGACAGTTGTAAAACTACCATCATTCAAAATGCATAAATCTAAGTCATCAATAATATTAAATAAACTGTGGCCTCGACTCTTACTAGATAAACAACCAAATGCTATATGGTGAGCATTAAAGTCACCACTTACAAATATTGGTTTTGGAAGATTATTAATAATACTATGTAATCTATTTAATCTGATATGACGACTAGTCGGTGGACAGTAAACACAAAGAACAGTCAAATTACCGCTTACTGTTGATAGATTCAGAGCGGCAGTTTGAATGTCCTCATAGAATCTAGTGTTAATAATATTGTACTTGAGGTATGGTTTAATTAATATTGCCACACCATTATGACTATTCTTTGAATTTTTATTATAAATATTGTAACCTGGTATTTTAAATGTGTTATCTTTGAACCACGTTTCGTTAAGTAGGCATATATCAATGTTTTGTTGTTTCAAGAATTGAATGAGCAGGGGTCTTTTACTATTGGCACTTTGAATGTTGTATTGAGCAATACGTAGCTTAGACTGTGTAGGACCTAGATCCATTATTTTAGATTTTTAATTAAGATTTCCCTAATTGTTTTCACTGTAGTAGGTGAATTATCACCCTTATTGCCTAGCTCCACCAATGTCTGTACAAGGGCCATAAGTACATCATTGTTAGAGACAATTTGATTTTTAATGTCTTGTTGTTTATTTACATTATCTATATGTGTATTTACAGGATTATTTACAGAATTATATACAGGCTTATTTACAGGCTTATTTACAGATTTATATACAGATTTATTTACATTATTATATACAGGTGTTTTCGATGTTGGTAGTGGTGGAAAGTCATTGTCATTTATTTGTTTAGTTAAGGTAGCACTTGCATAAGTAATTTTAGTCTTTTTTTCCATAATTTTCTTCATTTTAATTGGACATACTTTTGAAATAGCTAGATGAGGTCCGCTGCAATTAACACAACAGATTTCAGTTGGCTTGTCGCATTCCTTATATAAGTGCTCACCTCCACAAATTGAACATTTTTGTTTACCGTTACATATTTTTGCTGAATGGTTAAACTTGAAACATTTGAAACATTGCTGTAAAGGAGGTATATAATCAAAAACTCTGTAAGAGAATAAATCATATTGAATATTGTCTGGTAGAATATTGGATAGAAATGTGATGCTAACAGTTTGTAAAGGCACATATTCCTGACCTACTTTTTTTGTGAATCTTCTGATTGCTATTATTTCATAAATTGACGTTAGCCTACTGTACAACTCTTTATTTGAAATGTTAGTGGGAACGAATCTTATGATTCCTGTCTTTTCTATCTGTGCAGCAGGAATGGAAGCTTTCAAGTCATATTTTTTTAAAAATGATGTATTGTTGATAAAGTTATTTGCCGTATTATATTGTTTAAATATAACTGCAATTTTACTGGCATTCACTCTTTGAATTGCCGTCACACCTTTAATTTCATTTGAAAAAATGTGATTTAAGTATATGGGGCTCTTGTTGCCCAGTCTATCCTTATTGGTAGATTCAACAAATACTTTAAAGTCAGTATTTACTGAGTTTTCGGGATAAAGTCTTTTATAATTAGGTTTGAAAAACGGTAAATAGGAGTCTTTTCGCTCACCGCCACCGCCAACGCCAGAGTCCTCCTTGGAGTCACCACCACGATCCTCCACGCGAGGACGTTTATTTGAGGTGGGCGGGTTATCCCCGCCCCCCTCGTTACCCTCCATTTCTAACAGACACCACCTCTAAATTCTGATATTTTCACTAAATTTTAAGCTAAAATAACTAAAATTTAAAATAAAATTAATAAAAACTTAAAATGTACGCGCGCTCTTTTTGGAGTTCCCGCCCCATTTGTAAACATATACACCTAACACCACAGATGACAGATCACTTTAGTATACTAAGTACTGTATTACTCATAGAGTAAATATAGTAACTATAGTCGAATTTTTAATTAAACGAAGCTATCTGACAGTAGCTAATGTCACTTAGTAAAATAATGTTGCCACATTTAAAGTAATAGTGATGCGTTCAGTTCTTGTTCAATCAGATGAATGAACAATGAGTGTGAATAGTCAATCATTTCAAACAATAAAAGAATATTATTTCTATTTCAAAATTATATAAAAGTGCTCTGATATAAGTTAGGTACTAGTACTATGTAACTACAATCAGTTTTTTGACGTCTTATTACAAAGCGCGGCGCGGCGACTAGTGCCATCACGGATCATTAATTCAGGGGTTTTTACTTTGTCACAACACTATTTTTATTTCATTAAAAACTGACAACACCGTAAACGTCAGTTGATATCGTCTAATTAAAAATTCGACTATAGAGACCCTGGTCTTACACAAACGATAATTAGATTTATAATACATTCACTGCCATGAAGCAAGGAAATCTATAGCTTAGAATTTAGTAGGTATCTATCCTTATATATTATAGTTTGTCTGTGGTAGTGCTTGAATTTGTTATATGCATAGAGTACATTATATATAGATTATTTGTTTCGGCGGCACTCACTTATAGGCGGTATGGTCGTAACTCGTAAGACTTTACCTGCCCTTTGAGCGAATAACATAAAACTATAGTCGTTTTCATGAAAGAAGTCCCCCAGACGCGGCGCTGCAATCGCATGACGTAATGTTACCATTTATGAGTAAAAAATTTACCTATTTTATTTACATTTAGCAGATGTAATTTATCAAATAATATATTATCTGCATACTTCGATGAAACAATATTTCTGTTATGTAAAAAGTATATTTTTATTTACTTATATAAGCGGTGTTCTACCTACTTACAGGGAAAAGGTGAGAAAATAGGGTAAAGAAAAGCAATACAATTTTTTATTCAGAGTTTTATTGCATAATTGTTGGATTACAATTTTTTTCGAAGTACACGCCGCTGTTATATATTCGTTTGTAATTCTTGTTACAGTTTTCTCTGACACACCTGCAATTAAATTATGAACAATTAAAAATAATAATAACTTTAAGTTTATAATGCTTATGTAATATATGTTTTAATTTCAGTTACCTAGTTTCATCACGTTATGTATTTGTTCAATTTTGTCGCAAAAACGAATTTATATCATAAAAGTCCCATCAATACAGCAAAAAATTATTAAATGGCAACTCTAATAAGTACCTGTTATGGCGGCAACTCTCTTCTGAACATTGTTATTAAAACACCTTGATTCTTATGTTTCGCTTCACAGAACTCTTTCACCTTTAATATCATTTCTCGAGCCGAACTTTTTACAACTTTTGGCATTGTAATCAATCTTTAGTTAAAAATTCACAAAAAATCTACCACAACAAACGAACTTGATAACATCGTCGAATGACAACATTGCCGATCTGTCAAATTTAGTTCCAAAAATCACCGCGGGACTTCTTTCATGAAAAGCACTATTCAAATTCAAATTCAAAAATCATTTATTCACGTAGGTAACACAATGTACACTTGTGATTCGTCATTAAAGAAATAAATATTAATGCTTCTAATTTTACATTTACTGCCAGTTCTCAAATCAAGGGCGTAGAACGGAAGAGAAGAACTGGTAATAAACTCTCCGCCACTCTTTTTAATCGCCATGGTTTTTTTTTACACAACGTATGTAAGGAGCTGCAACCATTACACCATGTTCCACATGACATCTTAAGTAATTAATAAAAATAACATAAATTAAAAACAAAGACTTGTCCCCTATCAGCAGGAGGCATGGTGAAATAGGAGCACGCACTTACATTTTCGTGGGAACAACACGCAAACACTTAGTCGAAATAATAAACATCACCGCATACACGAATTCAAGTACGACCAGTCACCACAAGTAGCACCCGTTCACGAGTATGACGCATGGCCAGCCATCGGCCCCCTCGCCATATTTTAGGGAGAGAGACAACCCGACGCATGGACGCCGCCACAAGCAATGACATTTAAGCGAGCATGACGATCCTTGAAATGTGGACTTGGCTACATAAGAAAATAATAATAATACTGAAATAATTGGATACCACATGGATCACGGTTTGTTCCCACTTTACATTAAAACAGTCGTGGATGTTGACGATCGCCCCTGAGTTTGGAAATGCAGCCGAGAGATTCAGTCGTGTTACTTATAATATATACTGGAGCAACTCATATCCAAGCACTAGGATCGTTTAAATATTCATTTATATTATAATAAGCCTTAGCAAGCAGTTTTACTTTAATGTACGATTTAAATTTATTTATTGACAACGCTTGTATCTCACTAGGGATTTTGTTGAAAAAACGTATACAATTGCCTTGGAAAGAATTACTCGTTTTATGCAGCCTTCTGGTTGGTGCGCTAATTTTGTCTTTATTACGAGTATTATAATTATGGAAGCTACTATTCTTTTTAAAGATATCTATATTTTTCCGCACATACAAAATATTCTCATAAATGTATTGACTTGCCAGAGTCAAAATATGTAATTCCTTAAATTTGCTTCGGACCGACTCCCGTGGGGACAACCCACAGATCGCTCTTATAGCCCGCTTTTGCAGTACAAATATCGATTTAATGTCAGCTGCATTACCCCACAAAATAACACCATATGACATAATACTATGAAAATAGCTGAAATAAACAAGCTTTGCTGTGTTCTCATCCGTAAGATCGCGTATCTTTTTTACTGCGAACGCTGCGGAACTTAGCCTATTCGAAAGACCTTCTATGTGTCGGCCCCACTGGAGTTTACTATCCAAAGTAATTCCCAAGAACACCGCATTATCATCAAAGTCTATTTCCTCGTCTTTAATTATTATTTGAGAATGACTACTTTTTACATTTGTAGTTACAAATTTAACACATTTTGTCTTGTTTTCGTTTAACTTAAGATTATTTGTATTAAACCAGTGAACTACACTGGAGATGGCACTGTTTACGTTATCAAGTGATGGATTTTGTCGTTTCACTTTAAATAAAAGCGAAGTGTCATCAGCAAACAGTACTATTTCGTGAAGCTCCTTTACAAGAAATGGCAGGTCATTTATATAGACGAGGAATAAGAAGGGACCAAGTATGGAGCCTTGCGGTACTCCCATAGTAACAGAGGATCCCTGTGATATAGCTCCATTTACATTTACCTTTTGAATTCTATCGCTCAGGTATGATTCCACATGATTTAACGCTTTTTCGCCAATGCCATAGTGTTGAAGTTTCTTGATTAGGATTTCGTGATGGACACAGTCAAAAGCCTTTGATAAGTCGCAAAAAACTCCAATGGCATCATGAGAATTTTCCCAAGCATTTAAAATCTCGGAAATTAAATGAATGCCATCATCTGCTGTGGAGCGACCTCTTGTAAAACCATACTGCTGGCTATGCATAATTTTATTATTATTAAAATGTATCAATAATTGTTCAAGAATGATTTTTTCAAAGATTTTACTCAAAGCCGGCAGCACAGATATGGGTCTAAAATTTGTGGGGTCCGAAGTGCTGCCCGTTTTGAACAACGGTGTGATTTTACTTATCTTCATCTGGTCTGGAAAGACTATACATTGAAATACAAAATACAGACTGCAGACTAGCGGGCGACTAGACTATAAAACTATTTAGAAATCTAAATAGAAAAGTATTTTTGATATAAATGTAAAAGGCATGTAAATAAATCAAGTATAGTGCTTTTCATGAAAGAAGTCCCGCGGTGATTTTTGGAACTAAATTTGACAGGTCGGCAATGTTGTCATTCGTCGATGTTGTCAAGTTCGTTTGTTGTGGTAGATTTTTGTGAATTTTTAACTAGCTTAGTGCATTTTAAAGATTGATTACAATGCCAAAAGTTGTAAAAAGTTCGGCTCGAGAAATGATATTAAAGGTGAAAGAGTTCTGTGAAGCGGAACATAAGAATCAAGGTGTTTTAATAACAATGTTCAGAAGAGAGTTGCCGCCATAACAGGTACTTATTAGAGTTGCCATTTAATAATTTTTTGCTGTATTGATGGGACTTTTATGATATAAATTCGTTTTTGCGACAAAATTGAACAAATACATAACGTGATGAAACTAGGTAACTGAAATTAAAACATATATTATTACATAAGCATTATAAACTTAAAGTTATTATTATTTTTAATTGTTCATAATTTAATTGCAGGTGTGTCAGAGAAAACTGTAACAAGAATTACAAACGAATATATAACAGCGGCGTGTACTTCGAAAAAAATTGTAATCCAACAATTATGCAATAAAACTCTGAATAAAAAATTGTATTGCTTTTCTTTACCCTATTTTTTCATCTTTTCCCTGTAAGTAGGTAGAACACCGCTAATATAAGTAAATAAAAATATACTTTTTACTAAAAATATAATTGTTTCATCGAAGTATGCAGAAAATAATATTTTGATAAATTACATCTGCTAAATGTAAATAAAATAGGTAAATTTTTTACTCATAAATGGCAATATTACGTCATGCGATTGCAGCGCCGCGTCTGGGGGACTTCTTTCATGAAAAGGACTATACCTATAGGTCGGTTATCGAAAGCTGGCGGGTTCACAGTACTCACACTAATGCAATTTCACATACAGTATGCTTCAAAATATGATTTTATTGCCATGCTATACATTTTAGTCCACTCTGGTTTTAGTAAGGTTGGGTGGGTTGTAAATAAATAAAAATGTGTCAAATACATATAAATATTATGTGCATACGAGGGTGGATCCCAAAGTTCTAAGCCAGACCAAGAACGTGAAAGAGTAGTTCGTGTAAATAATTTTTAATTTTTCGACATAGGCTCCATCTAGCTCAACACACTTCACTTTTACTTCACTAACTATTCTTTCAGTATTGAGAAACCCCAGTCGCATCTGATGTCAAATTAAATATAACATTTTTTCATTAAAATGTTTTTATTAAGATGCTTAAAATAATTAAAAACATTGTGCACCATTTCACGAGATTGCCCTGGTAATGTTTGAAAAAAGATCAACATGTATAAAATAATAATAATATAAAACAGTAAAGATCAACATAAACAGTAGCAAAAGAAAAACAATAACTGTCTCTTTTATACTCGTAAGCTTGACCGAGCGCGAGAGAGACGGACAGTCTTTTCGTGATGTATTTGTGATTGTATTTCAGTTTGACATCACGTCTCGCGCTTATTCACAAACACTACACAAGCACAAAGTGTAAATGTGTTGAAGCCGCCAGCTTTAGATAACATACCTATACATGCTCTAAGAACTTTTTAACATCTGTCGGTCACAGACTCAAACGCATTCACAAACCCTTACGCATATTGATACTTATGGTCTTATTAGATTTCTTATTTAATTAGATTTACCTACTTGACGCTGGCTAATGCACAAACCGTGCCAGAGCCATAAAGGAAAAAAAAATAGATTTGAATGTTGATTTTTTTATTATTATTGAAAGTTGTTAGGTGATTTTTTTACCTACTTACATGTACTTCTGAAGAACTATAGTCTAGTCATCCACTACACAAGAGTTTGGGGATATTTTAAGTAAAGATTAGTTTTACAGATGAATAAAACGAACATTGTGGCAAAGGTATATTATACTCGCAACGTAAAAGAAAATATGAAGTCCGAAATGTCGTCGGTGGCCAAGGACCTTGAAATCTTAGGTGATCGAAATTGGACACTAGAAACTATTGCAAACAACATTTGAAAACAGTCGCAAATTTTAATACCCCGCAGACAGAATAACCTAAAAGAAGAAATAATACAACTGAATAATTCCGGCTATAAAAATATCTAACAACCTTTAACAAAATGTTTTCTAATATTAAGCTAATATTACAATATACGCAGAAATATTAATAAAGTAAGATTTAGCTAATATACATATTATACTTTTACCTATAATTATATTTATGAATTTATGATATAAACAGCCAGCTAAATGGTTTCCATAAAAATTGCTTTTAACTTTACGGGCAGGCCTCTGTGTCACTCACCTTTATCACACTACTTAAATATAAAATTGTTATAGCTTATAACCACAGCTATAATTCTAAAATATTATTTGACGGGAAATGCTATCAAATGTACAAGTAAAATACTATCTTAATTGTGGTATGGTTTTCAAAAACATTATTAATAGTAGGTTATTTGACAGTATAAATAAAATGTTATACTGTATTTTTTGCTACAATTTAGTTTTAGTATATCATTTGAGCGGTTAGAAAACAAAAATTTAATGGTTCACGAGTTGAACAATTTATTTGTTTATAAAACTGTGGTAGGTACCTACTTGGATACTTACTCTGCGAGAAGGCTGGCGATTGCATTACCGGCCTTATACATTCCAATAATCTGCTGCAAGCTTTATTCTATTTTTGGACAATGTTTACTAAGTTATACTAAAAGCCATATTAAAAAAAAGGGTACGTGTGTTATATACGCGCGTAAGAAGTTATACTTCTTTGGCATTATTAATAATACATATGGTTAGTTAACCTCAATTGTATTGAAGCAGTTAGGGAGGTTGATGAGCACAGTTTTTTCACAAATATTTTCTAATATTAATTAGTATTGATTTAAATATTCAATTTAAATCACTTCTGATTATAATTCAGGCGCACATATAAAATTCGCACATGTATAATGAAAACCAAATGAAAACACGTGTTTTAAATGTAGAAACTCAAAGCATGTGGATAAATATTATAATATAGGCGGCGCTTATAATTATAATTATAAAATATTATAATTTTGTGTCACGGTGAGCGCGCATCGTAAAATTTCACTCTCATCAATTTTTCATAACGCGCCTAAAGAAGTTTAACTTCAAAAATATATATTACAATTTAGGGAGCAGTTCAAGTTTCTTCCAGTAGTTTTTGAATATAAGTACATATTTTTGGAGGGGATTTCATAATACGTCTAGTATGAACTATGAAGTCGTTATGATTTTATTTGCTGACTGATTCGATTTCGTTGCTTCGCTGCCGCCTATGCCTTCTAACCTGTCACAAACTTGACTATACCTGATCTGTGCCGCTATGGTGAATAATAATTGATCAATTATGATTGGTATTTCATGAAGTAGTTATAAACCCACCGTTACTGAAAATATCAATAATTATTGGAAATAAAATTTTCATGAAATAAGCCATTCTTCTATATGGCTACGGCCCACGACGTATGCACATTTTGCAGTAGGTTTATGTAGGGATTGTAATACTAATGTGATCTATCATCTATCTATCGTGAAAATACTTAACAACGCAAACATTATTTTATTTTAATAGAAAAAGCGAGAATATTACAGATATTTTAGCAAATATATTTATTTCTTTTAAAAGGGTAGTGTCAGAATCACAAAAATTTAATCAGAAAAAATGAATTAAGATTTTTTCCGTTTAAAATATTTAAAATCATAAAGATTTTCTTTGCAGTAACTATTGTTCAGTTAAAAATTCTATTAATGCACCGACAATTAATAACAATAACAATAAAGCCTTTTTTTATTTCCATATCCTTAATTTTATTTTCAAATGTTGTTAGTTTTTTTTATAGCTAACTGTTAATAGCCTGTGGATATGAACGGTGAACCCATTTGCTTTCTTTATTTGGGGTTCTCTGCTTCAAAGGCTTACTTAACCATCATACAAGTTATATTAAAATGTTTACTACACGCGATACCCAAATAAAATATTAAGTAGGTCCAAACTTAAATAGACCGGCCCACAGAGCACGTTAGGGGGCGTCCATAAATTACGTGAGATATTTTTTTTAATTTTCTGTACCCCCCTCCCCCCCTGGTGAGATGTCGTGAGATTTTATTCAACCCCCTCCCCCAACCCCCAATGTCACGTGAGATTTTTCAAAATGTGGGTTTCTTACGTAAACGCGTTGGATTGTTATTGTAAAAAGAAAATAAATTTACTTCGTGCTTTTATTTACGACTAAAATAAAATAAGTGAAATGTTGAGCGTTTAGGTCTGGAGTTAGGGGGAAGTTGCAGAGATGGCCTTTAGGGTCAACCGTTTTCTAATTTTTTTTTTCAATCAGAAAAAAAATTGCGTGATATTTGCCGAGACCCCCCCTCTCTCCAACGTAAGATTAAATGAAATTTGACTCGACCCCCTCCCCCCCTTAAACACCTCACGTAATTTATGGACGCTTTCATGACGTTTCCAGGTGAGCAACACTAATTCTACCTCAAGTGCCTACCGTACTGCCGCACTTCACACTCTACTTAAGTATAAGCTGTGTTTGATTATATAGTCCTCGTACAGTTATAACTTAGACCCAAAAAATTACGGGCGTAGGACCTTCTTAACTAAAGAAATATTAATATCTTCCAAACAGTTTGCTCTATATCCTTAAAATATGGCGTTAGTCAAATCATAATTTTGAAAAGCAGCCAAATGGCTTAATGTTCTTGTTTTTTATTAATTGTGTTAATTAACGTATTTTAATCATGTTTTTATTTCATTTAATCACACTTACAGACGTCATATTACATTTTAATTAACATCGCTTTACAATTGACATTGATACGACATTCAATTTATTAAGTGTGGTTAGTTACAAGGTTAGATAGATATTTACTTGTTATGTATTTATTGAGTAGGACATTTTATTACGTCAAAGAACGTCAAATTGGTTTTTACTAATTTATATTGAACTACCAACAACTTTCCACAAGAGTTAGG
Organism: Pieris napi; assembly: GCF_905475465.1. NCBI lineage: Eukaryota > Metazoa > Arthropoda > Insecta > Lepidoptera > Pieridae > Pieris > Pieris napi. The sequence goes on along the minus strand of NC_062237.1, from coordinate 2,183,614 downwards.
CTCCAATGAACATATTCAATATAAAAAAAACAAATTATTGGTATTTTAGAATTTGTATGCGTGCGTGTGTTTGCGTATAGCCTTTATAAATATATGGCTTATACTAAAATATATATACCTACTTAAAAATATATTTTTTTAATTTATTTATTTTATAGAATAATACAAAATCATAAAATTATATTTCCACATAATTATTCTTTACAGTTTATACTAATATGATAGAACTAAACATTAATACCTACACCGATAATTCTAAAATTAAAATACATAAAAAAAAGAATATATATATATATATATACACCTAGATCTTACTTAAACATAACAAGCAGCTCTTAAAGAAACGTCGGTTAAATTTAAAATTATGTAAAATAATTGTAAATTTATAATAAAACATAACTTCAAATCCGTTAAAAAAGTGTTTTTCTATGTCTAAAAGTTATGTCAATAAAAGACAATACTAGCTCTTGTGAACTCAGCCAGTGTAACCACAAATAGGTCTACTCGATAGAAATATTTGAAGACAAACTCAGTTGAAATGGAAATATTTATTTAACTTATTGTTTTATGTTGGTTAACGTTTAACTGTAAAATAATTGACTGAGCAGTTTGCTTGCGAAGTACAGAGCAGGTACGTCATGCTGAACTCGTTTTATAATGTCATCTAAAAAAAGTGTTCGACTAGAAAACATTTAATATGTTTTACTGGTTTGGTCTTACAGTAGTCGTCAAAAATTTGGCTTTCTTCGTTTTTATGAGTCGGGTGCATTTTTCTGTCAACATTATATACATTCAGAAATGCATAATATATACCATACCCTAAAAACTAATTCATCAGAAAATAATAAACGGCTCAAATATCCTCTTCTTCCTCCAACTGATTTTATTCCCTTTGGAGTAGAGACTCTTGGGCCGTGAGGTTCAAGTGCATACGCGCAATTTTTTTTTTTAAGACAATTCACACCAATTGACCTAGTCCCATGCTAAGCTGGTGAAGCTTGTGTTATGGATACTAGGCAACGGATATACATACATATTATAGATAGATAGACATATAAATACATATTTAAACACCCAAGACCTAAGCACAACACCAAATGCTCATCACATCGATGTTCGTCTCAGCCGGGGATCGAACCCGGGACCCATGGATTCGCAGTCAGGGGTACTAACCACTAGACCAATGAGTCGTCCAAATAAAAAAAAATTAAGGATTTAAGTTGGCACCTGGTAGATAGTACCGGTGACGCGAGCTGGAGCTTTCCTCGCTCAACGAAGTATCGCAATCGCGAGGAAATGCCAGCATTAAAGATACACTGCCACAAAGACTAATTTTTTTTAATTTAATTTTAATTATTATTGTGACTATGTAGGTTAAGAATATGCTTTTAGAAAAAGTGATAGTTACAGCGAGAGTGGAGGGCACCAGAGATCTAAGCTGATCCCCTACTTGAAAGACAGAGTTTTACAACGAGTAGTGGAGGAAATTGTTCGAAGAACCTTTAGAAATGAATTGCGCGAAGGAGAAGTCAGGATAAAAATATTGTACTTTATATGTTGTAAATTTAATTCAGCACAATAACACGTATATGTTAATAATTGTAATTTTGTAATTAGTTTGCATATAGAACAGTTAAAACATTGTGACGCACATATTCACTCGGTGTATATAATAAAGAGGTTACTTTATTTTAATTAATACTAAATTAAAATGTATCTCTACCTTTTCCTACTGTCAACGGCGATAACGCTCGGTAAGTTCAAATTAGGATAAAAAACCTATTGTTTTACTACCAATTCTTTATGGTTTTCGTGGAATTAGGACCAGAAATTGAATAAGGCACGCGCAACAATCAGTTGTCAACGAGTTGAGACAAATACTGGAAATTTGAATCAAAATTCAACAATAAGGGCTTGATCCCTTGGCGTTCCGTAGAGATGTGGCGTCACTCTGCATCACCTACCGCAGTTACCACGGAGAGTGTTCAGAGGAGTTGTTCGGATTAATACCTGCAGCTGAGTTTCATCATCGGACGTCAACCGCAACGCCAAAGGATCAAGCCGCTCGGAGAGGGATTGGTCGTCGACGATTCAAACCGCTCTGCGTTGAATACGGTCAAGTGGAAGGAGCTGGTACTGGGGAGCCCCCGCCCAGAGTTGAGAGCAGTACTCCATGTGGGGCCGAACTTGTGCGTTATATAGATGCAAGCGGCGGCCCGGAGTGAAGTACCGTCTCGCCTTGCTGAGCACACCAAGCTTTTTGGAGACTAATTTAGCCTTTCCCACCAAGTGACCGCGAAACTGAACGTCGTTCGATATGTCAACGCCAAGTATTCCAATGCTGGTTGTGGCTTTAAGAAGAGTGTTTTCGAAAAGAGGAGTAGCGACAAAGGATGTTTCACCGGTTCTATAAATATCACTGATATCAGATATTTCGTTGTTATTCTATTATTTATTGGCGAAACAAACACACTTTAAAATATTAATAATAATAAGGGTAGGTAGGTAGTAATAATAAAGGTAATAATTTCATGAATCGTTAAAACAAATATGTAATAGCTATTTTACGCTAATTGTAATGTTGTCCTAGGTCAGGCTGAAGATAAATTCACGAATGATGGTATTAGCCCACATATAGTGGGAGGCAGTGATGCGGAAGCAGGCGAGTTTCCATATTTAGTATCACTCAGAATCAGACAAAAAGGGGAAATACTGGACGGTCATGTGTGTGGTGGAAGCATTCTCACCTACAGATGGGTAGTCAGCGCTGCACACTGCACAGTCAAGTAACCGTAACAAGACATTTATTAAAGTATTATTTGTAGCCACATTATGTTTAACACAATGTTTTAATAAACTTATAGGAACTATATTAGGTACTGCCAGTTCTCTCAAGGTCCTATAGGTCGAGAAGAACTGGGAAATCTTCCGCCGCTCCGTTTTAATTCCAACAATTTTATTTTACTTACTGGAAAGCTGTGATTACGCCTAGAGTATTTTGCATTCGTAATTTGGAAAAGAATTTGCGACAAAAATAATATTTTTAATTGTGTGCGACTGCGGTAATATAACTACGATATACATTAGTCAATTCTAATTATTTTAAATTTGATATCAAGGTGTGAAGATTGGAATATATATGTCGCAGCCAACTAGTATAATAAGCCGTTCAATTAATAGACTACCATTTAGCAGCCGTTTAACTAGCGGCCTGTAAGATATTCAGCCGTAGCATTTGTAACAACATTTAATAAACTTAGGCCATTCGTACGATAGAGTGACCATGTGGCAGAAATAAAAAAGATGAAACATCTGACATAAAAAAGATTTAAAGATTAAATTGCTTGAGTCAATCACAGCTAAATATACATTATTATTGTCACTATTCCATAACACTAAATACATATACACTCTTCCATTGTACTCCACACACGCGTACACTCTTGTTGTTTTCTTAAACTTTGGAAAACACCATCAAAGTTGTGGTTTGCCGACACCAGAGTGGCAGAAAGTGGAACTAAATTTAAATTGACAGTCAACAGGCTAAGCAAGTAATGAAACGTCATCGATCCAAGTCATTTGCCCAGTTGTTTGATCAACTGGCTGAATATACTTCAGGTCGCTAGTTTAACGGCACTGTTTAGTTAAGAGGCTAGGCTGTTGATTGAACGGCTTATTATGCTAATTGGCTGCGACATAATATATATTATACATAGCGAAAGTTACAAGCGGCGTCTGACTTAGGCGAGTTATTAGGTCCTTCAGTCATTGGACACTATACTCTCGTTTTCTTCTGAATCATTGAAATTTATACCTTAGCTTTATTTAGAGTTTCTATGATAAATATCATTTGTTTTTAGTGTCAAACCCGTGGATATTCGAATAGTGGCTGGATCAATCAAACTATCGGAGGGCGGATCAATCTATTATGTAGACAGAATTGTGAATGGAAACTTTGAAAATAGAACTAAATCTGATGACATTTCTCTTATCAAAACAAAAACGGATATTGTGTTTAATAAATATGTGAGAAGTATCCTATTGTCTTTGGGACCTGTACCCGTCGGAGAAGACGCAATGATAGTGGGCTGGGGATTTACTGATGTAAGCAAAATAATAATTTGGTATAATCACATCTATCTTTTGTCCTTTGCGCATATTTTTTAAAATATATTAATTATGGTTGTTAGTAATTTACTAGGCTTTAGAACTTCAATGTTTTTCTATTGTCTATTTTTGGTTTCAGAAATATCGGACACGGAGAACCGATGTTTTGCAAAAACTTATGGTTCATATTCGTCCATACGATGTGTGTTTAAAGTATTTACCTAATTACTTTAAGGATACACATACAAAGATATGCATTCAAAGAGAATACGGGAAGGGAGTTTGTCACGTGAGTTATTTGTTATTTACGAGGGTGTCCAATAAATAGTGATAATGGGATACATTCTCCTTGGACTATAAATAAAAAATACTGTCAGGCATAGACATGATCTATAATAGTAATTAAAAAAGGGCTAAATTATCTTTTGTTTTTTTTATTAAAGGTTTGTTTGCGTCATCTCGAAACAACGAATATATTTTTTTTCTATGGAACAGGGGGCTCATCTGATGTTAGTTAATGCCTATGGACACTCACACTGCCAGAAGGCTGGCAATTGTGCGTTGCCGGCGTTCTTATCTTGAATCTAAGGTAATCTAAGTCGAATTGATTCGGAAGTACTTCAGTGTGCAACTGGTTCCACAATAGTGGACGTATTCGAATCATGATGATGACGATGAAGATGACGCCGCTTCTGCCAAGACTTTAAGGCATTCTCGCTCTGAATGGGGGGCCACAAGGGCGTTTAAACTATGAGATAACTATGGCTGGGACTTGCCACGATTATCACCTTAGAGAATGGAATAAACAGCTCCATACAGCAACGGCATCCGTAGCACCCGGCTGAAACAAGAACGCAACAATCCATAATACATAACGTGTTAGCGTGCTGGATGCTCAGAACGCTTTCTGAAACAAAGGATAATGGCACAAAGTTTGTGTGGTACAACAAGATCTTAGTTCAGTTAGAAAAAAAGTTGATGCACGTCATGGATTTTAAATATTAAAACATTCCGGTACATGGCCGACGCACGAATGAAATTCTAGAGAGCTTTTGATTTTGTTACTGTAATGTGCATTTTCTATTTTTGCAGGGCGAGTCCGGTAGTCCTTTAATATATCAGGGACTGTTGTATGGGATTGCCTCATTTAATATAGACAATCATTGCGGTGTTGGTGTGCCGACTGTCTACACAGAAGTACGTCCATACATGACATGGATATATAGTACTATTTACACATAAATTTAGTCTCAGCTTTACCTACCTAGGAATATTAAAGTTTTGACACGAACATAATATTGTTTCATTTGTATTGCAATTGTCTCTGATTAATAAAGAGTCTCACAACCAAGTCACGTGACTATGTTAAAGGATAGCGACGCCGTACCCTTGTGTAATTAAAACAATTCCAGAAACAAAATCATAGTGAGTCAAAAAATTATCGCTTAAATTTCTTAATTTATTTCTTCTAAAAGTAGAAACGGTGTAAAAATGTTATTAGTGTAAGCATATAATGCTAGAAAACCGGACATATTATGTCGAAGACTTAATAAGTGCCCATCACGTAGATTACCCTGAGGGAATTTTAAAAATAAAATATTTTACGTCAATTCCACTACTAATTAAGCGTACTATATGTAACATTAATTTTTGCTTCTATCTTCAAATTTACAACAGACTATATAAACAAATATATAATAATAAATAAATAAAATAAAAACTTCATTCATGACAGAAATACGGTTGTGACAAAATACATCTATCGCTAGAACGCTACACTAAATCTCTCGTCTGCGTCTTGGTCATGCTTGCACCCCTGTTCATCTAGCCAAGCTCCGGATAAGGGATCACTCTATCTGTGAGTGTGGCTTGGATGAAGGCACTGTATCTCACATTCTATTTAATTGTCCCAAACTTACCTATCCTCTCTATGACGTTCTTCCCCCTAAAGACCCCGTCCTTTAAGTGTTAAATGTTTGTGTTTAGTCCATATTGTAGATTTTTATATAAATATATAGAAAGGAATAAAATTAAAATGTAATACCTATATATATAAATTATTCGTAAATAGGAAATAGTAGGTATTTATTAATGTCATTACTCATATTTGTGTTGTCTATGCTGTCTTAAAACTAACAATCGAATTTCATTTTTTTTAAATTATTATTTTCACCGATCAATCTCCTTCGTGCCTTCTCCATTTACACAACACTGGCGAAGTACCTTGAGCCCAGTTGGCACAAATAAATTAAAAAAAAAAAACGCTACACTAGGGAGTTTCTGTGTTGTGGCCCACGTCAAAAATTGACCTTGTCATGTTCGTTATTTAAGTAAGTTAGTTTTATAGTTCAATAAATTGTGATATAATGGTATAAAATCTTTTGTGTAGTACATATATACTTCTTTAAAAATGCCTAAGAAAGGTAAGGGGAAGGAGCCCGCCCCTGCTAAAGCCGCTGCTCCCGGCCCTCCACCCAAGCCTAAAAAGATTCCCCCACCACCAGCATGTTTTGGTCCTGAAGACTTAGCGAAATTCAAAGAATTATTTAAAGCGTGCGACGAAGAAAATATAGATAAGGTAATAAACTTTACTTATCTGAATGTTCACAATTAAAAATATAGGATGTTTTATGCATTATTATTATTTACATATAATATTTCTTTATTTACACTTTATAGAAAAACAAATAACGTAATACATAAAAATTATGAGATGCAACGGGCGGTCTTTTCGCTAATAAGCGATCTCTTCTAGGCAACCCTAATCTTATAAAAAAATATATTTTTTTAACCATAGATACTAATATTTACAAGTAGAATAATTTTTCTGTACAGAAAAATTCAATTTTGATTTTTGCACTAAGTTATAAACTATAACACTCGTATATTAAAGTGAAACTTACTATAAATTAATATTATTTAAGTGTTATAATTTTAATACAATTTGGTCATGTTTATATTACAAATTAATTTTGTAAAAAAAACTTGTTAAAAAAAATGTTACTTGTTTTAAGGTAAAAATAGAACAAATACCATTCATGTTACGAAAGCTAGGATTCAATCCAAAAACCCATGAAATAAAAGAACTCTTCAGATTATTTTTGGAAGATGATTTAGTTGATACGGTGGAATATCATGAATTCTTATTTATGATTGAGGCTAAAATGAACTGGGGCGATGATTTCGAGTTGGCGGTGACGAAAGCAATGGCTGCGCTTGCACATGATGATGAGCACGAGATAGGTAATAAAGACTAACGAAGTTTTATAGTAGGTACACGGGGTACGGGTAATTTATCACTCAAACTACATAAAAATAAACTAAGTTGAAGATTTGCATTGCAGTAGATACATTAATAAAAATCGCTGGGATATGTGACTTTTCGATAGTGAGATAATTTTACCAGCAATATCATGCGCGGTACGGACACTTGCAATGTCTACGTTCACCAAATTCAGATTTATTAAAATTGTTATTTTATTTTTTACAGGTATTGTTGATTTTGAAATATTAAGAGAAGAACTAACAGTCTGGGGTGAGCCTATAACAGAAATTGAATTTGTTGACTGGATAAAACTATCAATGAAAGACAAAACATACAACATAGAAGATGGGACATTTAATTACGTTAAGTTTATAGAGAATATGAACGCCAAGGATGTTAAGTATATTAAGGAGCCGATTAACTTCTACAAGCTTGATCAGAAGACTTTAGCCGCGATGGCGATAAAGAAAGCCCAAGAAGAGAAAGAAGAACAGGAAAAGAAAGATGCTCTCAACAAGGCCAGAGAAGAGGCGAAGAGACAGAAGATGATTGCTGATGGCTTAATTCCTCCAGATTAGATACACAAATCGTCTGGCCACATTGGTGATCAAAGTAGATATTGAACGGATGTAATTGTCGCAAAAATTTGTTTATTTAAAAAAATATATATCAAAATTACACGAGAGGGCAAATATGCCTCATAATTCTAAAAAGAGTGGTTGGTTTTTCTTGTTTACTGCTGGTTTTTCAGTATTGTCTAATAGGTTTTCTTGTTTTGGAAGCGCACTGTAGTTTTTGTTGTAAATGGGCTGTCAAGTAGGTTCTTGAGCCGTGACAAATAAAATTAAGTATTAAAATTTCGAAAAATAAATCTACCTAATATGATGAATTAATTGTTAATTGTGACGAATTAGTTTGTTGATGAAGTGCTTGTTAATGTATACATTCAAAAGATTGTCTCCCATTTCAGTACTAGAAAACAACGATTAACTCATGGTAATGACGTACATACATACATATTCAACAATCCTGCATAATTTTTATAGATGCGAAATGGGACGAGAATAAGAGATGTTACTTGCATACATTAAACGGATGTAGAAAAATAAGTTTTCTTTTATTTCATGTATTTATTTATTTATTAATCCTACAGCTTACATAAATGATATATAATACCAGCTACCCCCGCGAACTTCGTTTCTCCTTAATGTGATTTTACTTAGCCTTCCTTTTTAGTACCTACCAATATGGAACATTTTGCTATGCTACCCCGGAGAATGTTGGATTTCCCAGAATGAAAACTTTTTAGGGTTTCTGTGATTTTTTCTCTATATAAACCTCTGAGTTCAAGTCATAACTTTCAAATAAAAAATAGAGGTTGATCGTAGAGGGATGAAAATTTAGTGTTGTATGTATTTTTTAAAGTCACATAATAAAAAAATATCCAAAAAATAAAAATAAAAATTACAAACACCCCTTATCACTTAGGGGTTTTAAAGATAGATAGTAGCCGATTCTCAGACTTACTGAATATGTTTAAAAAATTTCATAAGAATCGACCCGTTTCGACCAAACAAAAAGGAACAAACAAAAAGGAACAATAAAATTATTCAATTCAACTAAAATCGCTAGCTTGGGTATGACCAGGTGTATCCCGGATTTCCTTGACCAGTGATAAATTTTTATGCTTGGAAGGATAATATATATATATTTTTATACATATGTCTTTACTAAGTCATCATGGAAAATAACGATCTAGCCTAATTTAAGACAAATAAGTAATTTAAGTCTAACCTAATTTAACATAAGTGTCCAATAACACAATTTACAGTCTCTAATAAATGGAAGATACTCTGTTCTTGTGTTATATTTTCATTAGCTGTTAAGACTAAGGTGCACTAACACTATTTCATTAGTTCAAATGGTGTAGTCCTTTTCAGTCTTCTCACTAGGCCCGCGGTGTCAAGGAGTTGAATAGCCTCGACATTCACGTGTTGGTGGAGCCTATGTTCGTGGGCACGGAAGGATAATAATGATTTAATAGGTTACGGTAACTAGTTCTTGAAATTGTGTTTGCTTAGGCCTCCAGAAACTATGTTGTAACTTACCGAGCCTAAATATTTTACATACATTATGGATCACGTCATCTCCTTTGAGATGTTGGTAATTGAAAATGTTTGATTTATAAATAACTCTATTGTATTCCAACGTATTAATCTCAAGTCAAAAAGATATGATGAAAAATATGAGAGTTTTGCGTGGCTGATTTTATTATTAAGGCAAAAAAACGAAGGAGGTCATCAATTCGAGTTCTTTTTGACGTGACAACGTCTTATAATTCGATGGACATTCGAAAAAACATGACTCACGCGGCGTTACCTCGCTCTGAGGCGTTCCATTTAAAATTGACATAATTGTAATTATGCGTACAAATAAATGTAACTTGATTAATTCAATTGTGATTTCCATTTACCTCCTTCTCTATATCCATACAAAATACCTATTAAACAAATAAATTTTTTTTTTTTTTTAAAAATGCAACCATCCCATCAATATTTTTTTATGACGTTGTCACGTTCAACTATCGTCAGTAAACCGACTTTACAGACAACCGATTTTTTATTCTGTGCAATGATAACACCATATATATTAGGGTTGGTTTAAGTAGAAAAGTGAAGCTTAGAAAGATTCTATTCTAATTAAGGATTTCATTTAATCGCCGCTACAAATTGTGTCCTTTAAGGACTGCGAGATTCAATTATAAAGATCTTTAAAAATAATTGGAGATCTAAGGATAATCTTAATGAAAATAGATACGCTGGATTTTACTTGAAAAACAAATTTTATTGAATACTTTATAAGCTTTAAAAGTGCTTTTATTTTTATTTTCAAGATGTCGTAAATACGCTTGTTCACTGTTTTTATATATAGCATAATATATATATTATCAATTTATCATATTATTTAAGAAAGGCAGTATATATACACATTTTACACTTGCCTATTAGATTTAAAAAATGATCATGAAACATATTCAGAAATCTGAGGCCAAGACATAAAGATGTTGTAGCGCCACTGATTTATTTTTTATTTTAGATTAAACAAGTTATTGTATAATATTACGATACATACTCAAATCCGCGAATTTTGTATCACCAAGGGTCATCACTATAGTCACACATTCTATAGTCGAAATATTTTACTCTGTGACATATTTTAATTTTGGCGCCATTCATAGATAACATTGATTTATTAGATTTAATTCCTGTCAATTTATGAAATTAGATGAACTATTGCGGCGAAATTAATATTCCGCTCTTATAAAATCTGTGGACCTTTGATTTTGAGTATGTTTATATATATGATATAAAGTCTTATTTAAATGTGTAGTACTCGCCTATACCAAAGACAATACTACCTAGAAGATTTCAGGGAAGGAAACAGTCTTTATTAAAATTAAAGGAAAATTCATAATAACTTTCTGAATTTACATTTGAACCGAAGTTAAAGTAATTATGAAATAATAACCTTTCGAATATTGACCAATGTAAATTTAATTTTCTAAATAAGTATTATTTTTGTTTACATTAATATTTTCTTATAAATACAAAGGGTAAACCCTACAAGTTCTAATTTAATTCCAGATAACCCCAAATTTGCATAAGAATACACATATTTTATGCGTGACAGCCAACTCGTTAAATTGGCCTCAGTGTTGCCAGCTTGGGGGTTTCCCTCCAAATTTAGGGAGCATCAAGAAATTCAGGGGTATTTTTAAGGGGTACTTTATTAATAATAATAATAATTAATACTCTAAGTTTAGAAAACCGCTATTTTATACTACCTGAATTTATTTTTAATTCATATGTGAAATTTCCTCTCAAAGTAACTGTACAACAAAACCTTTAGGGGTATTAAAACGATACGTTTAGGGGTATTGTTCTTAGGGAACGTTCTGTAGTAGTTGGCATCACTGAATTTTGCCTGTGGTATCTACCACAACAAACAATTTTCGAGAAGTTGTTACGCTCGTAATATATTGAAAATACCTAAAGTCATTATTAAGAACGTAGGCTACAAAACTTAGTTTAAGCTACCACTATCTAACTTAAAAATTGTTTTTTCAGTTGGTTTTATAACATAAAACCTTACGAATATACATAATATCAGATACCGTGTTTCATCCTTAATTACCTACGTCTTAGTATGACTGATTCTTTAGCGTTATTATAATGTTATTAATTTCTTAAGCAAATTGCGCCATCTGTGCTTAGAATTAGCTTTAGCGGTGTCGTCTGTTTACAATTATTTTAAAAACCAATACAAGGTTCGTGATATTTAATTCTGCCGATTACAAATGATTGGTTTCATTATAGAGAGATACAGAATTTGAGCAATATTTATATACGTTTAGGCATGTTATCCTGATTTTTTTGTTATTCGGTTGTTTTTAATATAAAGTGTAAAAAAACGCATTTGTCCTGTTATATAAAAGTTAACGCAGAAATTGTGATCGGTATTTTGGTTTTAATCCGTTATAGGATAATAAAATAAAGTCAAAGTCAAAGTCAAATCGTTTATTTCAATTAGACCATCTAAAATGGCACTTTTGAACGTCAAAAAAAATAAAATATAAAGATGATTCTAGTTGCCCCTTCCAAAAGGTAGTTTCGTGTGGAGAAGAATTGGCAAGAAACTCCACACTTACTCTTTTAAAATAGGTTTACAATATTTTGTTACATTTGTTAAATAATTATATGTGAAGACAATGTACTCTTAGAATAAACTACTATACTAAAAAAGTTAGTATACATGTTCCTCACATATTTACAAATATCGAAACCGTAGAATATTAACATTAAAGAGTAATAAAAATATTAAAAAAACACAACAAAACAGTGTGTGAGATACAAAAAAAAATAATAATAATAATAATAATTACATTTGTAGCATTAAAGCAAAAAATCAGCAACCAATTTGATTTTGTCCAGGCTATAGAGCCAATCATAGGATTGTCCTATGGAGCAGGACCAGCATGTTTCCAAGCATTCTTATCTTGAATATAATCATCTAATTTGTAATATGCTTGTTTACAAAGTGTACTTTTAATAAAACATTTAAATTTTCGTTCATTTAGTTTTAAAATGTCACAAGGTATTTTATTGTAACATTTCACACAGTACCCCATAAATGAATTTTGAACTTTGGCTAATCTGAAAGATGGTTGAGCTATTTTATCTTTATTTCCGTAAACCAATTTTGGACCCGAAGAATAGAGTTATTCACGTCGTCACGATTTTGTGACCGTCGATCTACTTTAAAAATCAATGATGTGTCATCTGCAAATAACACCATCTTCGGTTTATTCTGAACTAATTGGGGTAAATCATTTATGTATACTAAAAAGAGGAATGGACCCAATATTGAACCTTGAGGAACGCCCATTGTAATTTCAGACCCTAACGAGTTTATGCCGTTAACCTGAACTTTAACCTGTCTGTTTTTCAAGTAAGATCTTAGTAAGTCCAGAGCTTTGTTCTTAATCCCGTAGTGATTAAGTTTCAGCAGGAGAGTCTCATGGTTTACGCAATCGAACGCCTTCGAAAGGTCGCAAAAGATTCCAATGGCATCTTGTGCTTCCTCCCAAGCGTTAAAAATGTTCTTGATTAGGGAGACACCGGCGTCAGTTGTACAACGCCCTTTGGTGAAACCGTACTGTTGTTCATGAAAGATGGAGTTTTTATTAAAGTGACATAACATTTGATTGAGCATTAACTTTTCAAACACCTTACTGAGAGCTGGCAGAATTGACACAGGTCTATAATTATTGGGTTCTTTACTATCACCGGATTTGAACAACGGAACTACTTTACTGTGTTTCATGAGATTCGGAAAGACTCCTTGGTCTATGCTGGTGTTAAATATGAAAGCTAAATAAGGCGCAATAGTTTCGATGATAGAACTACAGACTTTTACAGACAATCCCCAAAGATCTTCTGTAGATTTAATTTTAAGATCTTTAAAAGCTTTCATAACAGCCTGGGGGTTTGTATATTGAAATCGAAACTCCGTAGGGCATGCCCTTACATTCTTCGTAAGTAACGCAAAAGAAAGTGCGGATGATGAACTTAAAGATTCGGTAGTTTTAAAGGGAATATTGATAAAAAAGTTTTCAAATTCCTGAGCTATTTCTGCATTTGAGTTTATTGGGCCATGTGCAGTCTCTAAGTTAAATTCAGTATTACGCTGTTTTTTTCTACCAGTTTCATTATTTATTATTTGCCAGGTAGTTTTTATTTTGTCATCCGCTGATTTTATTTTATTACTAATATACAGTGCTTTAGCAATTTTGCACACACTTTTAAAAGTTTTTGAATATTTCGCAACATGCTGATGAAAGTTTGTATTTTTTACATGTTGCCTTAGGCCATACAGTTCAAAAAGTTTATCCCTGCTCTTACGAATACCTGGAGTCGCCCAATCACTAAATAAGAACTTGGTGTAAATACTTTTTGTCTTTTGTGGAACAATGTCATTAAATTGCGATTTTAACAAGGTAAAAAACTCCGCATAGAACTCATTAGGGTCCCAAATATTATTAAAGTTTTGAACACACAATTTACTGGTCAAGGTATTATTTAATTTCTCTAAATTTTTACATGTAATTGGCCTATACCTTATTTGAATTTTTTGTACAGGTATGTAGGCACAAAACGTTATTGTTTGTCCACTGTGATCAGAAGGCAATTTATTAACAATTTCTTTATGTAAGTAATCACAATTACAAAAAATATTATCTATACAAGTGGCAGAAGAAGCTGTCACTCTAGTTGGTTCCATAAAAACATTAGACAGATTAAATGATTTAAAAAGACTTATTAATCTGATACTATTTGAGTTTGTTTCTAATAAGTTAATATTAAAATCACCACTTATGATGATTGATTTACCACTAGTACTAAGTTTTTTTAACACATCTTCCATTACAGAATCAAATACAGATAGATTCTGATAGCCCGGAGGTCTGTAAACACATACTACAACATGCTTATCGAGCTTGACACAGGACAATTCTATAGAATGTTCAACTGACAATCTGATAATGTCTTTCCTTTCTTTAGATTTGACAGAATTTTTGATTAATATTAATGATCCACCGTGTATCATACACTTCCGGCTGAAATAGCTAACTACACAATAATTTTCATAATTAATAGACATTATCTGATGATCATTTAACCAATGTTCAGTTAAACAAATAATATCGAACTTGGTTTTTTCTAAAAACATTTCTATTTCCAGTAATTTGGAAGAGCAACCTTGAATATTCTGATGAAATAATCTTAAAGTATGTTGCTTTCCTTTTGGTTTATTAAAACATGTTAAATTGCCAGAAGCTACTTTTTTATTATCCACAAATAATAATTGATTATTTAAACGGTTAATAATAGAAATAAAAATAAAAATCCTAGTACTGTACTGTAGACCGGGGTGAATATCTTAATATATATAAACACACGTCACAGTCACGTTGTTTAACTCCTCGCAATATTATTTTATTGCAAATTATTTGTTTATTATTTGACAGTCACAATTCTAACAGATGGCGCTGTGTTGAAAGTACCAACGTTTAACATAAGCTACAATTTAATGGCATAACCACCAAAAAAGCATGAAGGTCCGAGGTGTTCTCCTACCGTTTCCCTTGAATAGTTTACTACTATGTAATATAACAAAAACCTTAGCCACAACGCTTGGCCGAGTCTGCTAGTTGTTAATAGATGTAACATAGCGGTAGGGCGTAGGCTTGTATGGACTTCGTTCTTATGTACATTTTTAATCGCGTTTACGGTTTTTGAATCGCCTCCGTGTTTCAGCGGTATTTTTTCTTTCTATGTTTAGCGAAATAAAAAATACTTGTATAAAATTATTAATTTAACAGAATTATGCATCTTCTGTCATCAATGTCACCCTCTTGCACGGTAGTGTTCTTGAAGAAGTTGGTGACGAAGATTGGGAGAAAATGCTTAAGGCCTATATAAGGTCCGTAAAAAGGCGTGCGTGGATGAATAATAATAATAATCTTTACTTTTCTCACAAAAACTTCCATACATAGTGCACAAAATAAAGCAACAGTTATTTATAATAGAAGGAAATGCTTGTTTCTGTGAGACTGATGCCTGTTAATAAAGGTCATCAGACCCAGATGAATGTTTCAAGCTAAACTATTATTAATTAACTAGTAGCTGCCCGGCTTCGCACGGGTGCAATGCTGATACTAAATTCAAAGTGCTATAGGGAGAACCACTTTTTTTTCACTTTAACACAATTTTTAAATCTGTAATACCTTCGAAAATATTCATTTAAATCATATGCTGTAAAGGGCCATATAGATCCTTATTAAATCAACAATGTATTTAAGGTATTTAATTGGATACGGATTAATGCTGTATTGGTTAAAATCGCTTCGAAAATTAGCCATTATTTGTCGTAAAAAGTAAATGACAAAAAATGTTATTGTGGGATATCCATTAGAGATAGACATATACCATCGCGGAGTTTTCTGTAGACCTTTATAATGTGTACAATACTTAGTACATTAATTTGATAATAGGGTTCAGCCTGCCTTTCATTAAGCGGAAAAAAAGTAATTATTTAGGACATCACATTAGAAACCTCAAAAATAACACTATTTCTCCACCACTTAATTGATGTTATTACACATATAAACCTTCCTCTTCAATCACTCTATCTATTAGAAACTGCATCAAAATCCGTAGCGTAGTTTTAAAGATTTATGCATACATAGGGACAGAGAAAGCGACTTTGTTTTATACTATTTAGATTATGCGTATTCTATGGCCTACTACGGTTACGATCAGCCGTCAAATACCACAAATGGTAAAACTTGCGTTTAACCTTCAGTATTTAATTTTTATTTACAAAAATGTAATACACAAAGGCCACCTTGAACATAGTGCGTATTTTTAGCGTATATTTAATGCAAAGTTAGATTTTCTTGAAACTCAATTCAATATAAATGTCTTGCTTTATTATATCTCGATTTACATTTGAAAGGACCGTTTTGTTGAAAATTGCTTTGGTAATGACCGAAATATCGAATTAAATTGAACTTCCATTAACACGGCGAAGTGTTTTCATGATTCATTAGATATCTTGGCATAGTTTAAAGTGGATGGTATTATAATTTATAAAGTAGTATTTGCTTAGTGGTTAGGCGCGTGATTGTAAACCCTGTCTTTGATTGAAATCCTGACAGAGTCCTATTTGTGCCCAATTAACACAATCAAAATCAGTAGCTACGATTGGCCATGGTCTCGGATCGTACATCATTTATACGTAAGTAGTACCTTTATAGCCTGGGAGAGTATTTAGACCAAAACTTATGCCGGCTTTCCACTGCAAGCGGAACGGACCCATTGCGGACTCCGCTATACTCGTAGCGATGATTTTCATACATGTGCTATTGAAAAATAGTTTTGAACGGAGTCGTAACGTCCCGCCAACCCCCGTTCCCTTCGTTCGCCCCTAGTTGTAAACGCAAAAGGACGCACAACCTCGCTGGATGGAGCGAGAACTAGGCAGAAAATGAACAGAGTAGTCGTTCTTTTCCCGCTTCCCGGTCCGCCTAGTCGACTTCGTTGTCAGTGGAAAGAAAATAAATTATTTTTAAAGCTCTTTCTTAGTTGAAGGCTCTTATTTTTCGCTCAACACTTACGCAGTGGAAGGCTATATATTATGGTGGACAACGATTATAAATAAACTGTTCTTATTATTATGACATTTCACCTATTTTTATATGGCTGATGGTACAGATTTTTATAATTAATCAATCTGAATGTACCACTGTCTTTACAAATAAACGATTTATTTATTTATTTACAACCCTTTTTGCACCGTACGAGTAAGTAAGACAAAAGAATAGCACAGCTGTGATTTGGACGCACGCCCTCAAGGTGAATTAATGAATTAAGGAGTAAAATAAAATATTGTAAGGAATCTGATAAATCTGATAGCCAATATCGATCACGTATCAGAGACTCACCTACTAGCCTATAAAGAAAACGACCAATAAAATGAATGATCATAAACTTGTCACTCACAGATCGCTGAGAACTCTAATTGCTCGTTCAGACACGGCGGGAACCGCGCGGTTTGAGAATCGCATGGAAATCGCGCGGGTCTTATTTGTATGAGTTATTAAGTAATCGTTCAGACATACCCGCGCGGTTAATCAAACCGCGCGGTTTCCGCAACCCAACCGCCAGAAAATAGAATCGCGATACTCCCGCGCGGTTCTATTACTATGAAGATCTTACTCAGCGTTCATTAGCATTGCGGGCACCGCGCGATTAACACGTCATAACAAGAGCACCGTGAGTTATTTATTGATGAAGTGGAGAGTTTTTCTTCTGGTAACACGCTTGCCCTCATTTGTGTTTCAGAGCTTGAAATATCTTACCTGATTAGTTCAATGAGTTCATCAAAAGATTTTATTGACAGTCTCAAATAGTCAAAAAATTTTCTCTCAAACATTCTTAAATTGGGATATAGTGTTACTATCCTCTTAGGATCCTCCCTCCCTGTATCAACCACTGACACGTTAGTTACTCTTCGACTTCCATCTTGAAACTGATCGCTAACTAACCGCCACTGTCTGAACAGTCGCCATTTTTGCGGTTCAAACCGCACGATCTGACAATCGCGCGGTTCCCGCTGTGTCTGAACGAGCACTAACAGCCTCATTATGTTTTATATTTCACGTAAAAAATTCTAATTATGGTAATAAGCAAGCAACGTATTATTATACATTTAAAAGCATACGGTGTATCATTATTAGCAATATCAATTATTTAAAACACAATTACTTCAAACTTCCCTTGAGACTTGAAACAGCTTAAACATATAAATCGTTTTCAGCATACGATTAATTATGTATGTTCCAAGATTGAATTTGAAATTCGCCTGAAAGTTCTCTTGAATAATTTATCAAAGTTTTGTCTTCTCGTATTTCAGTCTCTTCTACAGTTCTTGTAGTGCCTAGTGGTAAAAGACTTCTTCAAGTTAAGTTGAATATTCGTTAAACGTTGAATCTGTGCTATAGGTGTGAAACGTGTAAGATCACTGGTTCGAGAAAATCTCTAATGAGCAACTTTGGGAGAGCTGCCGAGAAACGCCGATTAGCCAGCAGATCAAGCGACGCAAGTGGAAATAGATAGGCTAAACACTCCGAAGAGATTCCAATCATATTCCCAAGCAGGCGCTTGATTGGAACCCGCAAGGAAAGCGGAAGCGTGGCCGTTCCAAGCAAATCTGGCGTCGCACAGTTGTAGATGAGGCAAAGAGTGTCGGAAAGACTTGGAGTGACGAGGCTTAAGACTCACTGTGAACGCCCTATGCCCCCATCTAGGCATAGGGCGTCTATATGACATTAAGTCAAGTCATATATTTTTCACAACTCAAACTAAAATTGACAACAGGTGCCATCTGTCTATCAATAGGCCGTTTCTCCCTTAGTTACAGAGTTCACGTTTAACTTTTTAGTGTGGTGACCCCAATTACCAATCGTACCTAAGCACAACAAAACTTTTCTGTAGAAAGTATACTTGACTTTTTGACCGATTTAAAAACCTTTTACAAAATAAAAAGTAACTTTGTCATAACTTTTTGGTTCATATTGGAAATCAAAATTTATAAATCGTTTTAAAAAACAAATTTATTGTAGCGATTATTAATTCCTTTTCCTTTTTTTTTTTCTCCTTTAGTAACAGAGTCTGAGAAAGTTACCCTAATTACGAATCGTACCAAAACACTACTGAATTTTCTATAGAAAATATATTTAAACTTTAAGCCGATATAAAACACATTTTACAATAAATCAAATTCAAAGTAAGTACTCCATAACTTGAAGAACATTATCAAAGTTTAGATTATAATAGCAATGATTATAAAAAATTAGAAATCGTATAGAAAAACGAATTTATTGTTTTATTATTTGTACTATAGAGACGGCGTTACACGTGCCGGATTCTGTTAAGAAATATTATCATAAACGAAAATATGTAAACGGGGATTTTCATAAACGGATTTTTACATTAAATAATTACCATTCCCGAGAAAATCTTTTCACGAAACATGCCTTACAAAAAGTTATTCCTCAGGCAAAACATTAAAGAAATAATATATTTAGACTGGATTTCAACCTACCCACGTTCTTTGAGATATTTTTTGTGTATAGCTTCATTAACACAAGTATGTAAAAAATACAGGAATTTGACATTACGTCATAGTTAGCTCCTTCTTAAATCTTACCTTTTGACGGACAGTTATAACATCAAGGCTCGCAACTCTCAACTCTGAGGTAGTGCGTTTAAACCCCGCCTGTAAACTAATGGATTTTCCTAGACATTTTTATATATATATTATATATTTGATTGGACAATTAACACCAATTGACCTAGTCCCATGCTAAGCTGGTGAAGCTTGTGTTATGGGTACTAGGCAACGGATATACATACATATTATAGATAGATAGACGTATAAATACATATTTAAACACCCAGGACTTAAGCACAACACCACATGCTCATCACATCGATGTTTGTCTCAGCCGGGGATGGAACCCGGGACCCATGGATTCGCAGTCAGGGGTACTAACCACTAGACCAATGCTACTACTAGAGCCGTTAAAGACATATTCGTACGTTACAACATCGTCCTAGATTTTTTATTTCAGATTGATTATTTTTATCTCACATACTGTTTTATTGTGTTTTTTTTATATTACTTTTTAATGTATAATATTCTACGGTTTCGATATTTGTAAATTTATGAGGAACATATTTTATACTAACTTTTTTAGTATAGTAGTTTTATTTTAGGAGTACATTGTCTTCACACATAATTATTTAACTAATGTATACAAAATATTCACAACCTATTTTAAAAGTGTGGAGTTTCTTGCCCATTCTTCTCCACATGAAACTACCTTTTGGAAGGGGTAACTAGAATCATCTTTATATTTTATTTGATGTTCAAAAGTGCTATTTTAGGTGGTCTATTTGAAATAAATGATTTGACTTGACTTGACTTGAATTTAAAAATCTGTGACTATCCTTTAAAGATAATAACATAATACAAATACAATAACATGTTAAATAGCCCCCGATAACCTTCGGAGTGGCTCCTTGGTACCGGATACACGGCTATACATGCTTCAAAAGCGCTTAATGCGCTGGCACAGTGACCCAAAGTGGGGTGGGCCTTGCCAACCGAATTCAGAGAATGTCGGATCGCGCTCAAAGACTCGCTGATCGGCCATTTGGAGGTCGTTTATACAACGTATTTCAAACCTAATCACATTTATTTTTCTATTTAAAGGATTGATATCAGCCTTGCGATTCTGTAACCGCTGTGTGAGTTCAAAAAGTGAGTTACAGAATCGCAAGGCAGTGCTAATATGCATATTAAAGTAAAAGTACAAGGAAAACTTTCATACTAAATAAATCCATTTTACCATACAAACAAATTGAGGTAAGATGAGTCAATAAATTTAACACCCTTCCAAATTCATTCATCGGGGAAGAACAGCAACGCCACATTATTGGCGTGCTGGTTCGGTAGGATGAAAAGAATACCTACAAAAAATTAATATTAATAGGATACAATTGTTTACATTTTTAGATGTTCGGTGTAAGTCTGTTGTGAATATTTAAATGAATCTCATCGTGTGCCGTGTAGCCTATAAAATTGTGTTCTAATTGTAATTGATATCAAAATGATTACAGTGACAATAGCCACCCATAATTTTTGTGATTATTAGAATAAGAAAACATGTCTGTAGCGAGAAAGCTTTATCTTATGCTAGGAATGAAAATTGCCTTGAATTTGCAGTATTAGCTAGATTAGCGAAAAAGTATCTTCATATTAAATAAAATAGATTTACATTTAATCACACGTTGAAATTGGGTCAACTTATTGTAAAAAATCATAATAATACGTAGCCGCAAATATTGTGTGAATTTGACACAAAAAGAACTTACTTACCTAGTTGTAACTTGTACTGTGCGCGGCGTCTAAACTTTCTGCACTGAAGACAGAAGATATCTGTAGACTACTTCAATATCTAAATGATTTTCTTCATATAAAGAATTTGTTGCAGATTTTTACGTCTGCAAGATAAACCAACAATTCGCTTAGCAATAAGCAGCACGCTCACAATTATGACTCAATAAATCGAAATTGTTTGGTCTCGTGTAACATCTATTGGGCGAATTTCATTTTATTACGTCTTTATTGAAACTTGAAGAGTCGTTGCAGGTTAATGGCCCAAATCTGCTGATACGGGTAGGAGATTTATGTGCGATGTTTCATTTTCGATTGGAGTCATTTAAAATCATCTTCTAGTCTCGCACAGTTTAGATCGTTATTCCCTATTAAAACAGCGGAAGACTTACTTGATCCCTTTTATCTACCGAGGGTAGCCTTACAGCTGTGGGTGCCAATGTGGTGCTACATTGCGCTACGCTACGCCATAGCGATCGGACCGTTTAATCACCTTCCTTAATTTCAAAGAGTAGGCGACTAGATTTTTATAGGCACATAGGAATACGTGGAAGTTTTTGGGACACAGTGTTTGATTGATGGACGCAGTGATTTTTAGAATTCACTTACCTTGGGTCTTCTTAGATCGAACGAATAAATGTTTTATAAGACCAAAATTTTATTAATTTATTCGTGACCATCTGGTGACCAGTATACTTCTGAACGTCTGCTGAAACCTAACTACTGCCCTATAAAGAAAAAGTATAAGGCCTCATAAATGTGTGGAAATGTTTGAAGTAATTGTATAAATGTTTAGTGTTAACATATTTAATTAAAGATATAATAAGCGACTTTAACTAGTAGTAGCTTTCTAAATATAAATGAAATGTTGTAGTTCCTTTTTCTGACACAGTGAAATAAATACGACTCTAATTGAGCGAGCTTTTGGTGCCGGCTGTGCCAGAAGTCGCATTGTACTTGTTTCTAACTTCTTTCATAATAACTTACACTAATACTGAAAGTGCAAGTTCCAGTTTCATTTGCTGACCGAACAAAATATATACAAACATTACCCTGGTTAAAATAGATTTATATTAAATCTTGTCTGAATATATTCTTGACGGTCAGACATAGTCAAGATGCTTTAACAGTCGTGTATGTAGAAAGTCGATAACTAAATGTGTATGCATATTACAGTTCGTGTGGACAAATTTAGTTATTGACTATCTACATACAGGAGTGTATTAGTTTATAAAAACAAATTATCCATCACACATCGGTCGCTTTCATGCACCCGAATGAAGTAGAATGATTGAATGAATGAATGATTATTCAAATCATCAATTTATGCTCATCGTTAAATGGACAATTGTGTCGGGTTTACAAAGTTACGAGGTGTAATGTAGTATTTGCATCGACCGTGTTTCGCATCGAGCATGTTACGCTGTATTTTAAAATCGGCGTAACATGCTCGTCAAAACTCTGTACTCCGCTTTCGCCGCCAGTTTTCCAGGAGATGGCCGACAGCGAGGACGTGTTGATATCTTTCATTCTATTTAATTATTGTTTCATCCAAATTAAGAAGAAGAAGAAAAAATGTTACTGAACATCAAACTTATTTAAAAACACAGGCGTATGAGGTGGTTTGTTATTGATTGCAATATTAAAAAACCAAACGATTACTGATAAAAACTTTTTACGCATGTTTCGATTTTGAAGAACTATTGAATTTAATTGGACCAAAAGTACTTTAAAAATACACAATTTATAGAAAATCATAATCATGATCACTCGCGACGTGCGACGCGTCCTGACTGAACCACGTAACACTCAAAGGATTCGCCAAAAAACCGACAGCCGGGTGGAACACTGAAAGCGAGCAACGAGGGGCTCGTTGCTCGCTGGTTTCCGCGTAACACGACGTACTGACTGAACGAATGCTCGCTGTGTAACATTACATTACATGTTACATTACACCTCGTAACATTGGTCAGTTCCCACCTTTAGAGTCCCGTGAAACGGACCAATTCTGTCAAAGTACTACAGTTGTATGACTGTTCTAGAAAGCATAGACTGATGTGTCCCCAATTTACCTTGGTACTTACTTTCTTTATGTTGTCCAAGTTTGTGATTTAAACATTTTTTTTATTATCAAGAGATCCATTAAAACTTTAGTTACTAAGAGCATAAGTATGATCTCGGTTTCTCCATTAAAAGATTACATTGTTTACCTCCTAGTAAACACGGTCAGACAAAACCTCAGCTATCAACTCTGATCCAATAATCCGCTCATAGCATTAACTTCAATTTGCTGGAAACCTCACCATTTATGGAGTATAGTTAGGTATTAGTATATGAACGACGTAAATATTAAATGAATATTGTTTTTATTAGCTTAGTCTAATTTTCAGTTTGAGGTATAAGAAGTTTATTCTCATTTAAAACTTACATGTATCTGAGAGAGAATATATATTAAAAACATAAAAAGTACAGCCTTACGATTTGGCATTCTGATAAACACTAAACTACAAGCTCCCTCCGCTTGTCAAGACGTAATGTGAAATTGCTTAACATAATACCATGAGATTCCAAAAATGACGTGAGTGACGAAGGGAGCGTTGTTATTGCGAGGTGAACTCTCGGATTAACAGAATCGCACCGCTGCTCTGAAGAATTGTTTGGGTTGATCCCTCCTGCCTCGTTTCAACACCGTACGAGCCGTTTGAATTCAAAGTTTAATCAACATCACACTGGAATGGACGGGTATTGGCGACTGCGCAAGAGTTGCACAAGGCACAATGACGGTCAGTCATTGAGAGGAACCAAACGAAGAAGAAAAGAAAAATATCGATTCCTTCAAACAGATAACACAAGTGTCAATTCGATATAAATGTATATTGTATAGACAAAGATTTCATGTTATTTCTACCTGAATATATCAATAATGGGATATATTAATTAGAAACCAATATGCAGTGACAATATTATCGTTTAATCAATATGCATAATGCAAGGCATTTCTACATATTCCGAGATGCGTGTCTGAATCTAAGCTCATTTAGGATAACAATGAGCGATATCTCTAATACTGTTTAATGTGAAATTAGTTAATATGATAATAAATTTAATTTATTCAATTTAATTTACAATTAGGACGATTGTTAGCACTATATGTTTTTTTTCCTAGAACAAAATTTTAACTTAAGTGTTGACTTAATTTTCTACAAAATTAGTGAATAGCTTAAACTAAGGTTCATTAACAGTCTTAGTGTTCTGTAATGTTTAGACACTATCTTCGTGTGCCTGAGACACCGCACTTGCCCTTATATTCACTACACTAGGTTTATTATTTCAAAAGGTTTAGTTTTCTTTAGGCGTCTTTCTGTTGTGTCAAGAAGTTCGATTGCCTCAGCATTCACATGTCTATTCACATGGCTATGTAGCCTGTTTAAGTGAGCTAAGGCAAAGATTTGCCGTATTTAGGACTGTACATTAGCATCCTTGTGGATACTTTCATTTTTAATATACCATGGTGGACTATACATGGCCGATCTTACCAAAAGATACCGTTTGGTTTTAATTAACACACCCACTGCTTGGATCGCCATGTCTTCTTTTTTAAAATATTCATGGTCTTAATTATTTTCTTTAATTATGAGATAACTCTTGCAGGATTGTTTGAATTTAATGCATTATAAGTTACTTATCTTAATAAGTTTAACTTAATATAAGAGTGTCGAACACTATACGCACAAAATATTGCTGGAGTAATTTTGGGAATCTCTCTCTGAAGTAAAATACTTAATTGCCTTACTAAGGGCGCTTTTAGTGTCACGCGGATTTGCTCACGCACGCGGGATTGGACCGCATGCGTAAAATTTCACGCTGCGGATCATACGCAGCATGAGTTTCAGTTTTCTACGGGCTGCGTAACGGTATAGACGTGTTCAAAAATGATCAATGTCAGAAGAATATGTGTCGCTTACATACTTTACAAACGACGAAACAAGAAGACAAGAGTACATGTTGATCCCTTTCTTGAAAATAGGCTTCTTGCTGGGGCGTTTGTTACACGCTTTGGAAAACTACAAAATAATGAACGTAAATTTAAAAATTACTTTCGAATGTCCATTCGTTCTTTTGATGAACTGTTGTGTAAAATTTTTTGTATAATTCATTGCGTTTATCCCACAAAACGGGCCGCAGATGAACTTCAATGATTACTCGTTCTGTATCGATTTTCATTTCGGTAGTACAATACGGCGCGTGCGCCCCGCTCGACTCTAAAATGGGCACTGAAGTTGTAGGCAGCGCTTACGCATGCGGATACCCCGCACCGGGGTGACGCCCCGCACAGCGCCCCGCGTCCCGCGTGCGTTTATCACGCTTTACAATAGATACCTATATGAAATTGTTCTTTGCGGATGCTACGCATGCGGTCCAATCCCGCGTGCGTGAGCAAATCCGCGTGACACTAAAAGCGCCCTTAATGGATATTTCTTTATATTTTTCATTTAATTTGGAACTGATGGATTAAAACGTGACACGTAATTACCTTAATGCAAATTACCTAAGAAGATTGTTGGCTTCAGCGGGTGACTCTCATTAATGAGGTTCGATCCCCGGTTGTGCACCAATGGACTTTGTCTGTGTGCGCATTTAACTCGCTCGTACGGTGACGGAGAACATCGTGAGGAAACCGGCATGCTTTACTAATTAAATACGGCAGTGAACTTGGTTCACTGGAACTTGTTGATACGAGTTTTGGTTTCTTCACTCACCCGCATATACTAATTAACGTAAAGGCTATCGGCATGTTATCTATAAACATAACTCTCATGATAGACGATTTCATAAACTGGAATTGAATAACACATTTGTATTTAAGAAACCGTTTTTATTTAATTACTTTGTTATTTTTTGTGGTATAAAAGATGTTAAAGTACAAATATTCTTAACCTACAGGGTTATAAAAATTATAAAACTGCAGGGACACTTTAATACTATACATACTATATATTTAATACCTACATATTGGTATTCCTAAGCGAAGGATGGCAATTCGAACTGCAATCAACTCTGCGCGGTCTGTATTGAGGTCTGACCTAATAAGTTTTGGAATTCAGATTTATTTCTAGTTCTTATAAACAAACAAAATATTTTTATTACAAAGAACTATAATATTAAAACATAATACGAATCGCACACCATAGGTTATATCTCATATCATATCTATATATAGGTTGGTGGACTCAGTTTCCGCACTTAGACTAATAATTGGTCCGTTGTGCGTAAAAGCTCCTTCCAGAAGCACAGAAGTCTTCTTGGCCACTTCACCTCACTCCGAGGATATGGCAGTTTTTATTTTATAACTGTTGTCTCAGAACGTATGAATGAATTTTAAAATTATCAAAAAAAATAGCAGCTAAGTTTTAAAAAGTTCTTTCATACAGATAAAACGTTATTCTAGAATAAAAATATTGTGTGCCCACAAACCTAAATGAAACTACTTAAAGCACCTTTACAGCTAGACAGAAATATTCAGGATAGTGCATTCTCTGAAACAAGTCCTGTGTGCTATAAACACATTTCATTTCACTCCAGCGGCTAGTACTGCGACTATTTATTTTGTTTCCATAGATTGTTTTTAGTAGTAGGACGTATTGGTTGCCGCCGAAGGTCTAAAAAACACCAAGTTCTATAAACATGTGTCTCAGATTTCTGAATCTGTTTCATGATCATTTTTCAATCTAATAGGCAAGTAGGTGAACAGCCTCCTGTGCCTGACACACGCCATCGACTTTTTGGGTCTAAGACATGTCGGTTTCCTCAGGATGTTTTCCTTCACCGTCCTTCCATTTCGGACGATGAACTCGCAAGGACATGAATCTCCTTGCCTGGAATAGTTAGCTTGGTGGTTTTAGTTACGTCTAATACATAGGGTATTAGACCAAGAACAGGGTCGGCAACCTCGGGAACGTTGGTCCACCAAACTTGCCTTGCTTGCTTGCATCACAGCGACTTGCGCTACCCCCAAGACCCCGCCTCCCTACCCATCAGTAGGTTGTGGAAGGGTCTGCTATGCTACCATGCAGCAAGCATGCCGTGCTGGGAACCGTAAGAGCATAAGGTCAACCCCCTCGCGAATGTTAAATGCGCACATAGAATGAACGTCCATTGGTATATATTGTAACTATAAATTGTATACTGTGCCAACTCCCGCTTACTGTAATTGAATAAACTTTCAACTTTCTAACTTTTTAAACGAATTTTAGACGGGGGTTGTCTCAAAAATGCAAATATTTTTCTTTATTAAAATACAGACTCACGGCGGTATTGAAAACTTCAATATTATGAAGAATCGTGATGGGAATTAGAGTTTTAAGTAATATCAATTTATTTATTCAATAGGGAAACGTGACATACACCAAAAATATATATAAGAAAATAAAAGTTGTAATTACAGAAGTGTCCTTCACAGATAAGAAAAACGTTAATTATACAGTAGAAAACACAAATAAACGAAACTGAAATATTCTAATAAAATTGGAAACAACATATAAAAATTAAAACACAGCAATAAAGAGTACACACATACAACAAAACACTAATAATATAGATTTTAAACGGCTCTTGAAAGCAGTAGGGGAGCACACAAAGGCCGGCAACGCACTCGCGAGCCCTCTGGCATTGAGTGTCCATGGGCGGTATCTCCTAACCTCAGATCCTCCTCAGACCTCCTTCCCCTTTGCCCTGTTCTATAAAAAAATATTTACATTGGAAAAGTAAATATGATATTTGGAGGAGGCCTTTATTGGGATACAAACTGATTCTTTGTAATAATAGTAAGTGTTTTGTGGGATCAAAATACATACTCTTTGCTTATTTTATTGTATGGTTAAGGAGAAGGCATTTTTTTTTTATAAATATATGTCTGAGAATTTAAATATCTAAAGTTAATAGCTTGCATGATCGTTATTGATTCCCCAAACACAGGTAATGAGACTGTCAAGTTAGTGATACTATTATTAACTTTTGTATGCATACGGGCACCTCAGGAAATTTACGATCTAAGGTTCATTTCAGTTAATTAAATGAAATTTAACTGTGTAACATAGTCTATATTATACTTATAATCGTGTGATTATTACGCGTGAAGTGAATTCTGGATTTTTTTTAAATGTTTATGTAAATATACATTGTACATATACAAACTATATCATAATTTATTGTAAGTAAAAATGAAAACTTAGACTGTAGTTGACAGAATTCGTAGAGTTGTAGAACTTCCTATAAAAAGTGCAGTTAGGTTATATTTGGATTTATAAACATAAAAACCGAAATAAAGGGACAATATGATGTATTGTTTGTGTTCCTATTTGTACAATAGGGAGTTGGGCCTTGTTTATTTCGATTGTGTGAAGACTGTCCAACCGTTACTAGTCAAAAAGCGTAAACTAAACGTCATTAGATATATCAATAATGGAGATTGATTTTTATTTTTTTATTCATTTGTTTTGTTCCCATTTGGTTTTTTTAGTTTTGTAAGGCTTATAAGCTAAGCAAAAATGATACACAAAAGGTTAAAGATACAAGGAAGAAGATCTTTGTAGTATGTCACATAGACGAAAGGTCTTAGTTCTAAAATTGATACGATACAAGTTTATGGAGATTGATTAGTTTGTATACATTTTTTGTGTTTTTCATTTAAATAAACAATGTTTTAGCCCTTTTAGCCTTTGATCTCACTAAAACAGATTCTAAAATCACACAGAAGAGGTCCAGGACTGATAAGGAAATCGAGGCACATGTATTTTTAAATGTAATTTTAGTATCATAGGCACATAAGGAATAGGCAATAAAAACAAATAAAAATTTGTTATATTCGCGAAGCATTCGAATGAGAGGAGCCTAAATTCCTATATTGGTTTATACAGGGGCAATTTGAAAAATTCTGCTGATTTTGAACTTTGGGAATAAATAATGGTAATGATAATCGTTAAGGGTAGGGTCAAAGTGTGAATTACAAATTGGAATATTATTTACCATCCTTCCGGAAATAAAACCATGACAGCTACCCCAAGAGTGGAATTTTATTTTATATGAGTACAATCAAATACTTATGAAAATATGTTAACCTGCAACATCCTCACAATCGAGTAGCTCGGAATATCGCAGCACACAACCCACCAGGGTACTCGTTGTTTCGAAGATATTAGTCCGCTATATATATTTTAAATACTTAAAAGTTTAATTTCAACCTCAGACCCATTATAGGCCGGGAGATAGTGACACAAAATAGTGGGTCATTTGTACCAGTATCGCGGTTCTTCAGGGGTCTTATTACGCAATGAAAAAATGAAAAATGATGATACCGGCAGCCCAATCGCTTGAGCGTTAGTCGAACTCATCGAATTAATTAGATGTGATTGATCTCATCGAATGATTAGATAAAAATTCTAGTTTGTTCCGATTGTCCATAAAAAAATAAGAGGCGGCAGTGTCATGCCATACTTCTCCGGTGTGACTTACAGCCCGCCATACAAATTAAAAAAAAATTCAACTAACGCCCTCGCGACTGGGCCGCCGGTACCAGTGCTATGATCATCATTTTTTTTTTCATTGCGTAATAAGACCCCTGAAGAACCGCCATACTGGTACATATAACCCACTATTTTGTGTCACTATCTCCCGGCCTAATTAGGATTGGCTAAATTCGTAGCTAAATGTACGAACTAAATGTTTTTAACAGATTCCCATTTTCACTTCACCTCCAAATGATATAACAAGCGAGTTAGTGGCGAGTTGCTGAAAAGGCACGTTAATATGTTAATACTGTGAACAATACAGGTAATAAATATTAGTTACACACATAGATCTAACTCGGTCACAAGGCGAGGTCGCATGCGCACACGTGACAACTCAACTCTACCGACAAAACGTTTTGCATTTTATAATTTACTTGTTAGGTGGAAATGTATTTGTGTGTTTTTGTAATTTTAATTAGTGCTGTTTGTGCGCAGGATTGCAGGACAAGTGGACAGACGGTGAGATCAAGTTAATTGGAATATTTAATTATTACAGTTACTTATAAATTAAACATTCATAATAATTTACCTTGATTTAACTTTTGTGGTATATTTTTTCTTCGCAAGGGCAGAAGAGTAATAAGACAATTTTGGATTGTAAACATGTTTTAACGCTAATGATATGTTTAAGATATTTTACGAATCTTTCTGAACATTATGCATAGTTATTGCAAGAATCTGGGTTTGATTCCCGGAGTAATAATAATTTTTCACTAGCAATACAGAGTCAAAAATGTCGACTTCTTTGCTTATCAGAATTATCTGATATACTCATACTATTAAAAGAACTATTTAGTATAAAAATTCAAAATACTTGCGTATTCAATCAATTTAAAAGGGCATTAGTACGATATGGATCTTTTTATCAGAATGAACTAGAACTAGTCTGTCTGAATGCGATGCATCTCTTTCGTATTATTCTCTTATGTAAAAAAATAAAATTTTGTAATGAGAATAAAGTTCTTTAAACGTTAGTATAATTGTAGATTCCATTGGAATTTAGACTATATGGTCTATTCGAGTTTATAATCTTCAGAACATATAGCATATTATGATATTGATTTAACAAAGAGGTATGTAGCAACCCAAAGTAAACAGCATTGTTTCGCCGGGAATAGAACCTAGCAGGTTACGACTTGTGCGTCTACATGTATATATTTGTGTATATAATATATTTGTGTAATTAAATTATTTTATTCAGACGGACATTGTTTAGAAGATTATCTAATTTTTTTAGATTAGCTATTGTATTTTTTTCCAGTGTGGTAACTACGAACAATGCTGTGGCGGATGCTGTTATGACGGGCATTGCATCGATAGTAAGGATTTTTTTATTTCTAATTATTGTTTTGGCAAGTCTTAGAGAAGAGTATTTTTAAATTATGTCCTGTGGCACGAACATTGAATATTAGATTTTATTTTGTTGTCTTTTTTACTATAAAGCTAACAAAAAGTTTGTATAAAGGTTATGTCAAATTTATTTATTTATTTATTTATAAGTTTGAGTCGTCGAAGCGCAGCCGTGCGAGTGACACGCGTATAACCTAGCACGAGCTTATCAAGACAATCTAATCATGTCGAAGTGTGACCAATGTAATAAAACGTTTTCTAAATCGATGCCCGGATGTGAATGTGCCCGATGTGAAAAAATGGTACACCTAAATACCAGATGCAGCGGTCTTACGAACAAACAGATAACTGCATTAAAGGCGGCCCCAAGCCTAGACTGGACTTGTATGGAATGCCAGCAGGAATCCCCGAAGCGAAACTCCTCTTTGTTTATAACAGAGGATGCAGAGGAGGATATACCTATGGACACTAAGGGGCTAATACATAAAATCTCCAAGGAGGTGGAAAAAACTATAAAGAAGGAAATAAGCGAACTTAACCAATCTCTGCAATTTCACAGTACGAAGTTGGATGAAGTATTAGGTTGTATTGATGCCTTTAAAAATACCATAAAAGCTTTAGAAAGAAAAAACACGGAACTATTACAAAAAAACAACAATCTCGAATTGAGGGTAGGCGTATTGGAGCAGCGTTTCCATGAGATGGAACAGAAGAAACTTGCTAATTCTATAGAAATAGCAAACGTCCCCCCTGCGAGCGAAGAGAATGTGATAAAATTAGTTGAAAATGTAGCATTAAAACTTAAACAGCCCTTCGACGGTATCCGTAACTCAATGCGATACCAAGGTAAATACGACCAACCCGGCATTATACGAGTTAAACTTACTGATAAAGCGACCCAAGAAAAGTGGATTAAAGCTGCAAAAACCATTAAAACTATGGTGGCCGATGTTTGCCCCTATGAACCCAACAATAACAAAATAGTATTCATCAGGGAAGCAATGACTAAATCCAACAAAAGCATTTTATGGGAAGCCAAGCAGGAATTAAAGAACAAACAAAACTATAAATACGTTTGGTTTAAAAACGGTATGGTTCGTGCAAGAAAGGATGATAACACGAAAATAGAAAACTTAAGATCTATATTGGATATACAAGCGTTAAAAAAAAAAGACAGAATGTCAATTAACTGCCCAAATTAAATTGCATATAAATTATTATTATTAATATGGATAGTTTAACTAGTGATATTTGTGAATTAGAAGACTGTATAAACATAAATGATTTCGTGAGTAAAATACCCAGCAAACATTTAAATCTGTTGTGTGTACACATAAATATAAGGTCAATCATAAAATATTTTGCTAGCCTCGAGCAATGTATATATGCGGCTAACACTATTGACGTTATTGTTGTTACAGAGGTTAACATTTCTGATAGAATCAGTTGTTTGTACAATTTAAATGGATATCAAATGTTCTCAGCGCTCAGAAACAGTAGGAAAGGTGGTGGTATCTTAGTTTATGTAAAAAAGAAACATAAATTTAGTATACAAATTGTAAAAAGCCAACATTTCGAGAATATACTCTTTACCATCACAACTCAGACGAAATACACTGCGCATATTTGTGCTATTTACCGCCCACCTAGCCTAAGCAAGAGCCTGTTTATTGACGAACTTCATAATATCATTAAGAGTAACTGCCAGAAAAATATAGACTTGTATCTATTGGGGGACGTTAATATAAACCTAAAGCTAGACATTCCTATAAAACATAAATATTGCAACACATTACACAGTTTAGGCCTTATGTGTGGGATCACAACATACACTAGGGCAGAACTATACAAAGGAATCGTTACAAAATCATGCATAGATCACATATACGCTCGATCCCAAACACACGACCTATACACTGCAGCGGTTGGCACAAAACTAGCGGACCATCGAGCGATCGTGCTCGCTTGCACTAAAGCACAGCTACAGGATGTTCCAACATATAAAACATTAATTGACAAAAATAAATTAACGACCCTTCTAGAGCAAATTGATTGGAAGCCGACAGTAGAAATGACGTGTCCTATTGGTATATACAACTTCATACAAAATAACATAACTCAAGCATATAAAAAATCAGAATATACAGTTAAACTTAAATCTAACACTCATCGAAACAGTAACCATTGGATTAATAATAGAATTATTAAAGCATGTCATTACAGAGATAAACTTTTTACTCAATATATAAAAGATACAAACAACTTAATACTAAAACAAAAATATAATAAAACCAGAAATTATGTCAATAAATTAATAAATAAAACTAAAAATAAAACACTTAGAACCAATATAGAAGCTAATAAAAACAATCTAAAAAATCTATGGGATATATTAAATCAATTAACAGGAAAAATTAAAACATCCATTGACGTAGCAATACAAAACTCATTTGAAAATCAAAATGTTACGTGTAAAGATATTGCAAATAATTTTGCAACTACCTTCCACAATAGTATCAGTAATGTTGCAACCAACTGTGCAATTCCA
Source organism: Pieris napi (assembly GCF_905475465.1). Lineage (NCBI taxonomy): Eukaryota > Metazoa > Arthropoda > Insecta > Lepidoptera > Pieridae > Pieris > Pieris napi. The sequence continues at coordinate 2,149,692 of NC_062237.1, read as the reverse complement.
CTGTTGGATACAAGTTTATACCGGCGAGCAGAAAATACTAGTATGAGATTTCAGTCAGCAGACCCTAAATCTGTCGCAAAGATCATAAAATCATTAAACGACAAAAAATCTCCAGGCGCAGATAGAATTAGAACTATAGACATTAAAATGTTATGCAATAAAATAAACGTAGCCATAGCTAATCTTATTAACACGAGCATTTACACTGGACAGTATCCTAATTTATTAAAAACAGGTATAGTACGACCAATATACAAAAATGGTAGCAAAAAAAACTATAATAATTATCGTCCAATAACTATACTGCCAACAATCAACAAAATAATTGAAAAATATATATGTGGACAAATCCAAAGTTATTATAAAAAACACAATATTCTTTCTAACAAACAATACGGATTTCAACCAAATAAAAACACCACACAATTACTATCCGCATTCACAGATCTTATTTATAAGCACTTAAATAAAAAGGAACATGTCCTGGTAGTGTTTATTGATTATAGTAAGGCATTCGACACATTAAGGCACAGCGTAATCCTACAAAACCTAAATGACTGCGGAGTACGAGGAAACCTGCTCAAGTGGTGTGAAAACTATCTGCAAGATAGAACTTATCGTGTTAAAGTGTGCAACGAAGAAAGTTTCCCAATATCCATAACAGAAGGTACGGCTCAGGGCTCAGTTATTGGACCCTTGCATTACCTTACCTACGTTAACACATTACCTAACATAATAAAATATTGCCAGATATTCCAATTTGCAGACGATACATGCCTAGTAGCCGCTGGGGCTAACATACAAGAAGCAGAAACAAAGCTGCAAGCTGACTTCGATGCATTGGCTGAATGGTCCCACGACGTGGGACTTGTACTAAATCCGGGTAAAACAAAGTTCATGCATATCCGATCTAGTCGCAATCTGGGCGCGCGTGCACCCCACTTGGTCTTGCACAGCCACATTTGTGCACATTCCAGTAAATCGTACCCCATCAACTGTAACTGCAACGCCTTAGAATTGGTTCATTGCCACAGGTACCTGGGGCTTGCAATTGATGACCGAATGTCCTGGAAAATGCATATTAATTCTGTCTGTGAAAGGCTAAGAGCGATACTTGCCAAATTCACTATAATAAAAAATAAAATACCTCTCAATACTCTGCTACTGCTATACAAAGCACTAGCAGAATCTATTATAACATATGGACTTTCAAGCTATGGGAGAACATGCAAAACCTATCTTAATCAAATATTTTCATTACAAATACGTATTTTAAAAGCAATTGCTCCTTACAAAATAAAATCACAATATAAAGAAGACTATAGAAAGCTATTTGCATTTTTTAAAATTATACCTATACAAGAGAAAGTGCAGCTAGCATTATTAAATGAAAACTACTTTACAGACAATTACCTTAAAACAACTAAAACTCACTATCACTATACAACACGTAGAAAATTAAAAAACGAATTTCTTTTACCAAAATACAATAATTTATATGGGAAAAAAACATTAGACTATATTATTCCAAATCTATTAAACTCTTTACCGGCTGCGCTATTTGCTAATGTAACAGGAAACAATATCAAATTTAAATTAAAAAATTACTTTATAAGTCAAACAATAACAAATTATGCATAACTAAAAGTAGGATGTCGTCATTTAGTTCATGTTCGAATATGTAAATTCGAATACACATCCTGTATTCGAATGAGAATTTCTCGTCAAGAACAGGTTTCTTGCATCGGCTGTGGAGCGTCATTGTTTCAATTGGTATATGTTGTTCGTGCAATTTTTATGGTTTATTGGTGGGGGTGTTATATTGTATAGTGTGTCACTGGCCTGAGTGTGTAATAGTGTGTAATAGATTAATTATTTAAATATTTTCGACGACCTGGTGGACGGAAAAACTGTGTCCAGTTTGTGTTTCCACCACGCCAACTTTTTTCTATTTAGGATGATGTATAGAATAAATAAATAAATAAAATAAAGTAATCTTACAGCTAACATACATAATATTACAAAACAAACACTTATACAGTACAAAAAGCCAAAACAGATTACATAGATATAAGAAAAATGAAACAAATAAGCAATTTGTTTTATTTTAAATAAAACAAATTTAAAATAAAACATCTCTATCACCATAGAGCTGTGAGAATCTAAGAAAATACTATGAGTTCTCTATTCAGTACTAGTTGAGAAAGAAAATATAAGCATTTTGATATGAAGGCAGCGCGTTTATGTAAATTTAAAACTAGAATGGAAATTGCTTTAAAGACAGCTGCTATGCGTTTTAAGTTTCTTAGCTCGATTTTACAATTGCTGATTTTTCATTCTTAGTATTTCTTTAGCTTGTTTTTTTAGAATCAAACAATCTAATAATTGTCTACTAATTGAAATAAAGAATTGTACTAGTTACCAAAATGGGACAAGATTAGCGTGCGTTGCCATACTTTTAAGAATTGGTACACCCTTTTCTTGAAGGTCCCTAAGTCGAATTGGAAATACATGAGTGGGCAATGAATAGTGGTGGTGCGCGGCAAAAACTGCCTTAAAAAACGCTTAGTTGTGGTTTTACTAAACAGAGCCCGTACTCTGTAGCTCCAAATTACGAGTTTTTGTACCACGTGATCCCAAGGTTTATTGATTAACATCGAAACTGGATATAAAAACGTTGATTGTTATCGCTTTCGTTGGAAGTTACAGGGTACCGGAGCTGATGCGGAAATGTGTCTACTCCATTCTTGTGGTCACGGACTAACAATCTTGCTTTTTTTTTTAATAGAGCGCATCGTGCAATCAGTCTTCTGACTATGAGCAGATGAGTTGTAGGATGATTGATGATGTCATGTCATGATGATGATGAAAAAAAAACAATCTTGCTAGATATAAATGGTTATATAAGAATAATTGAAAGGGATTAATTAGAGCCTAGAGGATTAAAAATTTGTACTTCAAGCTACAGCCTACTGGAAACGTTATTATTTCGCGAGAAATAAAAACCAGGTTAATCACGTTGTCTAAACCTAGACCTAGTAACCCACGAGAGAGGTATACCTCTTAATATGTCGACTAAAATAAAATATTTTATAGTACCTTTAGATGTGTTTAAAATATAATCTATATTCAGATTCGTTTTAAACTACACTAATAAATTTGAGATAAAATATTGCTTAAATTTCTCTCTACCACAATATTTTCATAACTAAAGTTTTCAACATCAATTAATCAGCGATCGTGGTTTGTTTCAGCATACAGGTCGTGTTTGCAGAGTTTTGATGTGTGTCGTAACCATGCCTGCATTGGTGAGGAGAACTGCGTGGAGTACCGACCGCCAGGCTGCCTTCGATGTGAACCATTACCAATTTGTCGGGTATAAGAAAAGCTATGTTACGGTATTGTGATCTCGAAATCGAAATGTGTTTCGTAAGCGGTAATGAGAAGGGAAATTCATATTAAATCATGTTTTCTAATCATAAGAGGCATATTGTAAGATTGAATTTAAAAATATATTTTGTTCATATATATATAATTATTATAATCGTTAGTGGTTTAAATAACATATTTATATTATTTATAAATTAAAAAAAAGGATAGAAGTCAGTAGAAGTTTTTCCGAACTGTTATACCTTGGGGGCCTTCCAGAAAAGGCCCTTAAAGGCCGACAACAAAGGCGAAAGTCTCATTTATGTGATCATGGGTAGTTGGCACATATAACTAAATTTTGAACTATGTAACTATAAATTAGTATTAATGTTAATGTGTTAATGTCCACACATTTACGGTAATTAACATTAATACTAAAACCGGTAATAAAGTATCGGTTTTGATAATATATACTATTCTTTTATAGTTTAGACTAATTAGTTTAACTTTCGCGTATCGGATAACGTTATAACTTGTTTTCTTTGTAATTTTCAATTAATCTTTATATATTTTGTAAAAGTTTCATTTCTCCAAAGTTGACTTATTTCTGTGTATGTCTTATTATTGTATATGTTTTAAGAAAGTAAGTGATCAGCAGTCTACGCCAACCGAAACGATTGCTTTTTACTCTTTATGGTTACCAACACCCCACAAAGATTTTGTTTATAACTAGACAAAAACAATAGAATTTGTGCGTGGAGTTAATGTTAATGATTTGTATGGACTGTTGCAAGGTATTAAGTTCCTTTCTTCTGTAGTATTTTACTCGCTATATCCACACATGCTCTATTTTTATATTTTAGTGATCATTTAATTTTGGCGCGTCCATATTTTCTTTGGTCATTATTGTGTCGTATTTTATTATTTGGTTGTATTTTATTTTAATTTATAATCAATATTTTTATATTAAATATAACTAAATTTATCTATTTCGTTGAATTCCGAATAGTTTCCTACATGCCTTTGTTCAGATGGTTTCTGATTTTTTTTTTTTTTAAAGACAATTCACACCAATTGACCTAGTCCCATGCTAAGCTGGTGAAGCTTGTGTTATGGGTACTAGGCAACGGATATACATACATATTATAGATAGATAGACATATAAATACATATTTAAACACCCAAGACCTAAGCACAACACCAAATGCTCATCACATCGATGTTCGTCTCAGCCGGGAATCGAACCCGGGACCCATGGATTCGCAGTCAGGGGTACTAACCACTAGACCAATGAGTCGTCAGATTAATATGTATTCTAATATGTCTGATTAGAACACTCATATACAATGATAAGGTAATTATATCTTGTAAGTTATGTGTAATGTATGACAAACTAAAGTTATACGAAATCGCATCCGGAGGTTCTGGGTTCGAAGCGATGTCAAATTGGTTGGCACCAAGTACTGATGGGTGACAGATTATCTACTCCATAAATACTAAATGGACTGAACTTGCTCTATTTTCGATTCTGGTATACTTATAAATCTAAAGATATATAAACTGTAAGAATGATTGAAAATTTATGATTGACTGAACAGAGAATTGGAGTCAAGTTAATTGTAAAACTTAAATTGTACTTCTGACTAAATATTTCTCTTCTATCTTCATTGCGCAGTAACGATAGAATGTATAGAGATATACAATCGGCTAAAAATAGGCCTACATTGACCGCAATACGTACTTCTATGTAGAAGCAAAGCAGTCATACATTACAAAATATAGTCAATTTTAACTCCTATTTACGAGCCTTTTGTTACGCCATGGAAATCTAAAATAATCTACCAAAACAACGCTTTCTAAAAACTGTGGTTATATTTTTATGTATTCATAGATTTTCTACATCACAAAAGACACAGAATAAAGGTTTAAAGCTGAATAAAAATTAAAACGACATTAGTGCACACAGTGTAGGATTATAAAGGTTCGGTTCAAAGATACTTTATTTCTCAAAGAATTACATTCACTTAAATGCTTTTAATTCGTCAAATGACGAATTGTAAATTCAAATGCCACGTGTTTTTATTATATTACTAGCAGACCGGCCAAGCGTTGCTGTGGCTAAGGTTTTTGTTATATTACATAGTAGTAAACTATTCAAGGGTAACGGTAGGAAAACACCAGTCATGGGTAGTACCACCATGCTTTTTTGGTGGTAATGCTAATTGTAGCTTATGTGAAACGTTGGTACTTTCTACACAGCGCCATCTGTTAAAATTGTGACTATCAAATAATTAACAAATAATTTGCAATAAAATAATATTGAGATGTAAGCTATCCTATCTTTTAAGTTAGATCAAACCGCACACGGTGTGCAAATTTGATTGAAATCGGTTCAGTAGTTAAGGAGTCCATAGCGGACAAACAACGTGACACGTAATTTATATATATTAAGATTAATTTTCGACACTTTTAATATTTTAATGATAAATAAATTAATTAAACTCCTAACATATCTTCGTTTTGCCCTCCTCCTGAGTCTCGGAGGGTATCAAAAGGCAAAACGAATGAATAGAAAATATTAATTTGACACTAACCATTAAAATTAAAATTAATCATTATTGCTACAACCTAACCTTGGCCTCAGATTTACTAGAATCCACAGTACGATCGACCCGGGGTTCGAGCCTACGACCTCAGGGATGTGAGTCGCACTTGTAAAAAGAGCTCAGATTGAGGGCACAGCTCCCACTAGGGAAGCCATGAAAGTCCAAAGACCTGTGATAGAGAAGCTTCGCTCTTGTTTAATTAACATCTTTATATATATAATTCTTCTGTGAGTGTGTATGTCACTGAACTTCTCTCAAACGACTGGACCGATTTTCATGAAATTTTTTGTGTGTGTTCAAGGGGATCTGGGAATGGTTTAGATTCAGAAATCAGCCCGCCAGATGGCGCTGCAGTCGGTACTTTCATACTTTGCTTTACTAATTGCTTGAAATATCATGCAGGACAACGTCTGTAGGGTCCACTAGTGTTTTAATAAAATAAATAACACAATTGGTTTTAAAACGATGGCAGTGAAAAATAATGAATATGTGATGACTGTGTGGTTGTGTGTGTGAATGAAGAAACCTAAGTGAATGTTTGCATGAAACGGATGGATAAAGGAAAAAAATATTAAAGGATTAAGTAATGCTTCTATTTGATATATTTAAGCTATTGTAAAGTCTGAGCGATTTAAATTATTGATTACGTGCGAAGTCTTGCAAATTACGTAGCTAATTATATTAGGTTGAGTTTTCTTTGGGGTTTGTCGGGACGATGTGGAGAGGTCGCGTGCTTACTAAGGACACAATGGTGATTATAAAGCTGGCGTATAGTTAGTAATTCACATGACTTGTACAACTCTTCAGTGGGAATCTTGTTTTTTTAAATAACAATATTTTGTAAACCCTAAATTTATATTTGGAAAATTAATTAGTCAATGCGACATGTTAACTTAACACCTTTCTAACATTATTTATGTATGTTCACTGTTCACAACTATAATAAAATTGTTTGGGATTGTTTTGAACGTTAAATGTTTCAGGTTACACTAAACACTTTAATAATTAAAACGTTATAAAACTTTGAGCATTCATAGTTCAACATAAAGGTGCAAATACACCTAACATAGATTTATTATTCTCATAAGACCCTTATTAATCTTAATAAAAGGTATACTTATGAAAAACAAGAGTTATCGCTCATCATTACGGAGGTTTAAGTGATCTGTCAAAAATTCGAACCTGTCTGAAGAATAAAGTTTCCTTATTTGTTTGTAAGGAAATTCTATTATTTATAATTCAGGAATGTTTCAGTTGAAACTGTTTATTCCTTCTAAATTTTACTGTATAAATACGTCGGGATTTTAATCGTAATTACTGCGCTGTTCGCACCTATTATCGAGGATAACAGATCTAATTTATGCAACGATTTTTTTTCTTCTTTGTGTGGCTAAATGAATAGTCATTTAAATCAATTTATTAATGAAATTTTCTCAAAAAAATAATAATTAACTAAAAAATTTTTATCACGCCAATATTGGCAGAGAAAAAATAAAAACAAGATAATTAAGTAATAGCAATTACAGATAATTACTGTAGTTAATTGGAAATTCTCTTACCAGATTTAATTATCAATGGATTGGCGTGCAATTCGAAATTGAAATAAATTTAATTCGAAAGGCTTGCTTTAAAATTCAGTCATTTGTTTTTGGATAGTTTTTGTGAAATTGTGGTAGTTTTTGGCGCTATGGATTAACTGAAAATTTGTACAACTTTCTATAAGGAGTTCATACATAAAAATACCGCTATGCAAACAACACAAAACATTAACGACATGCCTTAAACTGCTTAAACATTGCTTCAATTGTTTTAAATCAGGAAATGTTAAGTTAAAGAACAAGCCTCACGGTCAACCGGTAACTATTGTCGACAACAACAAAATAAAATAATAGTGTTGATAGTGGAAGCGGATCCAACTCTATCTACGTCTGATCATTCTGCGGGCCTCGGGATTAGTGTTAGAAGAACATACAAGCTATGATATACTTTCGTCAAATCGGAAAGATAAAAAAGCTAGGCGTAAAAACAAATGAACGACACACATCGTAACCATCTAGATTTCCCTGCAATGTATTTCGCTGAGTAATTGGTAGCAATTACCGCAATCTCTCTGAAGTGAATATAACAATATCAGTAACGTGGTGATCTGATTGTTATTTCTTAAGAATAAAGAAGACACTTTTAGCAAGGTTTTCATTTGTTTGTTGAGTCATAATGGGCCTTTAAGAGTAAAAATTTTACATTAAAATAATTATAGTAAAAATTCTACGCAAGCTTTGTATTTTTAAAGTCAATATTAAACAGCTGATTCTTAACGCTGTGTAACAATTATATTCTGAAAAATGCCAGAACCAGTGACCGTACAATCTACAAAACACATTCCTCTTTGAATCTCACATATAAAAGCAACAAACGCCACGAGAGCGTAAGCTAAATTGCAACTGTCATCGAAGGAATTGTGAAAAATGTGAAAGTTATTTCTCCAACCGTTTGTACAATGTGTGGGAAATTCTATTGTTTTTCATCTGTCGTAATGGTCAGTCTTTAAATAGGTTTTCATAGACGTGTTTTAAGATGGGTTGGTTAACTTGTCACTATACTTCACGTAAACAGTCTATAATTATAAAAAAAAAAATTACAGAACAGGGGCCCGTTAACGGCTCTCCTAATGTTAAGTGATACCGCCGCGTATGGATACTCTCAATGCCAGAGATCCCGCGAGTGCGCTGCCGGCCTTTTAAGAATTGGCACGCCTAAGTATCTTAAAGGAGACTAATTACTTGGTTCGGAAATACTTCAGTGGGCAGCTGGTTCCACATAGTGGTGGTGCGCGGCGAAATCTGCCTTAAAAACGCTTAGTTCTCTCGATTTTGCCTGGATGTATCTTAAAATTGATTGCACATTAATATTATATATTTTCATTTTTACTTTTTAAAACGAGTTTCGTTGATCGTAATACGTATACGCCCAAAAAGTGACTTTTTTATAACATTGCTTTAATTTCTACCTATATATTGGTTATACACACATAGTGGTAATAAATGTGTAGATATCCCAAAGAATTATCGTTGAAATTGAAATATATTAATTAAAACTACATAAAACACGTTATTTCTTTTAGAGCTCTTAGAGCTTAAAGAGTCTCCAAAGAAAATGAGTCTGAAATATAAGAAAATTTTCACCTACAGTGTATATTATCCATTAGCCCAAGCTATCATAAAGAGGCTGCTATATTCACAAGCTAAAGCTATTCGCCAAGGGAGTCGTTGACATCCTAAAACCAAGCCCTCAAAGCAACTAAAGACATTAAGCTCTCAGTAAACACGCTGCTTTTAGAATTACATTTGTTTACTGAACCGACCGCTTCAACTACTGTTCTCACCTCTTTTTGACCGCATTTTCTGGATATTTAACGTATACACTGATCGGATTTTAAGGAAATGGTTGCAGTCCCAACAATTTCCTTGTAAACTAAAAACTTGGCGATGGAATAAATTGGCGTAAGCTTTACTTATTTATTAAGAAAATAAAATAAAATATGTTTATTATGGAATATACAGGTATCATTTATTCCACGTCATTAAATTTGAATCGGTAGACATCCCTACCCATCAGCAAAGAAGACAGAGGGTGTAGGCCGAGAGAAAAAGGCGGTGTAAAAAACTCGGTACTCTTTTAAAATAGCAAATCATCAAACAACACTTATTTTAAAACAAACATCGCAAATTAATTAGAAGTAGCCTGTCTAGCACTAGTCCCAAGCCCTTTTATCAACTAGATAATCTTTAACTTTATAGTAAGCCCTTACACAGCTTTTCTTTAATAAAAGCATTACATTAAACATCGCAAAGTTGCGTACCTGGGCCACGTGTTGCGCCATGACCGCTACCACCTCCTTCAATTTATGATAATGTGAATTAATTTATGTGAAAACCACCTCGGCAAAATTTCTATTTAAAACAAATAGAAGACATGAGTAAAACTTGTAAGGATTGTCTCACATCATTCGTACATTGTAAACAAAATTTTCCATAGTATCTATTGTGATATTTCATTACATTTTATATTTCATTACCATTTTATACAAGTATAATTTTTTTTTGATCATTTGTAATAATATCGTGTGTGTTCCCTTAAAATGTATCGCCTGACTATGCTAATAACAAAAATAAGGTTGCAAACATAGGATTGTGTTCGTATTGAGTCTATAACAAACACACCTTGTCAATTATTTTGTATGCCTCATATAATAGTAGAGGATCTTGTTTATGGTTTGTAATAAAAATATTTTGTTTAGAGTCGTAATATACACTTTATTGTATCCGTTTTATTGACAATTGATGAAAAACGTTATGATCAGTCTTTTGTGCCTCCTGATCAACCTATCGCTACAGTAGAGCACCGTTTCTGTTGCCTACCTTTGAATACTCTAAAAGGTATTAATAATAAACTAAAAGAACAACATTTCAATAATTTTCAAATATGTGTAATATTTTGTTTCACAACATTTTACCCAAAGGATCGTGTAGTATCTAATAGTTATAATTGTATTGATATGAGTTGATTGGGTCTGTCTTATTGAATTGTGGTCACAACTTCTAAGTCCCCTGAGGATACCCATAAACTCTTCAAAAAGAAGTTGTTTGTTCATATCATGAACATAGAGTATATACGAAACTAGAAACAGTTTTATTAGACCGAGAATTTCAAGAATATTATCTCTGTTAAAAAATCTATGCAGGTCCATAAAATTGCGTATTTTATGAATTCTTGTGACAGGAGTAAGTTATCGACACGGACTAAAAATACAAAAGAATAAAAATCCACAAAGATTGCACAAAAGAATTGTAAAGATTGGTAATATTCTGTGGTATATTACTACAAATACCAATACCAATGTTATTGCTAATTGGAGTAAAAGCAGAGCCAAGAACCAGAAGAGGGTGAAAAATAAAAAAACCCTTGCGACTTAAAAGACTGCCGGGGAGTCTATTGTCAATTCTTCTCTTCCGTTTTACGCCCTTGATTTGAAAACTGGCCGTAAATGTATTAAAAATATGAATTTGTTTACTAACCTTTATAAGTGTACATTACCTATATGAATATACAATAAAGAAACTATAAAAATAAAACATTTAAAAAATCAGCTTACTCTTAATAGATATGTCACCGTAAAATTGTAAACACCGTTAGATTGTAATCTATCTCTCGAGATTATAAACTGTCGAAAGATTGTGAACCTCAGCGTACTGCTTACAATTTAACGTATTATTATTCGGTAGATTGAACTACACTTACTTAGTTATCATTCAAACTTCTTTGGTCAATTACAGATTAATTTTACTTCCCAACAATTTCATATAACTACCGAATAATAATACGTTAAATTGCAAGCAGTTCGTTGAGGTTCACAATCTTTCGACAGTTTACAATCTCGCGAGATAGATTACAATCTAACGGTGTTTACAATTTTACGGTGACAGATACATCTCAACAAAATCTCGTAGCATAGCTACAGATTGCGTGATGAAGCTAGTCAAGTAGTGGGTCCGCGAAAAAGGGTTTTTTAAAACTTAAAGTTAAAATGAATACAACCGGTCCGATTTGAGGTCCGTTTAATACTAAATATTACAAGTATTCTATTATATTTATATCCTATTCTTAAAGGCCTACGTGACCGTTGTGCTGACACATTGTTCTCACGCTCTACAAGGAAACGTTACTTAGTAAGAACTAAGAGTGGTTCGTAAATCATGTAAGAGTGGTTCGTAAATCATGTAACAGCACTTCAGCTATTGAAATATAAAGGATCTTTGTACTACTATGTTGCAATGGTTTTTGTTTATATAAAATATAATTATCCTATGGTGGTGACACACGGGATTATATAACTCCTCCCTCCTTAAGAGCGAAATTATCAGGGAATTGCACATGCAAATTCTGATTATTTCGCCACTGCAACATATTAATAATCTTATTTTTATAAAAAACACAACAATTAGCAAAATACAATAAAAGAGTGCCTAAACTAATGCTTTTCACTTTCACTGAATTGCCCATTTCACTATCACTATCTCTGTTAAGTTGTTACAGCATGTAAGACATGTGTTGCAGGTCACTGAGCTCCATTCCTTGTAAGTTTACTGGATTCTGATTTTCCTTAGAGTTCACTGTTAACTGTAACTCCAGCAGCTTAATGGATGGGATACGTTCTGATGACATATTTTCTGTTTATGAACGCTGATGATGTAATTGGATGTTATTGATGTTGAGATCGCAGGGTTAATCTATAGTAATGATATATTATGTTCCCTTTATTTGGCTTATCTCATTTTTGCAATTATTTTGAATAATGATTTGATTACGGCTGTATAATATTCATCTATTAGTTGATATTTTTGTACCTTTACCTCTTCTATAATTACTGTATTCTGGTCACAGTTGGATGGGTTTTCCTTGAAGGTCATCAGCTCCTCAATGCATGTCGTTTCAGAAAACGGTGCCCCTGTTTTCTTGTGTGCAGAGATAATTTTCCTCAGAGACTTGTTTGCAAGGCTGTATAAGCGGTAAGTATGTTACACCTTTCACCAGGATATAGGGATATTTAGGATTGATTATTAAGGTTAGGTTTTTAGGGTCATTAAAAATATGGTAAGGGATACATTCTATTATAACTATAAGTTGAATTGGCTATTAAAGCTACCTCTAATACAAAGTTATTTTCCTGTCTATCTAATAATATGTATGATTTAATATTAATCGTATCTTTCTAATTCGCTTATTTTTATATAAAGCGTTCTAAAATTACTTACAAAAAGATTATATAAACTTAAAACATATGTAGAGTATACTGCATTATACTTATGTCTTTTAAATTTTTTTTATTTTTTACATGTTTTAGTCTTTCGTCCATAATTTTGAGTTATTGTGTAATATTTCTGATGAATTAGTTGAGTCCATCTAACATTTTGGAAACCGTTAAACGCTTGTTTGTGGAAATTTTGTTGATTACCTAATTGATTTATTAACTGTTCATATCGTTGAGCATCTTCCTGATCTAAGTTTTCCAGTTATAATTTTAATAATAGAGCCTAGAGGGTTCAATATTCCTCTTCGTACTCGGTGTGAAGGGATTATTTGCCTAATTTTCCCTAATTCCTAAAAATTCTTTAAACTAAGGCTTATCATCACTTACTTATCTTACTAAAATTACTATATTTCCTATTGATTTATTCTAATTCCATCAGTAGGCCATTTAAATCTAATACCTTAAAAATAAGCCAGTTATCCTGTTGGATGAAGGCTGTTCCCTGTCTTACGGATCCCTGAATTGTTTTCAACCTTTTGAAGTTGAAGGCCCAAACTGGGGCTCGTCAGTGTCATCATGATCACTAAGCACCACCTTTGAAGGTCGTTTTATGTTTTTAATTGGTACCTTTTTGTGTTTACCTCTAATTGTAATAGGGATGGTGTTTCTTTCAGGTTTTCCTGTAACTATGGCCTTTTCAAAACAAGGTTTGTCCTTACTTCTGCGAGTGTTTATTAATTTTGTGAAAATGGTTTTCCCTTCTGGTAACGGGACGTCGGATTCGCCACCGCGTTTTTCTCTAGAGTTTTCCTTAAACGTTAACATTTTATCAGATATGTATTTGTATAAAACTTTTATTCTTTTGGCGTGGTCTTTAATTAATTTTTGCAAGTATTGTTTCTCGAAGTCTATATTGAAGGGGTTTTCAGAATCTACATGGCCAAACACTACTTCAAACGGTGTTAAAGTTGTTACACTATGAATCGCATTATTATATGCCATGATAGAGTAGGTCATAATAGATGCGGCGTCGATACATTGTTGTTCGTATTTTGCCAGTCTGTAAATTTCGATTAAGGTGGAATGAAAACGTTCAACTATTCCCATTGAATTAGGGTTCCTAGGCGTGCCGATATGTATTTGGATTTTATAGAGTGACATCATTTCTTTCAATAGATCGTTGTTGAATTCAGTACCAGGGTCGCAGCTTATTTTCTTAGGTATACCGTAAAATGAAAAGTATTTTATTAGTGCGCGGATAACGTCAGGTGTGCCTTTACTAGGAATTTCAATCGCCTGTCCTAGTTTGCTAAAAGCGTCAACTAAGGTGAGGTATGTTTTTCCTTCGATACTAAATATATCTATAAATAATTCCTGGAATGGGGCATCTTGCGTTTGAGTTAACTGTAAATATGGTTTCAAAGGCTTTCGGTCATATTTCATTTGTTTACAGGCTTCACAAGAATTAATTACTGCTGATATAGTTTCTTTCATGTTATTCCAAAAGAAGTGTCGCCTGATGTGTGTAAAAGTTTCTTGAATACCTCTGTGACAGGTTTTTCCGAGATGAAATTTCAGAATAACGGCTTTCTGTTCATTTTCATCGTCAATAAAAACGATTCTTTCCGTACACTCATAAAATTGAATTGATCCACCTTTAAAAAGCCTAATTACCATGTTGCTGAATTGTTTGCGATGTTCCGTATTTTCGAAATATATAAAATATTTCTTTTTGGGTTTTATATATTCTTTCAGGAATTGTTTGATTAAATTTTCATTATCTATGGGTAGAAAAACTTCTAAGATTCTTTGTTTTTCACGGGACACGTCACGAACTTGAATGCTGTTTTTATACCATTGGAAAACTAATATTTGGTTAGGCTTCGAATCAATTGCTTCGTTTAAAATAGGAATACCGTGTGACTCAAGGTCTTGTGCTGAATGTATAGTTTCAGATTTACTCGAAAGAGATGGAATCGGGTTTGTAACTTTTTCAAAAGATTCAATGGATTTTTGCGAATCTATGTCTGAAATAGTGATTGTATGTTCAGAGTCAGTAATTGAAATTGTTCTTGAGTCTTGTGAATCGCGACGCAATCGTTTTTGTATCTCCTTATTATCACAGTTTACTTTCATGGATTCTTTATCGGATAATGCGTTAATTTTAATACGAGATAAAGCATCAGCATTACAGTTTTGTTTCCCTTTTTTGTAGACTACTTCGAAGTCGTAGTCCAGGAGATTTAACCGCCAACGGGTGAGTTTACTACTGGGTTCCTTAAGAGAATGCAGCCACGCTAAAGGGCGGTGATCTGTGTAAATAATGAACTTCTTCCCATAAAGATAGGGGCGGAAATGTTTGATAGCCCACACAATGGCTAAAAGCTCACGTTCAATCGTGCTATATTTAGATTCAGTTTCAGTGAGGGTTCTGCTCGCGTAAGCAACGGGTAAGTCGTTGCCTACTATGCCTTGAGAAAGTACAGCACCTAAGGCTATTTGTGAAGCATCGGTCGTTAGGATAAAGGTTTTTTCTGTATCTGGGTATTGTAGAAGAGGTGCATTTGTTAATAGTTCCTTACACTTTTGAAAGGCGTCAATATATTGTTGATCTATTACAATTTTATTACGTTTTTTTAAGCAATTTGTCAGCGGCTTTGTGATTTTAGCGAAGTCTTTTATGAATCGGCGATAATAACCGATAAGGCCAAGAAAACTCTTGATTTCAGTTGTGGTTTTCGGTAAAGGATATTTCAGGACTGCTTGAATTTTATCATCATTTGGTTGCAAGCCATTTTCTGTAATCTTGTGGCCAAGGTAGAGAACTTCTTTACATAAAAATTCGGTTTTGTCCAATTGTACTTTTAAGTTTGAGTCTCTAAGTCGCTGAAAAACTGTTCTTAATTTATGTATGTGTTCCTGTAAACTGGCTGAAAATATGATGACGTCATCAAGATACACCATACAATGAATGTTGTGGAGACCTCTGAGAACGTTGTTCATTGCGCGCTGAAAAGTTGCAGGCGCAGTTTTTAAACCATACGCGTAAATTCGTAATGGCCGTTCTGTGTACTGAACGCGGTTTTCTTTCTGTCTCTTTCTAAAACTTCTATTTGATGGTAACCTGAAGCTAAATCAATTGTACTGAAATATATAGCTTTTCCTAGTTTGTCTAATAAATCTGTTATGTTTGGCAGGGGGAATTTGTCATCGATAGTGATCTCGTTTAGGCGGCGATAGTCGATTACCATGCGATACTTTCTCTCACCAGAGGCATCTAACTTCTTGGGAACCAGGTGAACTGGTGCACTCCAGGGAGAGTGTGATTCCTGTATTATGTTATCCTGCAGTAATTTTTCTACTTGTCGATTAATTTCGTCGTTTAAAATCGAGGGTAATCTATAGGGTTTTACATATATCGGATCTTCATTTGTCGTACGTATCTCGTGTTTAACTTGGTTTGTAAATGACAACGGTAATTTTTCAGTATAAAATATGTCTCGAAACTCGTAACATAAATGTGATATGGCTTTTCGCTCTTCATCATTCATATGATCAAGGCGGACTTTATTAAGATTTTCTTTTAGGATTTCGTCAACCTGAATGTCGTCTGTAACTGTGTTGGAGTAACACATGATATCGTTTTGTTGAAAGGGCTGGACATTAAATGGTTTTTGAAATGTAATTGTGACAGTTTGGTCAGTTAGATTTTGAATAACTGTGGAAGCTTGATGATCTATGACTTTCACAAGAGCTGAAGGCATGCGGATGCCGTCACCGAATTCTGTATATTCAATTAGGGCTTCACCGTTTTGTAAATTAGTTGGAATTTTAACACGGGTTTCTGAACGTGGTTCAAGTACGATTTGACGAGAGGGGCTATAAATAATAGGTATTACTGTGTTAGGTGTTATTAACAATTGATTTTTCATGTCTACACTTGCCTGTAATTCTGTCAGTAAGTCGGAACCAATTAAGCCGTCATAATTTTTATCTATAGAATATAAATAAAATTTATGTTTGAGCGGACTCTGAAACGTTTTCAGTAAGGGAATGTGTATGACTTCATTATGTTTACTTCGTGAGTGAGTGCTTATCACCTCGAACGGTTCTTCGTACTTAAAATCAGAAAAATAAAAGTTTGCCATATCAGGGCTCATAAATGATCTAGTAGAGCCAGTATCTATCATAAATTTTGCGTCAATTTCGGGGATATAAATATGTGGTAATTTATTTACCTTTTCCGTATTAATTTGAACTATGTCGGGTTTATGGACGAGGCTTCTGTATGAAAATTTTCGGTTTCAGTTTCCTGTGAAGTATCAGGGGTTTCCTCTGTGGGTACATATTCGACCTCGGGGTAATATTCATGGTACACGGTATCCTCGTAGTTTTCAGGGTAGTATTCTGATTCGGGGAAGTTTACATAATCGTCCTGCAGTTGATTATAAAATAGTTGATTCATATTAGTGGGTCTTTGAGGAGGAGCTGTCCTCATAGAAACATCAGTTTTTAACGCACTATTTTGTCTATACGGTTGTTGTGTTGGTTGAATGCCAAATTTAAATTGATTTGGTGGATTTTGAAATCGCTGAAAGTTTTGGTTGGGGATTCCAAATTTGAATTGATTCTGTTGGAAATTAGGCCTATATCCAGTCGGTTGAAATTGTGGCCTATGCCAACCTGTGGGCTGAAAGTTGGGTTTATATCCTATAGGTTGAAAATTTGGCTTGTATCCTGAGGGTTGAAATGGTGGTCTATAACCAGTGGGCTGAAAGTTAGATTTTAATGCTGTATTTTGGGGAATGCCAAACTTAAAATTACTTTGTGGGGCTTGTTGCATCTGCGGTTTAAATTGGGATGGATTCACAAATGAATTATTTCGTAGATGTTGGTTATTTAATTGCTCTGGGGATGACATCAATATGGATGGTTTTTGTATATTAGACCTTAACATAGTGCTATGGGCTTGGTACTGGTATTTGAAGTTGACCTCTTCTAATACGATGGAGAGGGCAGCTTCAAGGCTATCACATCCTTTTAATCGTACGATTCTAATTAAGTCCTCGGGAAGATTGTATAAGAATACATTCTTCGCAAGGTTTGAGTAGATTGTGATTTTACTCGCTTTTAAATGTTGGTCTGTAAGTAAGTTTACTTTCGCAATTAACGAACTTTTAACATGTTGAATTCGATTACAGAAATCGATGTAGTCTTCATTGTTTTGTAATCTCATAGTTTCCAATTCAATAGCAATGCATTCCTCCGAGCGAGGATCGCCAAAATGTTGAATCAATAATGATTTTAATTCTAGCCATGTTTTAATGTCCCGTCTCTCACTAACTAACACTGCAGCCTTGCCTACTAACTTGCTAGTTAATAAATGATACAGGTATAATTCCTGCTCCGGGTTGTTAACGCTATTGTAAACGGTAATAACATATTCACATTTGTCGATAAAGGTGTTAAGTAATTTTCCGTCTCCATTAAAGAGCGGGATAACACATGAGAATTCACGTGGCAGTATCTTAATTTCCGTCATTTTTTTTTTAAACAATTACACAATTACCCAATAATTATGGTTCACAGAATTTGATGTGAATCTAAACTTATAATTAGGTACACTTACTTTAGGGGTTGCAGAATTTCATGCACTAACCTACTTACTTCTATGTTTCTTTAATTTACTTATTACAATTTACGTTTATACGAATTTAACTCTAACAAAGTCTTAAAACTATCGTTAAGATGAGAGATGTCGATCTCAAAATAACAAAAGAAAAGTGGAGAGGGCTGGATTTGAAAGGTGAAAAGGTGACTTACCAGTACATCGCTGCCTCAACACTCGCACAAAACACCCTTAACGCTTTTGGATTTTTGTTCTTGACAAATTTATTTGTTCTTTTGAATAGCCGTTTTTAGCAATCGCGACGTAGTTTCCCCTTTTTAGGTAAGCAGAATTTGATGCTCGAACCGATAATTGAGAAGTACGTGCAGCTAGAGCGACTATCCTGTCCTCAGCGCCAGTCAAGTAGTGGGTCCGCGAAAAAGGGTTTTTTAAAACTTAAAGTTAAAATGAATCCTCTCCCTCCTGGACCGCGGAAGCGTTTAGACGTGTGCATTCTATTTGTTTTATAACTTAAAAATCAAATTAAAAATAAATTCCGTGCGAAATAATTAAGGTGTGTACCAGGAGCGCATGAGTTGCGTTGCAGTAAGTGCATCTGTGCGAACGGGACAACACTTGTGAGACAGCTTAAGTTGTACGCTCCGTCTGCGCGCATCATCGATACGCAAGCTTTGTAAGTTGCCGTAATTCATAAGCGATAGCGGGTAGCGGAAATTTATAGGGGGCTGGTCCAAGTTTAGTTTTTCGTGTACTCTGGTGTCATCTTTTGTCAGAAATATGCCTCTTAAGCGCACACCTCCCAGCACCCCCACTCCCGAAGACTTAAAGGAAGCTAGGTTGAACGCGCCGAAAGCTTCTTTTTCGGGCTCCGCGCCAGATTTATCTAATGAGGAGCGAAGCAATGTAACTATGAGGCGCAAGCAGGATGAGTCCTATATTAAAAAATTCATAACCGAAATTAAGGATATGCTTGCTAAAGCAAACTCTCAAAATGAAAGTAAATTCACCTCCTTGCAATCCTCCATGAGAGAAATCTTGACACAAAATACAGAAATAAAAGACTCCATTGCTTTTGTCTCTAAGCAGTACGAAGATATGAAAGCTAAATACGAGAAGTTGGAAAAACAGAGGAATGAAGATCGTCTGTATATTGATCAGCTTGAAAAGAAAATCGAGTCGCTGGAACGAACGTCTGCCTCAACTAAACTTGAACTAAGAAATATTCCTAAGATTACCGGTGAAAATAAGGATAGTTTATGTAAAATTGCTTCAAAAGCTGCAGATGTTATTGATTTTCCCATACAGAAACAGGATATTAAGGATATTTATCGTACAAAAAGTAAAACTGGACATGGAGCAATTATTGTGGAATTGGGCAGCGTTATATTGAAAGATGGTATTATTGAAAAGGCACGCAAATTTAACAAAATGAATTCTGCTAACAAATTGAACACGGCACACTTAAGTTTGGAAGGACCAGCAAAGCCATTTTTTATTTCAGAATGTCTATCACCCTGCGGAAAACGATTAAATTATCTGGCTCGTGCTTTTGCTCAGGAAAATGGATATAAATTCTGCTGGACCTCATTTGGAAGAACCTACCTGAGACAAGATGAAGGTAAACGGCATATTAGAATTGATAGTGAGGGTGATTTAAATAAACTTCGTCTAAAACAATGACTTTTTGAGGCCCCCAGGAAACTCCGCCGGCCTACGAAAAACTTTCCTGTTTGTGGAAATCCGGCACTTAATTATTGTTTTTATAGATATTATTTTATTTTTTTATATATTATATTATTGTTTTACTTTATATACACACTTATACTCTGTTCATTGTATTGTATTTTACATAACTAAAAAATTATACATTCTTAGTCTAGTGATCATGTTGAAATCGAGATCTTATCTTTGTAAAAATGTCAGCATTTCTCAGACACGAGTAGCTGCGACAAAAAGCTTAATATTTTACAAATGGCTAGATTTATTGATAATATAAATAATGATATTGATAATATAACAGTGGCAACTGCCTACAGTTGTGATATAAATAATTGTAATGATTTAGTAAAAAAATCAGGAAACTCCCTAAAAATTATAACACAAAATATCCGTAGCGTTTACAAAAATATTGATGCATTCTTGGCCCATATAGCTCGTCTGTACTTTGATCCAGATATAATAATTT
Source organism: Pieris napi (assembly GCF_905475465.1). Lineage (NCBI taxonomy): Eukaryota > Metazoa > Arthropoda > Insecta > Lepidoptera > Pieridae > Pieris > Pieris napi. The sequence goes on along the minus strand of NC_062237.1, from coordinate 2,129,095 downwards.
TAACTGAATGCTGGTTAAACGATAATAAACCCATACCCAGTCTCAAGGATTATAATTCTTATTTCACAAAAAAGTGCTTAAATCAAAATTACGGTATTATAATTTATGCTAAACAAAATATAAATTGCGAAATTGAAGAACCTAATCCTAAAGATGCTAACTTTCTGCTAGCTAAAATTGTACCAGATATTGTACTTTTAGCTATTTATAGATCACCATCCTTTTACTACACTGAGCGCTTTTTGAATGCTTTGAATGATATTGTTAAATCTATAAAATCTAAGAATATATTTTTAATAGGTGATATAAATATCGATATAAAACCTGGAAACGGTGACAGAAACAGTAACTCTTACTTAAATTTAACCAGCGAATTGGGTTTTCTGCCAGGCCACACATATCCAACACGATTAAGCAATTGTCTCGATCATGTAATGGTTAAAACTGTTTTACAAACTAGTGTTATAGTTATAAATTCCACCGTAACTGATCACGACTCTATTCTAATAAATCTATCCCTTAACAGTAAACGGACTAATACTCAGTGCCCTTCCATTGTTGAAAGAGTAAATTTTAGTGAAGCCATAAAATATGTTGAATTGGCTGATTTTACTTTTATGACTAACAAGCAAGACGCCGAGTCTGCTGCGACTCGATTTGTTGAAATTCTGTCATCTGCTATTAAAGCTAACACTGAAAAAGTCCGTGTACCCAGGCGCAAAAAATCTCTTAAGCCCTGGATGACTCCGGGCCTACTTCGCTGTATCCGTCACCGGGATAAACTGCATCTTAATTTAAAAAGGGACCCCCAAAATGAAATTCTTAAAATAACCTATAAAAGGTACAGGAATTTTTGTTGCTCATTACTTAGAAAATTGAAGCGCGAACACGATAAATTCTTATTAAAAAGTGCAAAATCAAATAAAGAAACCTGGGCTGCAATAAAATATGTCACCGATAGTTCAAGTAAAAAATCTTCTGCCGATGAGTTAATTAGGAATTGTAACGCATTGGATGCGGTTGAGGACATAAATAGTTATTTTTCTAATGTTGGTAGAGAGCTAGCTGAAAAACTTACAGGGTGTAAGTATAACTACATATGTACAAGATCTAATTGCTTGACTAACTCCTTCGTACTAATGCCACCAGATGAGGTTGAGGTGGAATCTCTCATCTTAAGCTTAAAAAATGATTGTGCCACTGGTTGGGACTCTATACCAGCTCGATTTCTAAAAATGGTAAGACATGTCATTGTATCGCCGCTTACTATCTTGTTTCAGACATGTTTTAGGGAAGGCTGCTTTCCAAAAGTCTTTAAAAGGTCTCTCATTACTCCTGTTCACAAGGGTGGGGCACGGGATTGTGTTGCAAACTACAGACCGATTTCTGTGCTTACAGCACTATCAAAAATCCTAGAAAAGATGCTTAACGTGAGGTTAATACAGTTTTTAAATCGGTACAATATTCTGTCCAGCTCACAATTTGGTTTCAGAATGGGTATGTCAACAGAAGACGCTGTGGGTAGCTTGATTGAGTTTGTCACAGAAAAACTTGACAGGAAACAAAAGTGCCTTGGTGTCTTCCTCGATCTTGCCAAGGCATTTGATACCGTCTCAATACCTATACTTGTGGACAAATTGGAGCGAATTGGAATAAGAGACTCAGCCCTGCTTATTTTTAAAGATTTCCTTAGTGGTCGGGTGCAAAGGGTTAAGATTAATAATTATATTAGTTCCGACGCAAATGTAACTTTTGGAGTTCCGCAAGGCAGTATTCTTGGTCCAAGTCTTTTTCTTATTTACATAAACGACCTATGTAATATGTCCCTAACTAGTTGCAGGTTGTTTACCTATGCCGATGATACGGCTATAGTTTTTTATGGGGACACCTGGACCGAGATTCAAAATATTGCCGAAAGCGGACTGCAGAAGGTGGCTAGATGGCTCAGGGAAAATTTACTTACTTTAAATATTTCTAAAACTTCGTATATTCAGTTCCAAACTATTAATTCCCATATGACTGATATTAATCTTAAAATACACATATGTGTCTCTGAGCGCAATTGTACTTGCATTAATATAACAAAATCCAATACCATTAAATACCTCGGTATCGAATTAGATAATAAATTGAGTTGGCTTCCTCACATTGAGATTATAACGGCACGCACGCGAAAACTAATCTGGACATTCAAAAAATTACGTTATGCCGCGGAATTTGAACTACTCCGCACTGTTTACTTTGCCTTAGTAAAATCGGTTATTGGATACTGCGTGAGCGTGTGGGGTGGAGCGTGCAAGTCACATCTAATTCAGCTTGAAAGAGCCCACAGATCTTTACTAAAAGTATTGACTTTCAAACCCTACAGATTTTCAACCACACTTTTATATAAACAGTGTGAGCTCCTCAGTGTTAGACAGTTATTCGTCTTTAATATAATAGCCAAACAACATGTCCATACCCCTTATAACCCAGAGGTTTGCAGTAACAAACGCTGTATACCAAATGTACTCCCCACAGCAAAATTCCGTACTACCTTCGCAAGGCGACAACGAGCATATCTCTCAGTCTTTCTATATAATAAAATAAACAAAAAATTAAATTTCTACCCTCTTTCACTACATGACTGCAAATCAATTGTTAAGACTTGGCTTTTGTCCTTAAATTATGAGGAAACAGAAGATCTATTTAACTAACATGCTACAATAATATTTTAGTTATTTTGATTTATTAATTATGTGTATAACTTATATATTTATACTAGTGTTACATATACCCATATGTAAAATGTATAATTATGTATATCTATGTATTATGTATATTTATGTATTTTAGTATTTTATGTGTATGTACCTATTTTATTACCTATTATATTCATTGTAATTTATACTGAAACATTTTTTTTTTTTTAATATATGTTATTTTTGTTTAAGTATATTATGTGTAAGAAGATAATTAGATGTAATATCTGGAATTTACAAATGTCTATAAAAAGTATTGTCTTGTAAAATTTTGAATAAGCTCTCTTGACACTTGTTACGAATTATATTGGGAGAAGCCACTGACTCCTGAGATACAGGCACTAAAGCCTAGTTTAGGTGTCAGAGCCTTCATAGGATTTCTGTAATTACAAATATGTCAATAAAGATTATTATTATTATTATTATTATTATTAATACAACCGGTCCGATTTGAGGTCCGTTTAATACTAAATATTACAAGTATTCTATTATATTTATATCCTATTCTTAAAGGCCTACGTGAGCGTTGTGCTGACACATTGTTCTCACGCTCTACAAGGAAACGTTACTTAGTAAGAACTAAGAGTGGTTCGTAAATCATGTAACAGCACTTCAGCTATTGAAATATAAAGGATCTTTGTACTACTATGTTGCAATGGTTTTTGTTTATATAAAATATAATTATCCTATGGTGGTGACACACGGGATTATATAACTAGCTACATGATCGTAGACTACTGTTTATACACTGTGGATCTACGTCGTAGAAGTTTGTGGGCCAATTGCAAATAGTTTTTTCGTGACGAGGTTTGAGGGTGGTTATCGATACTAAACAAGTTATAACTTATTCACTATACGAGAGAAAGTTCTGGGAACATATTGTTGTGTCATTTAAATATGTTTTTGCTTCACCTACGTAAAAATACTTTATTAAGGAAATGCTGATTCTTTTTAACTTATTAACCAACAATGTACCAAACAAGTATTGGATATTAATTGTTAATTATGATTAAGATTCATATTCAAATTGTTGGGTCTTTTTACATATAATACTCTAATAAATGCAATAGTCAAATCGTTTAGGATCTCCACCAAATACATTGTTACTTGTAATTATATTTTGTAAACTTAGTTATGCACTTGTTACACTTTATCTGTAGTATTTCTTTATCGTTACTGGAGTTTCCTGAAAGAGATCGCTTGTAAGCGATAAGGCTGCCGCAATATTTTGTCACTTGATTGTATATGTACTATTAATGCGAGAAAGTTTAAATAAATAAATTATATATTTCCTATTTATTATTTTCTAAGCAGAGCCTTAAAAGTTAGCTTGATAGTGAAACTATAAAAATTCTAAATACAGCGCTGATTTATCATGAAGATCGACTCACAAATAAAAGCAATATCCATAACAAAAGCACAGACTATAACCGACAATCGACCTAATATGAATATATAAATATAGTAAATTACGATCTAAAACGGTACCTTAATCTGATCGCTAAGCATAATTTGCCCTTCCATAAAAAAAACACGAAGATTACTTCGACAGGACTTATCAGTGATATTAGGCTGCATGCTCATCATTATGTCGCTACGACCCCTTACATATAAAACGTTTTAAGCCTAGTGTATATGAGTGTGTCATAATTTTAAAGTTAGGAGCTTAGATCTATGAATTCCATGATTTTGTGTTACTAAGAACTTACCTGTGCTGAAACATAATCTGTTTTTAGGATATTTATGTGAAAATTTCTGCAGCGCCCCCTAGTGTTAACTTGCAATCAACGAATATTTGACGCACTATACGATTTATTAGTATATGTTTTAATTCGGATAACTCTGTCATGTCCTTCGTTCACGATCCCGCAAAATTTAATATTCTTTAAATCTGGAACAACGGTAACTAAAAAAAAATAATAGCACCACTAATTCATGAATTTGTTGACATGTTTTCTTGCAATTCAATGTTAGCGTGTTATACTACTAACAAGAGGAATAATTATACACGGCTATATTTAATGAAAATGCTTATAAATATTCATTTCGTAGTTAGAAGAATCTTACAAATGGAACAAAAAGATTATTAATTTGCTTTCGGCCCTGTGTGCATAAATCTAAAAGTATGTCCTAAGCTTTATTGTAAGAATCCTGTCGGCGTCGGTTTAATGTGCCTGGAAGCCGTCCATAAAACACGGCCGACGGCACGGGCGATTCCGTCTAAGCCTCGATATTTGTTTCTATGAAGCAACGCCTACGTCTAACTTGACGAAAAATTGGGCGGACGTTTTGTGAATAAATTTATAAATTTACGGCCCCCATATTGGATATTTTTGTCAATCTGCAATTTTATAAAACGCTGCATTAACTTGATTATTTAAATGAAATTTCTTTTAGGCGAATTTATTATATTATTTACATATGTTGACGTTTCGGGTGTTTTTCAGAAATCGTAGTCAGGGATACTGCCACAAATTTACGATTGTTATGTGTGTGGGTGTATTAGGTATGTGGCAGTCTTACTTGACTTAAATACATGTATATACTGAATTTTTATATTAACGCCATAATATATTGCCGCGAAGTTGGTATTTTCAATTAAAATGGTTTTTATATATACATTTATTTACACTTCGTACAGTTATTTTTAGGGAAAAGAAATGAGTATAGAAGTTGAAGGAGACCTGCGGAATTTAGACACAAGGTACACATATTATTAATATGCATTAAGAGTTTGTTTTGTTTATTATGAGTTATTGAATAAAGACAACTTTTATTGAATTTTTGAACCTGGTTTATTATAGTATAGGTTGATGAATATTAAAAGTTTAACGTAGCAAAGTTATTCAGGACCACGCTATTCAATACAGCATCCATTATAAAAAATGTAATCGCATGTACACGCTAGTTATGTAAACAGTACTTGAGTTATTAGGTCGGAAAATTAAACCAACAGGCGTCAACAATTAATTACAAAATTTTTATGCCACGTTTAAAATATTGAATAATAAATTTTCCGTGGCTTTAAGTAGCGTTTAATGGAGTGGTTGCGTATTTTTTAATAGCCCGTAATGTTTTTAATTTAATATTTAAAGCAATGTCATATATTTTTAAGTTTTCTGGCCGTACGAGTTGCGTCGAACTTCTACATGTATGTAGATTAAACAATTTCTCCACGTGTCTTCTTAAAGCAATCATTTATAATAATAATAAATACTTATTATCATCTATATTACCGTTTCCGTTTAGTTCCAAACACGTCCACGTTAAATACTTCGTAAGTTTTATCTGCAAACTTATATACATCAAATAGGGGAATTTACGTATTAAGGGTTATAATACATAGAAAGATATCTTCCATTATTTGTACTATTATAGGAACTAGGAAATCAAATAAGGTATGGTAGGAATGTGGTGGTAGACTTAACGCGAACTTGGAGTCCCGTGTTTACATCCAATACCTTTTTGACTTACGGGAGTCATACTTAAGTCCCCTTTGTGCAAGATATATTAATTTTACCGCCTTGGCAAGAGTTTATTGTATATAGAAAGTAACATTAATTCGTGCATGGTTTACTTGCTAATGAATACCTATATTTAATATTAACAATGTAAAAAATCTTACGCACAACGGACCTAGTGAGAGTCTACAAACCATGTAAAAAAGCAGTGGTGCTACCAGGTAACTACACAATCAAGTCCACATCGTATCCCTAACTTTAATAATACCAACTAACTGACGTGAGACTGATCTTAAATTAAATTCTGAAATTAAATAATAATGATTCATGTGCACTTTTTATTATTTATTTTTTCTGTATCCTTTATTAGTTTAGTTTGTTTTTTGTTCCTGTTTAGTTTCCTTTTCTGAACAAGTCATACATGTATTTTTGCACTTCTTGCCTAGATTATGTAATTTAATGCTTTATTTTTTTTTCTTTTCTCACAGTGGTTGCCTGGAAGAGATCGCTCGAAAGCGATAAGGCCGCCAGTTGCTCTCCTTTTTATTTAATTATGTCAATTGTACTATATTAATGTATATGCAACGAAGTGTTAATAAATAAATAGGTAAGATCCTTCTGTGTATGACACACACACTTTGTGGCTTTAACCGACTTTACGAAGTCAGGGATGAGAATCGCACGCTGAAGCCACTGGACCAATACAGCCTTGCGATTCTGTAACTCACTTTTCGAACTCACACAGCGGTTTTCATAGCGGCGGTCACGCTCAAATCAGTCGTAAAGCGTATTTTACGATTTGGCATTCTGATAAACAATAAACTACAAGCTCCTTCCTTATCAGAACGCCAGAGTTACAGAATCGCAAGGCTGCTCTCCATTGATAATTTAACTTACAAATAATTACACAGTAGTCGCAAATATGAAATAAACAAAATATTTAATTTGAAGCAACGCGATAACTAGATTCAACATATTTATTCAATTTGAACGTTCAAATTTATGTAATTTGTTATTCATGTCACCTCATGCAAGAATAATTAATATCTAGCTGTAGCGACTGGTTTCATTTGCTATAAATAATTGTTGCATTACAGGTATGAATTATAATTAAATTAAAAGACGATTACTCCTATAAAATACGCCATTGTAACTGTAAAGAATGTTTAGAAAGTGCTGTGCACTACAACAACATAATACGCGTATGGTAAGTCTCAGATGAGCCGCCGAGGCCGAATTAATTTGGATAAGAGAGAGGAGTTTCAGGAATAATAGTTACAACTTGTGTTATTATTTCTTCATATTCTTTAGTCTTAATAATCCTTTTTTAATTTCTAATTAATAAAAGAATAACTATCAACTTGCTTGCCCTCGTAATTTTGTAAAATAAACATTTTACAAAATTACGAGGGCAAAGATACTTTATTGAAGTTTTACTTCTTCTGGCGAGTTAGGGAAAAATGATGAGAGTAAATTTTAACGATGCACGCGCACACCTCACAAAAAACCGACACCCTGAAGTTAGCATAGTCAACATTTAATTTTTTTTTTAATTTTGTGATATTTTAATAAACTAGATAATGCGTTATAAAAAAACTTTCAATGTATTAATTATACCTTTTTTTATATTGTTAGTGTCGTTTTTTTTCTACAAACGTAGAATAAGGCGAAATATACAATTTTTGAAAATATTTTTATCTTGTTACGCCAAAGAAGTATAACTCCTAGCGCGTGTACATAAGTACACACAAGTTAAGTATTTTCTTAAAGAATTACATTCACTTAGTAAGATAATTTAAAAGTTTATTTAATTCATACATTTTAAATGCTTTTCCTTATTTCGCGGTTTAAAATCATATATTTGCATGATGCCACTATACCTTAACTTAGCCTAAGTGAAAAGCAAAAGAGCGAAGCCTCTACAAAAATATTTACAAAGCATGAATAAAAATGCAACAATTTTGTCTCTCTACTTTGAGATGTTTTCAAATGCAAACAGTGTTCAGTGACCTACTTGAATTTAACGTAGTGAAACACTCATTTTAAATTGTCCGTAACTTTGTTTGCTATGATATTTACAAAAGGCGCTTTTGAAATTAGTAAAAAAAATTTTTAAAGGGGGCAAACGGGGAGGAGGCTCATCTGATGTTAAGTGATACCACCGCCCATGGACACTCTCAATGCCAGAGGGCTTGTGAGTGCGTTGCCAGCCCATTAAGAATTGGTACGCTCTTGAAGGATAGGGTCCTTGTCAAAGTTGAATTGGTTCGGAAATACTTCAGTGGGCAGCTGGTTCCACATAGTGGTGGTGCACGGCAAAAACTGCCTCGAAAAACGCTCAGTTGTGGAACGACGGACGTCGAGGTGATACGGATGGTATTTCGTATTCTGCCTCGACTTTTGAAATTAGTCAACATTACTTGTTACATTTTAACTATTACTACAGTAGGAAAAATATAACGTACAGAAAACCGATATTTCACTTAATGTAATTAGTGATTATATAATTTCACGTGCCAATGAGTTTTATTCGAATCTCGGTGCAATGTGCTTTATAAAATAATAATACTTCATCTCGCTTTAAGTGTGACATTATTATTCGACAAAATTTTGTGACATTATTGTCATTTCAATCAAAACAAACATGTTAATTTGAATATATCTTTAATATGAAAAACAAAGTCGGGTTCGAGCAAATACACTTATCTGAGAGCGGCTGGAACCATTTTCATGGTTTTAGTTTAAAAATTGGAAAATTGAGGGTAAATTAATAACATACAAGAAAAATTTCACATAATACAGAAACATTCAATACAACATTTTTATGGGTTATGTAACTTACTAACATTCAATGTTCATCACGTCGGTACGGTAGACTGTCATAGTAAAGAAAGTATTCACAATTTTCTCAAACTACATAGTAATAATAAAAATAATTAAAGATTAATAAAAAGAAAATAAAATCAAATTTAAAAAGGTTTGTCCCCTTAACGCTGGCAGCATTTCCTCGCTGTATTGCGATACTTATTCGTTGAGCGAGGAAAGCACCAGCTTGGGGTCACCGTTACTATCTACCAGGCGCCAACTTAAGTCTTTAATTAGCGCCTCTGCACTTGAACCCCACGACCCAAGAGGCTCTACTCCAAAGGGAACAAAATCGAAGTTCGAGGAAAGACTCTTATATTTGAGCCGTTAATTATTTTCTGTCTGCTCTGCGGCCGCCCAGCTTGTTATGATGACTAATAATTCAAATAAAAGTTAACAACGTAATTAAATAAAGGTTCGAACTGATAATATCAACAATAATCGGATAATCACGTCATGTAATACAGTAGAACCTCGATAACATAAAATCGTTTGTCAATGAGTCATTGTGAAAGAGTGTGCAAATCCAAAGGTTTCGGTATTTATTGCAAAAAGAAGCTTTAACAACCGTAAGATCATTTATAGAGCAGTGTAGCAACATAAGAGATAGTGTATTTTCTTCTCTATTTGTCATTGAAAATCAAATCGATTTAGAAACTGTGAATTGTTTAAAACAAAAGAAATTTACAGACTTTTTTAAGTAGTCTAAACCTTTAATTGTTGTTTTATTTTTATGTAACGTGTAAATAAATAGGATTATTTAAATTTCTGTATTTTATTGAATCAATCCTTCTGACGGTTTCGAGTAAAAATAGGAGTAAGGGTACATACATACATATGTACATATCTACCTCTATATTAAGCTATCCCTAACATAGACCCTTGATAACTTAAAACCTCTATAACTTAAAATATTCTGTGTTTCCCTTGGACTTTAACCTATCGAGTTTTTACTGTATTTGCAATTAAAAAACCGGAAAGAAAAACACTTCTTACTATATTTAAATCACTGTATTATCGATTAATACATCAAAAATATTTATAAAACTATAAAGAAACACTATTGATGGTAAACAAACCAAAACTGAGTGGGTACCCGGGAAACAGCTACAGCTAAAAGAACATTAGCACATTACAACGTCTACCTTGGTTTATTGTTCATAGTTATATGGAACTAGCTGATCTGGCGAACGTCGTCTTGCCATGTATATCTATATATATAAAAATGAAACCCGTTTTCCGTTGTCACGACATAACATGAAAACGGCTTGACCGATTTATCTGAAATTTTTTTAATAATATACCTTGAAGTACGAGGATGGTTCTTACGGAGAAAAATAAAAAAAAATGAGTGAAAAAGTCTCAAAACAACGCTTTTCTATATTCCCATACAAAATATTCGTAATAATACTTAAAAGTCAATTTGAACTTTAATACCATAGCATAAAGTTCAAGTGTTAGTGGAGGGGTTCCGGGAAGGTAAAATTTTTATTTTTTGACATAATGTATTTGTTGTCTTATCAATTTTCTTTTTTTTATCTTACTAGCTAGACCGGTGTCCCGAATAGCAGAATAAGTATTTTAAACAAATAAAGAATCGACTGTTAGGCGGTACGACGTTCGCCAGGCCAGCTAGTCATTTATAATAAAAAAGGGGTTAATCGTGGTCGGGTGAAAATTAGGGGTTGTATGTATTTTTTAATGCTGTATCATAAAAAAAAAATTTAAAAATTATCTAAAAATTAAAAAAAATTGGGGTGGACTACCCTTAACATTTAGGGGGATGAAAAATAGATGTTGTCCGATTCTCAGACAACATCTATTACCCAATACGCACACAAAATTTCACGAGAATCGGTCAAGCTGTTTCGGAGGAGTTTAACTACAAACACCGCGACACGATAATTTTATATATTAGATATAAAATAATATAACTAGGAGCAATATCCGTTCCTAAATTACTCTGCATATCAAGTCTGAACAATAACTTTAATACAGTATCAATAAGATTGTATCCCTTGGGTATGTCTGGCTATATTCAGACTCGTATCGTCCATCAGTCGTCTGATAGGAACTCTTTGACAAATGGAATATGAATAAAACTTTATTGCATTCGTGATTCCAATAGAGATTGTAAATTCACAGACTTATCAACAATAATACCGCTTGGTGTATCAATACCTGTAATATTCTGTGGATATAAATTACAAATGACTACTTAGACTAATGAGAATACTAACGAGCTAATGAGCTAACCCTTATTCTTGGCTTTAGATTACTGTATCTATTTAGTGATATTTTTTTTTTAATTTTATCTAATTTGTGAACCGCCGTCAACTTTTTGGTAGATTTTTCTTAAAATATTTTAATTAAACGAACGAGCGATTGTTATTAGCGCACATACGAAGGAAACTCCATTGGACAGTTTGAATTACGACCTCTGGGATGAGATTCGCACCCTCATGCCACAAAGCCAACACTGTTGTCTATTAATGAACAACACTAACTAATATTTAGTGTTACTTTTAAGAAACACTTACCAACATTGTACCAAAAACGTTTTTGGTACCCATTATTTGTGCTTGTATTTATATTAGGTAGTTTGTTCTGTATTGTATTTTATTTTAGATTTCGTCTAAGTTGTCGGGAAGGAACTGCTCTTAGCAGTTAGATCGCCCATTACGTTCTTTGCCTTTTTCCTGTTTTGTGACAATGTGATTTGATCGTGAATTGTGGATGTTTAGTTAATGGAGACAGTGCACTAGCCCACACTAGGATTCCCTGTGTCGTGGGCTAGTCTCTTCCATTTGATTTAGTAATGATTTTATTTGACGTTATAAATTCTACACAACGCTTATAATTGCACCAACCAACTGTTGTACAAGAAGAATTCTTTCTGTTGTAGAATAGGACAGGTTGAGAAGATGGTGCTTAACATTGTTAGTGTAATTTTGTAAAAATGAAAGGGCTCTGAAAGAGAAAAAGGGTTGGGCGAAGAAAGTGAGTTTTTTGGGTAGCTTTTTTAGGTTTGCTGAAAGTCTGTGATTTAAATATATGTATTGTTATTTTTTAACCTCATTATAAATAAATAAAATAAATTAGTGGCGCTACAACCTCTTTAGTTCTTGGCCTCAGATTTCTGAATCTTTATCATGATCATTTTTAAATCTAATAGGAAAGTAGGTGATCAGCCTCCAGTGCCAGACACACGCCGTCGACTTTTTGGGTCTAAGTCAATTTCCTCACGATGTTTTCCTTCACCGGTCGAGCAAATGTAAAATTCGCACATAGAAAGAGAGTCCATTGGCGCAAGGCCGGGGTTCGAACCTACGACCTCAGGTATGAGAGTCGCACGCTGGAGCCACTAGGCCAACACTGCTCTGTGTAGACCCTCATTATACCTACTATAATATCATATACTTTTAAACGCATCTTATATGATTATATTTAAAAGTTTTTGTATGTAGGGTTCGTAAAGGGCATATTTATAATCAATATTAGAAATTACATTTGCATTAATCCCCATAAATATTTTATGGAGAACTCAATAAACAGTTTTATTATAGTGGGAACTTACTGCGTGGTGATAATATATAAGACGTGAGTAGACTTACTAGCATGTTAAACTTGTAGGTACTATTTAATACTAAATAAATCAGTGGCGCTACAACCTCTTTAGGTCTTGGCCTCAGATTTCTTTATCTGTTTCTTGATAATTTTTCATTCTAATAGGCAAGTAGGTGAAAAGCCTCCTGTGCCTGAAACACGCCGACTTTTTGGGTCTAAGATATGTCGGTTTCCTCACGATGTTTTGCGAGTGTTTAATGCACACATATATAAAGTCCATTGGTGCCCAGCCGGGGATAGAGTCGCAAGCTGAAACTACTCTAAGAAAAAACAAATGATCTCGACACAGATACACAGACATTAAGCGTTGTAGCGTCATCCTTGTAACAATATCTCGAATATTATAAAGGAACTCTAACAAGTTATATAACCAAATTATAACTTGCAAATCGTTTTGTAGACTCAATATGGTGTTACGGTCGTAGAAAATTATGAAGCAATTTCTTTTGGGCATGTTTTATATACGTCATGAAAATTGAGAGATCCGCGTTTTACGATTGAAGCTTGTGGGCTATGTATTTCGGGCGACAGCTTGTCTTGTAATAAAGGCTTCCAGTTTAAAGGCAACGATGACGTAAAAATCACTTCTGGCGATTCACATGTTTTAATACGATAAGTGCCAGCGCGTATGTGTCAAAGATTAGGTCAAAGTCAAATTTGATATTCTTTTTCAATTTTATTATGTTCGTGTCGTCGCTCGTACTAGTAACTCTCAATAGCGATCCTGAATTCGATGTTAGCTTTTTGTACCGCGCCACATACACATGCGGCTATGGATATTAAAAGAACTACTTATATAGAAACTAGTAAAAGCCAAATAAAATATAAGCTTTATATTATACTAGCGACCCGCCCCGGCTTCGTACAGGTGCAATGCTGATACTAAATACATTAAAGAAAAACTGTGAAAGTTGTATATAAAAACATAGTGGCCCGCTCCGGTTTCGCACGGGTATAAAATATAGCCTATGTCACTCTCTGAAAAAATGATTAAAATCGATCCAGTAGATATTTTGATAAATCTCGTAGGGTTCAGCCTGCGTTTGCAATGTAAGCGGAAAAAATGTAATTATTTTCGACATCACATTAGATACCTCAGAAATAACAGTAGAATAACATCCATTAAATAGTGGTGAACCACTATTTAATGGATGTTATTCTACATATAAACCTTCCTCGTCAATCACTCTATCTATTAAAAGAAACCGCATCAAAATCCGTTGCGTAGTTTTAAAGACTTAAGCATACATAGGGATATTGGGACAAAGAAAGCGACTTTGTTTTATACTATGTAGTGATGTATAATGTATATATAAGTTACAGAGTACGCATCTTTGATAATATAAATTAAAAAAAGGAGAATATAGATACGACATTGCAGCTGGATCAGAGCTTCATTAATTATATTAAAAAAATGTTTTTTTTAAAAAACGACTTTAAAATAAATTATTTAACATTTGAAACACTTACTTACAGATTTCTTATCGGAAATTAAGTGCGTTTTGCACTGTCGAAAGCTTAACTATTTTATATAATATATAAATGTTTGCTAGATCACCTTTAACTAAATACGCATAGGTTGCTTGTAATAATGTATGCCGCTTTCCAACCGTCAACTTCATTTAAAAGAGACAATGGTCACTAAGCAATGTCATGGCAGTCTATGGCATTGTTGTTCTCTGTAACTGCTTATAGCGATAGACTAGAATAACTTTTAAAAGTTTTGTCTATGGCACATGCCATATTTTGGTTACAGTATATTTTATATAGTAGTCTATGCCATTGTTGTATTTGAACGGAATTTAACAAATACAGCAAACTTTCAGTAGTATAGTAATATATATTACAGAATTACGATAACTAAGGTAATTAAAAAAATAATGCCATGTTTTAAGCGGTATAATTATTTCCCTAAATTGAAGGTTATTTAAGATTAATCTGCTTTAGGGCGTAATTCTCATTCGTTTAATCAAACGACTTAATTTGTCTACGTACCACAAAACGTATTCAATTTGTCTAAGACTTAAATTATTAGATTGTTACGTTAAAGTACACAGATCTGATTACTGCCAGTCTTAATTAATTACTATTAACTTGCTGTTTATATTTATTTTAGAATTTAAGCTACAACTCTTGACAGACTCTGGCCTTCGTCTCGGCACTGTGATTTATACCTACATTCACTGATATTTGAAGATTACAATAGGCATTGATTTCTTACGAGCCCCGATGCCAAATAGTTCGTCTAGTATGGAAAGTAGTGCAAAGCGTATAATAATATATATAATATAGAACGTAAATATTGGTTAAATAATTAAGAACGTTTAAAAAGTAAGCCACAATTTGAGGAACATTTTAAAGTTTATTTTAACATAACTGACATTTTTTTATTAAAAAAAAAATGTACCCTACTACCCTTGTCACACTCACGCAAAATAGATCGTCTACCACTTAGTTGTGTCGACTTTGCTCTCAATGACAGCTTTAAAGCGAAGAGGAGTGGTTTCAACCAACGCTGTACACTCCTCAGGCGAAATTGACTCTTAGACAGCCAAGAGTTTAGCCTTTAAGTCGCTCTTATAATACAGGCGCCGTAAAACCTATTTTCTCAAAATCTATAATTTATAGATATTCTATGTTCTCAGTGAAAGTATAGCTTTCAATTATTACTGTCTCTAAAAACGGTTTAGTATTTAAATTCTAAAACTAATTAGTAAAGTAAATTAAATAAAAGATGTAATTAGATTATTTATAAATATATTTTAAGGAATATATGACACAGGTATTTCTTACTTAAAAAGGTTCCCAAATCTTACACATTCTAATGCATACTTAAATTGAATAAAGACATTTTTATTTTATTTATTTATTTTATTTAAAAAAGTAGCAAATTTTATAACAATATCGTATCATTATAAACCTATTAATTAGTGATCATGAGCTGCTTAACACAAGTCATCTGTTTAAAACACAGCTGTGCACGATTTTATTTAGGAAAAATATCGTGAGATACCAGAATGCTTTACGCCCAAAAACCACGGTGAGCCTCTAGCTTAGAAGGCTGATCATCTACTATAAACACATCAAGTAACAAGTATAGAAATCTGAGGCCAAAACTAAGGGTTGTAGCGCCATGAAATAATGGTATGAAAAAATAAACGGATACATCCGTTTTATTTTTATTTTTTTTATTTTTTCATTTGTTTTCTAATTTCTGAATTCGGTTTATTATGTTCAACTCATCGTCGTGCTTTCCTTTATATTGTGTAAGTTGTGAAGACTGGCCGTTAGTCTAGTTGAGAACTAATTCATGAATAATTAAATCCATCTAGCTCCAATATGTCTGTATTGTGGTCTGTGGGTAGGTTTATTACGTTCGAATGCAAGCAATTGAAATATAAATAGGTTTTGCAATTTGTGTTTAGTTCATGGAAAATTACTTAAATATTGGTTTGTAAATGTTGGCAGTGAAATATCAATTGCGGATGTGAAAAAGGGTTTAAATTATTGACGTAAGTAACTGAAATATAATATATCAAATTCTCGTGTCACAGTTTTCGTTGCCATACTCCTCCGAAACGGCTTTGATGATTTTGATGAAATTTTTTTGTGCTTATCCGGTATCTATGAGAATCAGCCAACATCTATTTTTCATCCCCCTAAATGTTAGGGGTAGTCCACCCCTAAATTTTATTTTTTATTTTTTAGACAACATTTTTATTTTTTTATATACAGCATTAAAAAATACATAGAACCCCTAATTTTCACCCCTCTACGATCAACCCATATTTTTTAATTATAAATGATATACATGGCAAAACGACGTTTGCCCGGCCAGCTAGTAATTATATATAAAAGACGTGACTTGCATAATAAATATTATTAAAAAACCCTTTTTTACTTACTCAGTTTTGTTATTCTCTATAAATTTTTTTCGAAAGTTGTGATTTTAAACTGAAAATAATTTTATTTTATTTAAGTTAATTTTTGTAAATAAAATAAATAAATATTATACGAAAACATTTTTCCTCTAAATTGAAATATTGAATTTCATATAGTAACAGTAATTCCGCGGAAACAAATTAATTAATACATTAAACATGTTTAATCTGTACTAATAAAGAGAACACATACGAATGAACTCTAAAAACTACTGGACGGATCTGAATTATTTTACCATTAAAATGCCTACCCATAACATAGGCCGAACAACATATTTCCCAAATATTTTAAAATATAAAGGTAGCGGTACGAAGCCGGGTCAGACCGCTATTAATATCCTTATTAGGTTAATTATGAAACAATATTTATAATGTTCAGTGAGCAGTGTTGGCCAGCCTTAAATTTGCGACTCTCATCCCTGAATTCGTAGGTTCAATCCTCGGCTGGGCACCAATGGACTTTCTTTCTATGTGCGCATTTAACATTCGCTCGGACGGTGAAGGAAAACATCTTGAGGAAACCGACATGTCATAGACCCAAAAAGTCGACTGCGTGTGTCAGGCACAGAAAGCTGAACAGAACTTGTCTATTAGATTGACAAAATTATCATGAAACTTCAGAAATCTGAACCCCAGACCTAAAAAAGGTTGTAGCGCCACTAATTTATTGTATTTTTTATTCATAATATGAAAAAAAAAGGAATTAGTAAAATAATATCAAGAATCGTTTTAAAGTTGTTTAGGTGGTTCAACGTGAAAATAACTAACGAAGGCTCAATATAACATCATTAGTACTGCAATCTATCTTCGTGCCTCATTAACATCGTGGAAATTGGTGAATCACGTCAGAAAAATATCACGTCATCGAGGTAATTATACTGAAAGCAGATACGGTACGATATTGAACGGTAGCTAGTAGCGAAAGTTTTTTAAACGAGAAATATACGTAAAAATTCATTATTTTGAGAGGACTGGAGAATTGTAGATCCTAACAAATGACTGGCCCGATGGCTATGTTGAACCACTGAAGTATTTCCTAACCAATTCAAGAAAAGAGCGTAGCTGTTCTTAAAAGGCCGGCAACGCACATGCGAGCCATTTGGCAATGTGAGTGTCAATGGCCGGTGCTATCACTTAACCTCCTGTCCGTTTGCCTCCTGTGCGTTTGCGTCATCGGGGCTTTTTTTATGTAACCCCCTGTTACACCTGTTGACTAAGATCTAGAAGTTGTGTATATTCTTAGCAATCGCAATAACTTTAGCGCGCTTCTTGTACTGATTTGTAATCGAAAACTGTCATGTACACTTTAATGAACACCTTTTTGTCCTACGCGCGACAGATAGCCCCATGTGCAGAGGCTGTGTCAGCGCAGAGGAATCAGTCACCCCCGTAGTCCTGGAATGCGAGGCTGTGGCTAACCAACGTACATAAATCCTCGGAGCAGAGAGGTCGCTCCGTGAAGCCTGCGAAGTGCCCAGGAGACTTCTGTGCTTCTGGAAGGAGCTAGGCTGGCTTAGTTAGCCAGGACTTTACGCACAACGGACCTAGTGAGAGTCTAAGTGCAGAAACTGAGTGCCCCAACCATTAACCTTTTTGACCTTTACTCGTGTCTTTTTTCAACACAATTGGCAGATAGAAACGAAAGAGTATCTACTTTAAAAACCCTGTAATTAGACTGATTAGTAATAAAAAAAATGTTTTAAGATACGAAAGAAAACGCGTATTTAAATACTATGTCAAAGTTATAAAATATCAGCCATCATCAGCAAAAACATTAAAACCTTAAGATCCCGAAGAGAATTGCAATAGATAAAATTGCTCGATAAACTATCTTTATGGATGAAGGTTTAAATCAAATCTATTTTATTGTCTGAGACGACTCAGTCTTCCTAGATACCATTTTATTTTATTTATGTAATTATAAGTAATCTTACAGCTAACATACATATTATAAAACAAAAAACTTAGATAATACAGAAAGCCAAAACAGATTACATAGATAAACAATATATACGAAACAGAAAAAAATATGTTTTAAAAAACATACAAAGGAAACTGAAATTTAACAATTAAAACTTAATATTTCAAATTACTGCTTAAACAAAATCAGAGTCTTCCCGCCTCTTCAAATACTTTCTCACATTTTCTTTGGTGAGGTGGAAAATATCAATATCTTCATAATTGGTGTCACAATAGTTAGATAAATAATTCAAGTTCGTACGAGGCACATGGAACAATTTTGTTTATCTTCTCGCATAAGTACGCTTTTGTCTCTGTCTGTCAAATCGTGTTTACGCTGTGCTAGTAAGTGATAGACACTAAGCTGTATTTACATAGTACTTTTTTAGTAAAATATATATGGATATTTGGCCACAATCACACCTGTTTTTAATTGAGATGTGGCCTAATGGAAGGCACATAAGATAAAAGCTAACTGATTCATTTTTCATGAAGGGTTGTTAAAAACAGAATATATAAACACAGACAGAATATATGTATATATATATATATAACTTTAAATAGTACTTACAATATATTTTCTAGTGACAATAATAAATTTATGACAAAATAATAAAGCATTGCCCAATGATTTTGTTTCGTACTATTTACCAACGAAGAGTTTATTAACGATTATAATTTGCCATCCATGGAAACACTGTCAGAACGCTCATCAGTGCGTTGCCGGCCTTTTAAGAATCGGTACTTTCCTTCAAGGACCCTGCGTTTTATTGGTTATTTCAATGTTCAGCTGGTTCATACTGGTTCATACTGGTGGTGATACATAATTTGGGGTCGTGAGTTAATTATAGCGTAATGTCTAATAATGTATTGTGGTGTAGATGATATACAGCACTTAATTGCCTTTATAGGGAGCGGTTTTGTTTGGTTTACGCTAATTGAGTCTGGCGTTGGAGAAAAATATTTAATAAAGTCTATGTATAAACAGTCATTATGATATATACTAAATGGATTTTTACACTTAAATTTCACAAACTTTTTACATAAACTACTAATGTTTTTCTTTCAAGTTTTTATTATCGTAAGACATTAAAGTTCTGTCATAAACCCTGGACTGCTCGCTGAACTAGCTCCTAAGGTCTTTCCCAATCATCAGATGAATCCTCTGTTGGTTGATCTTTCTATGCCTTTATGGAGAAATAAAATAAAAATAGCCTTTATTTGAGTAATAAACTACACTAAGCCCGTGTCATTATGTTTTACACTAGTGTTCGACCTTCGACCGAGTGAAGACCTCCTCCAAATTTTTCCACTAGTCTCTATTCCTCGCGACAATTTTCTAATTCTGCCCCGCTACTGCTTTTAATTTATCTTCCCAAGTTTCTGGTGGGCGTCCTAACTTTCTCCTTCCCACTGGGCCATTCCAAGTAAGTGTCTTCATGACCCATCTGCCATCACAAATGCGGGCAATGTGACCGGCCGGACCGGATCTTTTGTGTGTGTTACGACGTCTTTTATGGTTGTCCGGCTTCGTATCACAGTGTTTTTAACTTTATAGTTAAGTTTCAAACGAAGATCTTTATGGATAGATAAGTAAAATTAGCCGAAGCTTGAGACAAATACCTTCAAGCGAAAAACACCAAAAGTATAGTAGATATATCCTACTATATATATAGTCACGTGATCATGCGTGAGTCAATGTCGTTCACTTACAAAATTCGTCTGACGTTAGGAGGTCACGAGTTTCGTAAAGTTTGTTTTCATAGCTCTCAAGATACCAAAATTCTTTGTAACCCGATCTAACAACTGGTCCTTAATTGAGAAATGGCCGTTATTTTTAGCTCAGTATTAGTGGGATCCCTATATTGGTTAAATATGGATTGATTGTACATGGGTATCTAAATACACAGTTAATATGCGTAAACGGTATATAATACCTGTGACACACGCAGTCAACTTTTTGGGTCTAAGGCAAGCCGGTTTCGATGTTTTCCTTCACCGTTCGAGCGAATGTTAAATGCGCTTATAGAACGAAATTCCATTGGTGCACAGCCGAGGATCGGACTTACGACAGTGCTTATTCGGTTTGTTTCAGTCTGTTAAAGATTTGTCAAACCAGTTCCGACGAAGATTGTAGTTTACGATCTCAAAATATTCACTTGAATTAGACAGTGTATTCATTGTAATTTTATGATACGCCTACACTACAAGTGTAGGCGTAGCATGAACCATGTATCTCCGGAATCCTATAAAAAAACATCATAGACACCATTAATTATTCTCCACTCACAAATATTCAGCCTATTCATCATTTGAATGGAGCCCTGATTATCACTCAACCAATTTTCGATCTAGGTCACCCAAGAATACCGGCACGAATTTTTCACGACATGAAAATTGGAAAATTCAGTGCTTGATATCACGATTGTGTATTATCAAGTATTTTCAAATATCTGTATTATAGACAGATAGACAGACATAACATTTATTTCTAAAGAAACAGACACACACTCAACAAAATAACAAAAAAAATTGTAAAGAAAATAAAGGAATTAGTTACATTTTAAGTGTGTTATGTGTGTGCATTGTGGTTGTCAATGGCCTTGGCTCAGCATTATGCTGTGAAGCAGACGTGTTACACAGCGCTGTTCATTCTGCCAGAGACTACAACAAATAGTAAATTAAGTATTATATAAAATAATATATTATTAAAGTAAAAATAAAATTGTTTGTGAGAAAGAGCAGTTTAGTTCATTTGCTTAAGATCGGAGACACCAGCCATCGTTTGTAATGCAATGTAATGTTATTAAAAAAGCTAAAAATGTATTTTGAAAATCAGCGTTAATCTATTGGCTCTAGCATTGCACTCATCAATGAGGTCGTAGGATCGAATCCCGTGGACTAATGGACTTTAGATATGCGCATTTAACCCTCGCCCGTATGTTGAAAGTAACATCGTGAATGCACCGGCATGCGTTGGACCCGTAGAATAATCTTACTTATTATATATATATTAAAACTTATGATGCCAGAAGAAACAAATGAGCAAGAAACATATGCTGAAGTCTGCTTATACAGTTATATAAAGTAAATTATCAATAAAAAAAGGGTGCGTGTACTTATGTACGCGCGGAAGAAGTTATACTTCTTTGGCATTATTAAAAATAGTTTTTGATTGCATGCAAATAATTAATTACAATAAAATAATCAAAGACTGGAAAAGGAGTCATTAAAGTCAATATAGTTCAGTTTAAATTTGAAAAATTAAATAAATATTTATTATTATTCTCTTACATTAAGTGTAACATAAATTCTATTATTATTCGAATGTTGTTTTTAAATTATGTCCAATGCCGTAGCATCTTCCGTGGGCAACTTCATTCTGTTAATTTTGTGTCACGGTGCGCGCGCATCGTAAAATTTCACTCTCATCAATTTTTCATAACGCGCCTAAAGAAGTATAACTTCAAAAATTTAATAATTTAAGTCAGGCACTGTTCAGAAACACCTTACCCCAATTAACCCATTACAGACCGTAGACCAGTATAAACCAGTTATAATTTAAACGTCACATACGGATATTCCTAGAAACATTTTGCCCAGAGCTTTCTCACTAATATTTTTAACGACCCGACACGTATTAAAAGCTCACTCGGGCGGTTGTTAATTATCCAAATGGATGCGAATGGGTGCGGTTTCTTTTACACAGAGATAATATTGTTCATATGTTTTATTTTAAAGAATTTCTTGTAATATTAAGATTACTTTGATGTGAAGACGAACATGTAGAATAATGTAAATTACTTTAAATAAGAATATATTTATTATTTAATAACACAAAAGATCTTTGAATTAAAATACACTTTATTTTGTTATTTTATACACCGCTGTTTGTCTGGAGGCAACGTAAACAAACTCTGAGAAGTAATTTTTGGGATGAGAAAGTTTTGGGATGTTAGCTTCACATACAACACTTATATTACTTATAACAGATGGCAAACGGGCAGGAGGCTCACCTGAAGCTAAGTGACACCACCGCCTATGGGCACTGCTAGAAGGCTCACAAGTGCGTTGTGGGCATTTTAGAAATTAGTAAACTATCTTCTTGAAGGATCCTAAGCGTTAACTTGATTTAAAAAAATAAACAAAAAGACTTACCTACTTACGAGTGACTTGGCATTGCGTTTCCCATTTATTAGATAATTTAAAAAAGAATAAATTCTGTGAAAAAATAAGTTCAAAATGTCAATGGTCAATAATCTTACTTAATTTCATGGATTACTCGCATTGAAACTCGGTAGATTAGTTGTAAAAGTAGAAAGCCTCGCCAGTATAATCCGTGGCTTATTAATCTAAAAGGTCTATGATACTGATAATACTGGAAAGTAGATATTGATCTCGAATCCGAAATTAATTACATCTGAAATTAATAGATAATAAAAATTTACATGCCTAATAAAAACAACTGTATGGAAAGGACCAAGGGGAAGAAGGAGAAGAGGGCGCCCAAAAAAGGTGGATAGAAGAAATAGAAGAGGTAGCAGGAAGCGAATGGAGAAAGAAAGCCATAGACTGATTCAGTTGGAAAAAGCTGGAGGAGGCCCTTTACCCGTGAAGGGATCCTGATCGACTGTACTGAAGGTAGCTAAGATATAGGATATTTAGGATAACAAAATAAAAATAATGTTTAAAATGTAAAAAATCTAAGCTGTATATTAAATTTTTTTTTGTCATGATTAGAAATTAAACGGGCTTTATTATTATTATATTTTTCTATTATTATAATGTTGAAGTTTGAAATTGTAACGGGTTACCGTTTTGCGTTCTTTGTCTTTTACATGTTGACGAAACACAAATGAAAAATTAACGTCGGGGTTTTATAATATAAAATTTAATAATAATAAAGAAGAAATATATGCATAAACTCAAAAACTAGCGGACCGATTGAAGACTTATTTTACCATTTGAATCCTACAAACCCTAAAATATATAAAACTGTGAAGCCAGGACTAGTAGATATATAACTCGCGTACATTATTATTATACTCGTAAATTGTTTGAATTATAATTGTCTAAGACCTGGTAAACAAGGTTTAATGAAGGGCACATAGACATTGTCTACATTTTGTAATTCTAAGTAAATTTTATTAAAATACAATGCTTTATTTCTTTGCAGTATAATACGCTCAATATTTTTTATTAAATTATTTTGGACTTTATTTAATAACGTGATGGTAATATTTTATTTTTAACTTTTTTAAATCAGTTACAACTAAACTGATGAAAAATTTAAATAAAAACGAAACAAGACCAGTGAGCGTAGGTTAGTGCCACACCTCTCTGAGCTCGTGCGTTCGAAAATGTTCGATGAAGATTGAAATGCGGTAGAAGATGCAAAGATACCCAATATCTCTACGGAGAGCCAGGGGATCAAGCCGCTCGGAAAGTGACTGGTCCTTTACGATTCAAATCGCTGTTCGTTGAATACGGTCAAGCGGAAGGAGATGGTACCGGGGAGATCCCGCCCAGAGGCGAGAACAGTACTCCATGTGGGGCCGAATTTTGTGCGGGTAAACGCTTGCAACTTTTTAAAAAGTTGCAAGCGATTACCCGGAGTGAAGTGTCGTCTCGCCTTGCTAAGCATACCAAGTTTCTTAGAGGCTAATATTATATGACCCTTCCTAATGACCGCGAAACATCATCATTCAATATGTCAACGTAGTATTCCAATCCAGAAATGATGAAATATACTAGTAGAACATATAGTTTTAAATAGTTAATTTAAATTTCCTTTTACTTAGTGGTTGATATAAAAAGTATCTTCAGTCTAAATTGGTCTAAGTTTAAATCTAAACATGGAAAGTCGTGAACGATTTCAATTTGCATTTATAAAACCAATGCATAAATTCCTTTCATGTCAGCGTTAATTGTGTAAAATAGCATAAATTGAAAATCGCCCTTTGGCCAATAAATAAAATCAACTTGCTATCATGTCATGCAAATTTACTTCACGTCCAGTTCTAGTTGACACCTTGAAGTTGGTTTTAAACTAAGCGATATCGTATGCACAGATTAAATATCGTATTAAAAATCGAAAAGAGTTTTTATTGGTTCTGACGGCTCAATTAGGCTTTCTTAAGTTTTATAAGCGTGGTGATTACCTAAATCGTTGGAGTTACCTAGAGTATAGGTATCCAGACGCAGGCACTCTCTTCATTATTATAAGAATAGCATTTATTTTCATAGCAGTCGTTAATTAATTAATAAACATTATTCTTGAGTGAGTAGTTAATATAGTGTAAAAATAATATCCTGTTATATAAAGCATCCGGTTGACCCACGAAAGGCATACCTATTTTGACAGTGATAAGTAGAAAAATAAAATACAAGAACAGAGTGTCTTTCGCTTAATAGAGACGAAGAAACTTAGAAATATAGTTATATAAAAGCAAATAAAAATATTTTAGTAAATGAGGATAATTTTAAATTACTTATTCGTTTGAAGGTAGGCTAAATCGTAATGTTAAATTGTGACGTTGTGCAGAGATTTAAAAAATTACACAAATAAACAGTCAATAATCTCAAATATTTATATGCCTATCATTAATTGTATGTATATAATAACAAATTTGTATATAAATTAGGTAAATTTAATAGTACAGCAAAGGATCCAAAAAAAATGTTGTAACCGTAAAATATCATAAAAAATTGTTATATAACATTTAGTAATTATTGGACTTACTGTATCTGTAAAAGAAATGTATAATTTAAAGTAAAATATTTGATTTTATGTTTTTATAGCTAATATCGGAAAGTATAAATGAGTTTTATCAACTTTAAAATCTGTGCCGCGGATTTTGTAGTCAAGACTCAAGAGCAGACGAAATTATTAAAGTGATTAGGAACTTTCTTATAAATATATTATAAATCAGTTTAAAATGTATTAAAAATATATTTTTTATTGTGTCAAAAATGTGCATGTGAAAAATGTATTCGATTTGAATTTTGTCATACTTAGAGCTATCTCGTACCACCCTAATGTGTTCAGTGGCTGTTGATGCAGCTAGCACATTCTTCACTGATATGAACAATTGAAGGAAATGACGTCACGATCCAAAAACAAAAGCAGATCAATGTACGCACTATAAAATTTGGACTACACTCACCGTCTGTAGTGTTTGTTACCATGGTTACGCTGTTAACATGTAGAAAATCCTGCACTAGTCCATGACAGGCCGAAAAGTTTCAACTATATTACCTACCAAACCATTAACAAAATTAAAGAGCCTGAACCATGAATATAAAGATTGGGTACGTTTCATTTCTTTTTTATTAAATAAAAAGAAGTACTCAAGTTTCTGTATCAGTTTCATGATCATTTGTCAATGTAATAGGCAAGTAGTTGATCAGCACACACACCTTGGACTTTTTGGCTAAGGCAAGCCGGTTTTCTCACGATGTTTTCCTTCATTTTAAATGTTTCCTTATAGCCTTTTAGTTGGTTCCTTTATTATAATTATTTCAGCGATATAACGCTGGGAATGGAATCCAGACCTCCGTGTTGTGTGCGATTTACGTACAACAATACGTAAATATAACAGTTATTGTTTGCGCTAAATCGGTGTCAGTCAAAGAAGGATGACAATTGTCGTAAAGGATGAGTAGTTGAAAATTAACCGCTGTCGCGTGCGCACTAATATTAGACCGTATCGCATTTTCTTTTTACCATTATTAAAGGATCCAGTGCTTGACGGTTGATTCTTGGATTCTTTTTTTATTATACTGACGCGCGACAGCCGAACCAGCGCATAGTATTTTACCGAGGGAAGGGAGCACCCTAGAAAGCTTTCGGATACCCAGACCCACACAGCTATTAAAAATCTGATGCAAAACAGAAATTAACTTTTGGTTAGTCAGATGAAATTAATAGTGTGATATAATTCAACCTCAAGCTGTCACATGAAACATGTCATTTCATTTCAAGTTATAAATAGCCAAGATGAAACATAACTATTAGTTAAAGTCCTATCGCTAAACACAACAGTCAGATCAAAGAAATTTTATAATTTATTTATACGAGCGCATGTTGTGTAAACATTTCAGAGATCTCTAGTTTTATTTCTTTGTTTTCTGTTTTTATTATACTATAGAAAACATTTTTTTACAGGACCTTTGGCCACAATGCGGCCTATTAATTAAACTAATATACTTAATTGATAATGCGGAAATTAATCTTTGAGAAAAATTTCTTCTTAAAAATATATTGCACTTTAAAATGAATCCAACATTCATAAATAATTCATAGAGAAACCCCGACGCGAGTTTCAGTTCTATTATTATTATTATTAAGCCTTTATTGTCAGTTCATATGCCGGTCAGTTATATTACATTTCAGATAATATGCCGAAAACTATCTAGATTTCAAATGTTCTAGATAGACATAGACATAGATATAGACATAGACATGACATTTATTACATACGAAAACACACACACAAAATAACAATACTCAAAAAAAAAATAAGACATATCAAAAACAATAAAAAATAAAATTAAAAATTCCCTTTTGCCATTCGGTTCGCTACAAGTGTGCAATGTGTGTGTACTGTGGTTGTAATTGGCCCTGGCTCAGCATTATGCTGAGGAGCAAAAAGTTCCACAGCGCTGGTCATTCTGCCAGAGACCACAGCAGCTAGTTTGCGCCTCAGTAGCAAAGAAAAATAATAATAATAATACTAAGTAGAAAATAATAATATTAAAGTTAGCAGTGTGTGTGAGTAATGAAAAACCAAAACCAAAGGTAAGGGTGTATAGTAAATAAAATAAAATTAAAAGTTAAAAATAAGAATAATTGTTAATAAGTAGATATTTTTTGTTTTTGTTTTTTTGGGTGGATAAAAACTAAATTTCGTGGGACTTTTGTTAAGTAGATGTGTCTTATGACTGCGACTAAAATTCGACTTTAATTGAAGACTCTTCAGCGGAGGAGGGATATTATTCCAACACTTCGTCGCGCTATATTTAAAACTCCCACGAAATAAAGCCGTCCGATGCTGGGGAATGGCCAGCTCCTGAGTACAACTCCTGACTTGGTGCTTGTTGGCATTACTACGCCAGAGGAGCTTTTTGCACAAATATTCAGGTTGTTTAGTATATACTACATCAAATAAGAAACAAAACAAAGTCAATGTCATTTCTTATAACCTTGAAAATACACATTTCTCCGTTATTTTTCCTTTTGGTCTTGACTCTTGGTTTGGAATTGTCTACAAAGAAACAAAAAGCACCATCGATACTGGTGAAGACACGTACAACTCCTTTTCAGTATCGTAACAACTGCAGCTATAAAAGTTGAACTAGTAAATTTAATATTGCTACAGTAATATTTATAAGATAAGACAATTAATAATTCGTAGACGAATTTTAATCTTTATCTATTTCGTCTAGCCAATAATTATTTGACTGTAGACTATATATGGTAATAATACAATGCATTTTTAATGTTAGATTTTCCTTCGTTTTCTATCTCTATGTAACGACATGATACGAAGATCTATCCCATTTCGACTGGAAATAAAACTTGTTGAATTGTGACTACATTACAATTATTTAATACTACCCACTCTGGCTTCACTCGGGCAACGGTGGGTTTTTTTGCGTAGCTAGCTAGCTAGCTAGTAATGGGTTAAATACGGAACGCTTACTCGGCTGGAATAGGCCAACTTGGCCGTAATGGGCTAAGCTAGGCTGGAATGGGCCAACTCGGCCGGGATGGGCTAAGCTAGGCTGGAATAGGCCAACTTGGCCGTAATGGGCTGAGCTAGGCTGGAATGAGGTAAGCTCGGGTGACCTTACTGGACAGGAATTGGCTTTTCGGCTGATTGGTGAAAACCGCAACAAATCCTGTGCAGCAGGTTGGGAGTTAATCACGAACAGACAAAATAAAAGACAAATTCTGTTCCTGACTTGAACTCGTATATTTCTTATCGTTAGTAGTTGTAAAAAAATAACAATAAAGTGAATGGATGCAGAAACGATTACTGTGAATCTTGTGTCTGTGTGTGTCCAGTTGAAACGGGTCAAGCGCTAAATAAAATCATGAAATTTAAAGAAAGCTGTTAAAAGCATCCATAAAATTACGCAAATTAACAGATATCACGCACTTTATCGCGTCGTTATAATAGGAACGGGACAAAATGGTAATAATTATTTCCAATTCACAAACACTAGAAATCTAAGAATTATTATATATTATAATACAATATTGTAACTAACACTATTATAACCGGAGTTATGATAGTCAAATAAATAAATTACTATTTGGCCTTATCCAAGCAACCCTAGTTAGGAAAAAACAAAAACAAAAAAGAAATATGATGGATAAAGTTCAGAAGTGCATAACCAAACCTTTTATTAAAAAAAATATAGAACCACTAACCTTAATCCAAAATAATAATTAAATAAACTAAAAGCTAATCTCACGGATTCATGAATACATTGCACTATAAAAGAATAAGAAATACAAGAATTCCAAAATCACCATTGAGCAGTATAGGATATGGTTAAGAAATGTTTTGGTAGAAGAATTTTAAAAGATGTTAGGGAGGTAGTCAATCGTATAGAGTCGGGCAAAATTGAACGAATTGCCTAAGAAGGATGAGCTGTGAGATCGAATTTCCAAAAATTAGAGGAGCGTATAATGTAGTTATAAGGATCTGAGAAATTAAATTCATTTTTAAGATAAGGAAAAGTTTTGGGATTGAAAAGAATTGAGTTTAGAAGTTGAAGGAGATGATATATTATTATTAAGCACCTTAATGTTTATTACCAATGGCTCGTTCAGTGATAAAAAAGCTGTAAAAATATGGGAAGAGTTTGCGACGGCTCATGGTATTTCAGTCGGGTGATAAGAAACTTAATACAATTCCACTAGTGTTACTTAACGGTGTGCCACTAAAACAAGTGACGGAATGAGTATTTGGGTGGCAGAGGCTTTGTCTGAGTGCGCTGACCTGGAGCGAGAAAGAAGAGTCAGCTGTAAGGGGTAATGTACCGGCTCAGAGATATGCACGTGGCTCTGACAAAGTTATTCATTTCGAGGCGTATTGTCAGTTTTACTCGTGTAGCCTATGGGCCGTAAGGTTTGCCGAGGTTCTGCAGTGCGTAAGATATGTTTGCCGGGACGAAGTGACGGTTTTAATGCCATCATTCGGATAATGGTGGCCTTGAAGCATTGTGTTAGGCACAGCACCAATGGTATCTGAAATGTGTTGATCACAAGGGAACGAGCATATTTGACGACTGCGAATCCAAGGGTCCCGGGTTCGATCCCCGCCTGAGACGAACATCGATGTGATGAGCATTTGGTGTTATGCTTAGGTCTTGGGTGTTTAAATATGTATTTATATGTCTATCCATCTATAGTATGTATGTATATCCGTTGCCTAGTACCCATAACACAAGCTTCATCAGCTTAGCATGGGACTAGGTCAATTGGTGTGAATTGTGTTAAAAAAAATATATATTTATATATATATTATATATCTAAAACGATGGTGTGCTGCCCATGCCCTATAGGAGTTCTTTTGTTTTGCTTACTAACCAATTAACATAGCAACTAAAATCTAATTGTTAAACTCTAATTAAAACTACAAAGCATATAATATAGAAAATATAGAACGAAATATTTATAATAAATCAAATAAATATATATAATGAAATAAATAAGATGTCACAGCTCTATTCTAATGAAATAATGTAAAATTATTAAAATTAATTAATAATAAAATTATATATACCATCTACATTATTTTATTATAAATCAAAATCTAAAATATATTTTTAAAAGAGTCTACTTTAGGCAAGGACAAGATAATAAGATATTATATAGAAAAAAATATATATAGAAAACTTCGGACTTGATTTTGAACCTAAACGGAAGAACGGAAGTAATAAATTTCTTTTTTATTACGCTCTTAATTCTTAAAGAAAATACTACCCGTGAGCTGTATTCATTACCTATATATATGTAAAACTATACTTTAGAATTCCATACTTTAGAAATACTGAACCCGCTTTTTAAATACATATAATTATAGTAATTCTCATTCAATATTTGTTTTGTACTTAATTAAGTCATATTATCATTAAATCGTGCTGTAGCATAAATTAATGTTTTCAAATTTATTACGCAAACTGTATATCCCCTTACCGATAACGCCCCTCAACTGAAAGATACATTTTAAACAGTATTGAAACTTACTGATAAAACGTTGTAATACAATATTCAAACTCAAACTCAAACTCAAAATATCTTTATTCAAGTAGGTAACCAAGTACACTTTTGAATAGTCAAGTTAAATTAATCGTAAATTTACATTTACTACCAGTTCGCAAGTCAAGGGCGTAGAGCGGGTAAGAAGAACTGGCAAGAAACTTTCCGCCACTCTTTTTAATCGCCAAGTATTGTCATACAAATTGTTTGAACTGGAGCAATTCAATCCCAAGGATTAGGATCATTTAAGTAGTCCTCAAATTTATAAAAAGCTTTGTTGATTAATTTTCGTTTAACGAGGACTTTGAATTTATTTAGTGATAATTCTCTAATTGCGCTTGGAAGTTTGTTGTAAAAACGAATACAATTTCCATATAAGGAGTGGTTTATCTTTTGGAGCCTGGTTGGTCGTACACTCAAATTAGTTCTATTTCGCGTATTATACTGGTGAAAGTCACCATTTGTTTTAAAATCGTTTATATTTTTTTGGACATACAACAAGGCTTCAAGAATATATTGACCAGATAGTGTCATAATATTTAATTCCTTAAACTTTTTCCGTACCGACTCCCTCGGAGAAACACAACAAATACCCCGAACAGCCCGCTTCTGCAGCACAAATATGGATTGACCCTCTGCAGCAGCACCCCACAATAAAATGCCGTACGACATAACGCTATGAAAGTAGCTATGATACACAATTTTAGCCGTGTCCTCATCAGTAAACTGTCGGATTTTCTTTACTGCATATGCTGTAGAGCTCAGCCAGAGTCTCTATGTGTGGGCCCCATTGGAGTTTACTATCTATTGTTATGCCTAGAAAAACAGTTTTGTCAACAAAGTTAAGTTCACTGTCCTTAATTTTCAGGTTACCAATATCTCGCTTTACGCTAGTAGTTGTAAATCTAATACATTTTGTTTTATTCTCATTAAGCAATAAGTTATTTACATTAAACCAGTTAACTATACGAGAGATAGAATTGTTTACATCGTCCAATAATACGTTATTCCTATTCACTTTAAATAGAAGTGAAGTGTCATCAGCAAACAATACCATCTCATGAACTTCGTTGACAAAGAATGGGAGGTCATTTATGTAAATCAGAAATAAGAAAGGCCCGAGAATCGATCCTTGGGGGACGCCCATTGATACCTGCGAACCCGGAGAGGTGACTCCATTGACATGAACTCTTTGGATCCTTGTTGATACATTGAAATTATAAATGAAACTTCCAAAACACTTTCTATTGTGTTTTAAGTCAATTAATTTTTTAAAATCTAATAAACTATGTTTTTTAAGAAATCTAGGAGGCCATGGACAATCACATTGCCAGAAGGCTCGCAAGAGCGTTGCCAGCCTTTTAAGACTGGTAAGCTTTTTCTTGAGGCTAAGTCAAATTGGTTCGGAAATACTTCAGTGGGCAGCTGGTTCCACATAGTGACGGTGCGGGACAAAACTGCCTTCAGAAACGCTCAGTTGATCTACGGACGTCGAGGTGATACGGACGGTATTTTGTATTCTGCCTCTCACTCTCTTATACACTCTTGTACACTCTCTTATATGTTAAATATAACACATTGTAAACTGAGTCGTCAAATTAACACTTATACGCCATTATTTAAATCTTTGCATTGTCCCAAATATAATGAAATAACTTTGTGATCGTTTTTTCGATACGCTTAAGAACAATTTGTTTTTAGTTATTTTGTTCTCATATTTCCTACATAAAAGTGTTCATTGAGTTCGCTAATTCAATATTCGCTGAAAGCGTTTATAGATTTTATAGGTGCGTACATAAAGTGCAGTCAGCCATAAATGCCATTAGTGGAGTTAAAAATACTTCAAAATATCGCTTTTGCAGGGCTATTCAAGTATAACATGTTAAATACTGCGTCAATCCTGAAATTCGAGTCAGAGACTGTATGTCAAAATCTAGTATGTTTCTGGATCTTGTTCTACGGGAATTAAATAAATCAATGGCGTTAAAACCTTTTTAGGTCAGGGCCTCAGATTTCTGTATCTGTTTCATGATCATTTGTTTATCTAATAGGCAAGTTGGTGATCAGCCTTTGTATTTGTGATTTGATGATTGATACGTGATAATTTAAATTTTAAAATACGTAACGCTATTAAGATACTATTATAATTCTCGAACATATTATTAAAACAATCTAGGTAATCACTACTTTTGTTTGTATCTGTGATTGGTTTTTGATATAGGTTTAGATTATAATTGTAGGTTCATCAAAGTAAAACAGTGTTGGCCCTAGTGACTTCAGCGTGTGACTCACATACCAGAGGTCGTAGGTTCGATCCCCGGCTGTGCACCAATGGACTTTCTTTCTTTGTGCGCATTTAACATTTGCTCGAACGGTGAAGGAAAACATCGTGAGGAAACCGACATGTCTTAGATCTAAAAAGTCGACGGTGTGTGTCAGGCACTGGAGGCTGATCACCTACTTGCCTATTAGATTTTAAAATGAGGCCAAGACCTAAAGAGGTTGTAGCGTTACTGATTTATTTTATCAAAGTAAACCACAGACAAAAACCTGTCAGTGCAATAAAAAGAAACAGTATCCTATAAAAATATAGCAAGATATTAAACCGTAATTTAAGTGCCTAATTAATTTGGGAAACGCCCTGTTCGCGTGATTAATGATCTTTAAGCAATATAGTAATTGAACAAGATGCCGGGATTTCTCCAAAATAAAGAACTTAATAAAGACAGAAAAATATTCTTTTCTTTGTGGAATTTTTATCTAATGGCTTATTAGGTTTTCGATACAAAAGTAACATATATGATATTATTACGAAGACGGGTTGACTGAAATGTTCCTCGATTTTTCCAAAAGTTGGAGATGTTTTCAGTAAGCTGTAATATGTTTTATGGCCGATTCAGGAGAGGCTCTATCACATATTAGAACATTTTAATTTGCATAATGTTACACTCGTTTTCAGGAGGTTAAAACATGGTTTCAGAACATGTACAGTCGAGTGGTTCAGTTTTCAGAAAAGCCGTCCAGGCGTTTTCAGGACTAGTTATACCCCTTTGATATTCTAACTTGAATTTTCTAGTGAAGAGAAGTGATAAAGTACTGTGTGAAGTGCGCGTAATTGAAGTAACTAGTGACCGTGTTTTGTGTGTGGTAATTAATTTATTTCTGTAAGATTTAAAATACAACTACGACACATCGAACACGGGTTTTTTTTAATGTGAAGGATTACATAAGGACAGTTAAATATTATATTTTATTGTCATTATATTTCCATTATTAACCCTTCAGCAGCTAGAAAAATATAATTGAGTTTGGAAAACCGCCACGTCATCACAGATAATATGTAATTCATCGATAAATTCCAACGTCCATAAAACGTGTAATTGTAACAGAATATAATATAATTTTAGATTTAAACAAGTAAATCTAATCTAATAATATTCGAATTAGGAACTGATTCTGTCAATAGCACTATATTACACAGAGTATCGAAATAAAAGCGTTGTAATTGTTATACGAGCAAAATATGCCTTAATCTTGATTGCGAGGTACTCACTATTTCCATCTAAGAACTATGCTTTTAATATCTGTAGCGCTGGTGTCGCCTTAGGTTCGCGGGGGGAGAACATTGAAGTGCAAACCATCGCTAATGTGAGAGGGAATACCGTTACAGATGAAACCGAGTCGCCACGACATCTTCAGTAACACGTAGCGGGCGCGCAATTTCGATACTCTAATAGCGAATAACATCTCAAAATAATACAACTTATAATTGAAGTGAAACTTCTTTATCGGGGTTGGAAAAAAATGTAGTGTAACATTTTTTCGTTACGCTCATCTGTTTCTTGTCCCTACCACGGTTGATTCGAAGAGATTCGAAGCCATTTAAAATAACGATAAAAATGATAGTAAAAATTCTATTACAATTAATGAAATTCTGTAATAATCTTAGTAGTAATAAGGTAAAATGAAATAATTGTATTATATGTATTCATGCCTATGATAATAAAAGCCTTTATCAAATTTATTTAATTTTTTTATTTCTGTAAAGTAGCATATAGATCATTTTTCGAAAAATAAGGTCATAAAGAAGTTTCACTTCTAACGTGTGTACACTAGTATACGCACATATTTTTTTTTTGTACTTTAAAAAAAATGTTATGGAACACACACACTACATAAATATGTGTGTGTATGGTGAATTCAAAAAAAGAATACAGTGGTGTAGAAACAAATCATATTATCTCTCTATAGAAGATGAAGACATGATCGTAAATTTATATTAAGACTTGTCCCCTGTTCAGGCGACGTGATGACATGATTCCGAAATATTCGGATATTGACATCTTGACTTATACGATGAGTTATTGGAAAATAATGTTCCAGTTTTAGAACGTGATGAAATGTGTATTATGAAATAAATGTTAATGTTTTTGAAGTAAGTTGTTTCTACCTGACTGTTACTCCAATATATAAACTTACCATATCGTATAGACGTTCAAGTACGTTCTGGAAAGCATGTACCTAAATTTTAGTTTGAATTATATTACTAGAAATTATATAATATATTATTGTAATTGTATTAAACTTTTTATTTTTGTATATTATTAATACAACATTTCAAAATTGCAATGTTAGTTGTGTTTGTGTGACAAATGTGTTAATCAATAAAACTGAAATTTCTTTATGGACATGATAAAAGAGTATTATCATAAAGGTAGGCCACGGATTGAGGTTCAAACTCACAGAGCTGAAACCGAATTTAAATTTGTAATTTTCCAAGCCTTTCACATTGATTATTTATATAGTTGGCTTTTAATTTAAATGTTAAAGTGTCAGTGACCCAACAGAATCCACAAATCCAGAAGGCATCAAAAAGCATAAACATATTACTTATAAACATTAATTCTTAAGCAAGGAGACAGTTCCAGAGCTACTGAAGTGGCCTAAACAATTAGTTACTTTCAACCCTCGTCCAAAAACAGGATTTCTAAAATCCCCAGACAGCTAACTAATTATTTCAATCACGACTAATCAGTCAACGTTATTAGTTTAATGACAACTGTCTTGCCTCTGCCACTCTTCATTAATTAGCTTAATACAATTAATATATTGCTAATTTCCCGTCACGGCAATTACAATTTATTCCGTTACTTAGGCGCTTTAGTCGTAATTATAATACTAAGTATGTGTCTCGTATAATGTATATAAACATTTAATGATGGTTTATTGATGGCGATTTTATCTATGTATAACTGGATATTAAAGTATGTA
The DNA here is from genome assembly GCF_905475465.1 of Pieris napi. Lineage (NCBI taxonomy): Eukaryota > Metazoa > Arthropoda > Insecta > Lepidoptera > Pieridae > Pieris > Pieris napi. The sequence continues at coordinate 2,092,956 of NC_062237.1, read as the reverse complement.
TAATGTATATATTTTAAACATTTAGAGCGTAACAAAGTCATTTCTAAAATAATTTTCATATTTTCTAACTTTTATGATTGAAAAGAATAGAAGATAAATTTCGTCAGTAAAATTAGTTTTATGTTAAAGATTAAAATAATATATAAATATTTGAGTTTACATCGCGTTGAACATAATCAATAATATACAAAATAAATACCTAAAATTTTTAATTTTAATGTACAACAATGAATAACTATACTGATTAAAAAAAAACTATAAACTAAGTACATTTTTAAAGACCGAAGACACTTTTTTAAATATTTGGGAAATAAATAGTGATAACGTTTACAAAAATACAAGCTATTTGTTTTATATATTGTGTTAAAAATTATAATTTAGTAAATGAGGTCAAGGAGAAAAAGCTATACAATTTTGCAGAATTCGTGTTTGCCATTTTACATGATATAATTTAAAGTCGGTTAAGTTGACACACGGTGCATATATGCACGGTGTTTGTGCAATGAAATAATCAAAATCAGCCAACTGAAATAAGCGGCAAAATTTGACGCAAACGTGATTTAAAGGTCAAATAGTTTTAGTTTAATTAGAATACTTTAACCCTAAGATCAATTTTACTTGTGTTTAAGCTATTTGGAATAGCTGCCATCTGATCGGTCATAAAAGTTTCAAACAATTGAGGGTATGTTAAATTTAATTCTACCCTCAGTTTGAATATACTCGTAACTGAATCTTATTGAAAATGACTTTATTTTACAACTTCGCTTCAAATAACTACAATTGCTAGGCTTTCTAAGGGTCATATAAACAAATATACAAACAATATATATAATATATGAACACGAAAATTCATAGGTTATAAAATTTACAAGTTCAATGGAGTTACTTAAAATATTAATATATTTGAGATTTATACCATAAAAATTGTTGTATTTATCTGATAAAATGAGTCAAATGATCTATTAAATTGGCGTGATCCAAATTATTTTATTTTTGTGAACAAGACGAGAGAGATAGTCTCTAAGATATATTTAATACATTTTATAAATACGTTTAGTTATTGTCGTCACGGTACATAGAAGCAAACCGTTCACGGTCGGGCGATGCTATTGTTAACAAGGATAGACAGTGTAACGGTGCGAGAGGGACAAACCAGGACTACACTTCAGTAAATCGACTTCCAGCAAATGGATTTCATCCTACGAAGCGTAAGCCCGAACGGTGTAAGGATTTATGACGTTCAAATTGTTCGCATCAAGTGCGCTGCGGTGCTTAGCTTCCACACAAAGAATATATTTTTGTGTAACACGGTTCTAGCACGGTCATGGGACGATGTAGTCGACTCTGATTGAAGAAAGACTAGCTGTATATGTATTTTTTAAGTGCATTACCAATCTGTTTATTAGTTCCTGTACATTTAACCACAATGGCAATGAAAATCAGGGCTTGCCTGAATGTCCACGGCGAGCGTATTCAGTGAAGCCAATGTAACACAGAGCACGATATCTTTTTTATATTCAGTTTATCTTTTGCGAGTTGTAAATTAACATTTATTTCTTTTTTTAACGCAGAACTATTTTTCAGTCTTGTGCAAATTTTTTGGGATACTATGTTTCCATTTGAAACTTTATATTATATTGCAACTGCACTTAAAAGTGAACAATGAGCACTTGACGTATTGCACGTACTTGAATTCCTCGCCTTGTGGTTAAACTCATTAAATACCGCTTTATGGTTCCCTCAGTAATAAAGTACGTTATAGTCTGGAAGGAAACATGCCACGTCATTGTGAAGTTCTGCACACTTCATTCAAGTTTTAATGGTTACCCTGTTCGTCCACAGAATCTAGGGTTTAAATTTTTGTTTACCAAGAAAATGTTTAAAAGCGTCGGCGGTCCTAAAATCAGAGGCAATATTGGGAAAGTGGTGGGGAGCCTAGATCGTCTCGTGTGTGTGTGTATAACCTCACCATTTTAGGCCACCAATTGTCCCGATATCGCCACTGATTACAGGGCCGTGTGTAGACTTTAATTCTGGCCTAAGTTAGGCGGTTAGGGGTGCTGGAATACACATGCCTGGGATGATGTAGAGTCGGGCTGCTGCTCTTCTCTTCATTCTTCGGATATTCAACCAATCTTGCTATGACACATGTGTATAGTATGGTAAAAAGCACCTATACTTATGTACCATACGAATCGTTTGAATATTGTGTATAACTTTTTAAGTTGATCCATCTTTAACATACATAATACACAGCAAAGTCAAAGACGGACTCGGCCCGAACCTATAAGGTTCATTGCAATGCATTTCACAAGCCTCAGCTGTGTCAAAGACTTTAATTGTCTTGGGTTGCGTAATGAGTAAAGTCAAAGAGTTAAAGAGTTGTCAACATATATCAGCGGGTAGATGGTTTAGTGTGTATATGTTAAAACCTACATTTTTGTAGGTTACGGGCTTGATGCTCGGATTATTCGTTTCGGGTTATATATGCTTGCACTAAAGATTATTATAAAATATACTAAGAGTAATGTTAGTTCGATTTATGGGGTTCATGACAAACAATTATTTGTCAGCCTTTGATTTTTATTGGCTTTAGTATTCAGGCTAAAGCATTAAAAAGTTTACTCCCCTCATTCATGGTTTTATTACATTGTAGGAACTAGGGCGCTGATTTGTTTCTTAGCATTGTAAACAAAGTTTGAGAGGAAAAGACAAATGAATGAAGAAAACATACAAAATAATATGTATGTACCTATTTATGTTAATATATAAATACCAATATTGATAAAAATAAAATAATATACATTGAAATAAATAACTAAACTTAACATAAACTAAAATATATTAGTAAAAGAAAGTCCCTTTAGGCAAGGTTCCGAAGATACTGGCAGCGTTCCCCCTTTGAATCGCTAGACTTCGGTCTGTATAAATTATGTAATCTCTCTTCAAAAACATGAAAATGGATTTTTTTATGTTACAGGACAATCGGGAGGCTCACCTGATGTTAAGTGATACACCATGGACACTCGCACTGCCAGAAGGCTCGCAAGCGCGCTGCCGGCCTTTTAAGAAATGGTACGCTCTTTTCTTGAAGGACCCTAAGTCGATTTGGTTCGGAAATACTTCAGTGGGCAGCTGGTTCCAGATAGTGGTGGTACGCGGCAGAAATTGCCTTAAGAATCGCTTAACGACGGACGTCAAGGTGATACGGATGGTATTTTGTATTCTGCCTTAACGTCCGATGATGAAACTCAGCCGCAGGTAGTATTACTGAATACGTGGCTGGGACCACAAGGCACAAGATCATGACCACCATTGTGCCAGATGGGCAGATGAAATTGCGATGACGGCTGGCGAAAGTTGGCTGACAGAAATATCTGGAATTCTTTGGTGGAGGCTTTTACCTTATTTTGTGTTGCCGGCCTTTTAAAGAATGTGATATCTATAAATATAAGATAAATTTTAAGGCGATAGTGAAAGATTTAAGTTGGCGCCTGGTGACTCCTGGTTTTCTATTCAATTCTAAATATTATTATTTATTACGTAAGAATATTGTAAATACTTTTTATTTTTTATCTAATAGGAGGCAAACGGGCAGAAGGCTCGTCTGATATCGCCGCCCATTTCCAGACACTCACTGTTCCGGAAGGCTCGCATGTGCGTTTCCGGCCTTTTAAGAGTGGATTCGCTTTTTCCTTGAAGGGCCCTAAGTCGACTGTTATCTACTACTTACTGTTTATCTGGTGTTGTATTTGTATGTATATCTTGATTTATTAAGTCTTCTGCCCTTTTCAGATTCCACTATTCCTTATATGTTTAAGAAATAAAACCATATAAACAAAATTATACTTTAATTTGAACATCGAATTGCACATATTACTTTCCATTGACATTGTAACAGCTATAAAAATACACAGTTCACAAATTTAATAAGTATTTACACCAATGGGCTCAAAGTTCCTAGAAACTATATTGATGTAAACACTTTATATTACCCCTTACTTATAAACGTGTTTTAAATATAGTTTTATAAGTAAGGGGTTGTTTTGTTAATACAGACCGTCTCAGGAAAATAAAGATTAATACAAATTAAATATTATAGTTACGACATTTTCTATGTTTTGTGTCGACCAGTGTTAGTATAGATACCGCCAAATATCTTGAACAAATGTCCTTCAAGCTATTGGAGGGGGGTGGCGGGAGAGTGACAAGTCGATCGCGTGATTGGTAAATCAGTTGACGTTTGTGCAAACTTCCATCCCACTCCCTTTAATGTTCAAGATGTTTGCCGGTATCTGTACATCGTTATAGCGATTGTAATCCCAACTTCAATGTGAAGCGCACTACGGTTATTGCATGCACAAAAGTCAGAATCGGTATGGCTATTGCTGTTGGTAGTTACAGAGTACTGGTACAGTAGCAATGAGTCTCATACTCAACCATACCATTTTTCAAACAAATATTTGCATGCGTTTGTCAAACTCAGTTACTAATGGCTTGTAACATGAGTTGTACCATTCAATAGTGTACGATTCGATAACTTGTTTGACAGCTCGAACGTATCGATACACATATACTTATTATATCCCAATTTTTACACAGCGCGTTTTAAGTTTTCCATACAATGAGCTATTGTTATTTTTTATAACACTAGTATATAATATGTACAAGCCATAAATAATAAAATAATTTTTACAACATTTATTAACTAATTTATTAACACTATTAAACTTAGTTGCGAACATTAGATAAATAATTCTACACAATAACAATTCTTATATACAATTTTTCAATACATAGGAGTCGGCCTGTATGTACATATTACTAACAAGTATACATTCATGTTACAATTTCTACATAATATCTACACACTATAAGCTTAAAGCTGTCTATATGTCTGTGACAACACGCTAAGTATCTGAAACAAAGAAAAATAAGATTAGAACTTTATATCCAATCAATCAAGTGACTCCCAAGTTGTGGGCTGTTGCTATAGTAACGACCTATAGGATCATATGGGTACAATAAAGATAAATTCATATTTTATTTTAAAAGGTTTAGTTTTTTAGTTAGAAGTAGGTACAGAGAACGTGAAAAGTAAATTGCACAACACAAGTTCTAAACTTGAAGGTTAAATGTTGACAAATTAATAAAGGAAATAAATATTTTCGATCCTCAGGAAGGGGGGGGTAGGTAGCAGCGGCCACTACCTACCACCATTGATGACGCCTTTTACGCCAAGTTAAGTCAGTCGTAGCGTAATGTTATATATCAAATAAAATTTAAATCATTTATTAATTTAGGTAACACAATGTACCCTTATGAACGTCAATAAAGAAAAACATATTAAATGATTCTAATTTTACATTGGCAATAAACTCTCCGCCACACTTTTTATATATCTATACTATATATCCTACGTTTCTTGCTGATTGCAGATAAAACTTTTCAAATCCAGAGTTTTTCAATTATAAAAGAAAAACTTTTCTAGTTATACTATATCGGTGGAGATATTTTAGACTTAACTGTATATATACAGTGTAAATAAACACACTATAAGCCTCTTTTTTATTAGTTACAAAAATATATATTTTATTTTCAAACTCCGCAAGAGCGATAAAGACAGCGTTACCCCTGTTTTATAGTTGCGTGTAAAACCCTACGTTTACAAAAAAAATATTCTCTTTGTAGATAATTTAGTGTAGACTGTAACGGACTGAGTTAGTCATAAACTACAAGCGGTAATTGACTACAAAATAATTTGTATATTCTTTTTTCAAACTACACAAGAGCAATAAAGACAGTGTTACCACTTAACTGTTTTATTTGTCGTATGTAAAAAAAATCTGTGGCGCTTATACCTCTTTAGGCCTCAGATTTCTGAATCTATTTCATGATCATTTTTCAATCTAATAGGCAAGTAGGTGATCAGCATCCAGGGCTTTTTTGGGTCTAAGACATGTCGGTTTCCTCACAATGTTTTACTTCACCGTTTGAGCGAATGTTAAATGCGCACATAGAAAGAAAGTCCATTGGTGCACATCCGGGTATCGAACCTACGACCTCAGGAGTCGCACACTGAAGCCACTAGGCCAACACTGCCCAAATGTCGTGTGTAAAGTCCCAATTTTCGGCGTATTATGGATCATCAAGAAATATATGAGATATTAATAATAATTATTACCTAATACACAAATAAAGAAAAATGTTTTTTCTGTATGCGTCTTTTACGTTTTAGCCGCGGAATGTTTAAACGCACGTGCACCACGTGAATGTAATCTGTGGTTGAAGCTATAAAATTATTCCTGTATTTTTATTGACGCATCTCATCTGATTTATTATTTTGAACGGTGAGTTATTTTAACAGTATTTCACTACAATAGATGGTGATTCACACTTTTATAACATTTACAAACTCCAACCATCGTAACACTTTGATAATAGTTGCGCCGAATGATATTGGATACATTGTATCAAAGACCAAGTATCTAAGGCAATAAGTGATTAGTCGTATGTACTGATGCCAGTATTAACTATACCAGTTTCTTCGCGGTATTCTTCTTCACCTTGAGCAGTGTTGGCCTGTGAACGTGGCTGTTAAAACTCTCTCTTACGATGAAGGAAAACATCGTTCGACATGCCTCAGATCAGGCTCATCACCTACTTGCCTATTGAGAGAAAACTTACTAAACAGACACTGATTTGAAGCTAAGACTTAGAGGTTGTAGCGTCATTGGATTTTTCCTTCACTGTATCTTCTTCAGTCACACTCTTCATTTCTGAAGGTCGTGTTAGTTGCACAACTTCCTCCTTTCCCCCCTATCTTTGGCAAGCCTCTGCGCCTGGGTGATGGTGAGACCCGTAATGGCCTTTACTTGATCGGTACAGCGAGTATGGTGCCCTCCACTCTGCCAGTCATGATTAGTTTTTCTAGGCTTTCTGGATCTCTGCGTGTAACATGTCCAAATATCTTAGGATGCGTTGGTAACATAGTGTCGAAAGACGATTCTTTACTTGTCTTAGTATGGACACGTTTGTTTCCTTCACTATACCGCTTACAAGTAAATGTTAAATGCGGAGAAAGAGAGTAAAATTGATTGGGACATAAGACACTGCTTTCATAATAAGTTTGTTATACATTTGCATGAGATCCGTCATCTTTCTATTATGTATATTACATACATAATCAGCTTGAAGGTTTTATTTTTTATAGAACAGGGGGCAAACGGGCAGGAGTCTCACCTGATGTTAAGTGATATCGCCGCCGCTGCTTTTCTTTCAATTGGTACGCTCTTTTCTTAAAGGACCCTAAGTCGAATTGGTTCGGAAATACTTCAGTGGGCAGTTGGTTTCACATAGTGGTGGTGCGCGGCATAAACTGCCTTAAAAAACGGTCACTTGTGGAACAACGGACGTCGGTGATACGGGTGGAATTTTCTATTCTGCCTCGACGTCTGATGATGAAACACAGCTGCAGGTATTAATCCAAACAACTCTGATCACTCTCCGTGGTAAATGCGGTAGAAGATGCAGAGAGACCCCACATCTCTACGCAAGCCGCTCGGAATACAAAATATACAATTGAAATGTTTTTGTTTTGTATTACTTGTTTAGCAAATTAATTTATCTCAAAGCCGTATAGGGGTTGAGCAATATATGGTTATAAACATGACCAGAATATATAATTATGACGCATAGCTTCACATTCGTTAGTGGACGAATCAAGGCCGCAAGGTTCTGGCTTTCTTATTTTCATAAGTGAATTTCGAAAACCTTTAAAAAAACATGTGTGTACTTATGTACACGCCTTAGAAGTTATACTTCTTTTGCGTAACAAGATAAAAATCTTTTAAACAAATTTATCTTTCGCCATATTCTACGTTTGTAGTAAAAACGACACTAACAATAGAAAAAAGGTATTTATATAATCTCATTCGGTAATATTCTAATTATGAAATGAAATACAGACTTTTACTGGCATATTTTATTTACATACTTCTTTTAGAAAATTAAAAAATTGTAAAGAATGTAAGTGCGTGCCTCCTGCAGCCTTGCGATTCTGTAACTCACTTTTCGAACTCGCACAGCGGTTTTCGCAGCGGCGGTTCGCTCAAATCAGTCGTGAAGCAGTAATTTTACGATTTGTCATTCTGATAAACAATAAAAGTTCGAAAAGTGAGTTACAGAATCGCAGGGCTGATGTCTATAATTACATTCTTCATTTTTTATATGATAAGTCTTGGTTTTTAATTTATTTTATTATTATTTATTACTTAAGATGCCATGTGGAACATGGTGTAATGGTTGCAGCTCTTTACAAACGTTGTGTAAAACAAAAAACTTGGCGATTAAAAAGAGTGGCGGAGAGTTTATTGCCAGTTCTTCTCTTCCGTTCTACGTCCTTGATTTGAGAACTGGCAGTAAATGTAAAATTAGAAGCATTTAATATATATTTCTTTTTTGACGTTCATAAGTGTACATTGTGTTACCTATAATATGAATAAATGATTTTTGACTTTGATAATAGAAATCGATATCTTCGAAATTAAACACTTGTATACTATAAACATTTACTCACTGTTTTGTTTCACGTTTCTCAAATTTCCTAAGCAATTTAGTTAAGCAAATATCTCGGATACCGGCAATTCTAAGCAAATATGTAACTGTTTTAGAGTTTGCGTAATTAAAGCAGTAATTTGCGGGAATACGGTTTAGTAAACGTTTCCTCTTTGTTTACCTTCAATGTTTTTAAACGTGGAATTACCTTACTCTAATGACGGAAGATTATTCATTATGGGGCAATCTGTCTCGTAGATCTAACCAAAAGAGTACGGAACAACTTTTCAAGGCGAAAAATATCGGTTTTATTTAGCCGAGTCCGTATTTTTTAAATCGTAAGAGCGCGGATTAATATTAAGATCACACTCAAAGCTCATAAGAATTCAGTCTTTGATAATTTCAAACGTTGCCATGGCAACCTGCGCTTCGTTACTTCTGTTTTAAAGAATTTCGCAGTAAAAGTATGTTTTTTAAATCCTAGAATTCATCGTGATTTATGACTATTAAGATTCGTTTCTATTTTTTTTATTATATTTTATTGATGTTAGTTTAGTTATTATATAAGTCTACATTTTTATTTCTAATTTTATTTTTGTTGATTTGGTTTTGCATTTTAAAATAAAATAAATCAGTGGCGCTACAACCTTTTTAGGTCTGGGCCTAAGATTTCTGTATCTGTATCGTGATCATTTGTCAATCTAATAGGCAAGTAGGTGATCTGCCTCCTGTGTCTGAGACACGCTTTCGACTTTTTGGGTCTAAGCCAAGCCGGTTTCCTGAAGAATCAGGAAACCGGCTTGGCTTTCTTGAAAAGAATGACCTCAGGGCTGGAGTCGCACGAGTTGGACACTAGGCATTTTGCATTTTACCCTTAGTATTTCTTTTTTATTCTTCTTATGTTATCTAATAGTATACATATAAGTATGTACTATAAATACGACAAATTGTTAATAAAGTAATAATCTCTTGTAAAAAATGAATATTTTTTTAAAGATTGAATTGATTTCAGACATTAAAAAACAATTTTGTTTATTTTTGTACCCTTCACAGAAATTCATAGAATTTTTTCACGTCAAACGGTAGAATTAAGTTATTGAATGCGAAACGAAATAAACCTGACAATAGCTGTTTTTGACAAATATACGCGGGAATGTCTGCATATGACGGCGCTGAAATATTACATTTTTTATCTACGTACGATTATTAGTGTGTGTCTAACGACTACTTCCCTGTATGTGAACTATGTGTATATGTGTGCGTAAATTGTGAACACGATACAAACTGGCATATTCTTTACTCGATGGATCATTAGGAACTGCTTCGATGGAAGGTAGCACATGGGTTCACGGGCTCTAATCCTTTAAAATGTTAGCTGCTGATGGAGCTTATTCATTTATAAATTAGTTTAATTGCCCTCTTTGAACTAAAGTACTTTTACGTCTCAGTCAAATGGTATTTACGTTTTCATACATGAGGTCTTTTTATTAACATTACAACTATTTGACTGTTCAATCTCACTGATTTATTTATGAATAAGGACAAAACTTTAGTTAAATTAATTGTGTCTAGTCAATAGTTATCGTGATGTAATCAAGCCAATAAAGAGAAGAGAAGAAAATTTTATAGGATTGATGACACTACTTTTTTATTATATGTGTATGACGTTTTTATATTTAATAAAAAAAAATTTAAACCCGGAAATGGGTGCAAAAGGCGCAATGCTGGTCAAGTTGGAGAAAAATGGAGGAGGCGTACGTCAAAGGATGGAGCCAAAAGAATGCATGATGATGATGAATATAAACCTTAGTTTATATTCATCATCATCAGGCATTCTTTATACTTATATATATCTTAATATAGATCACATCTAAACAGATAAAGAGTGATAAAATCCAATTTAATCAAAACAATAGAAGATCGATTATCTAAAGGGCAATAAACTTTATAAAATAATATCTATGTAATGTAAGTAAGCAAGCTTCTGTATCCAAGCTCTAAAAGCTTACTCTATAAGATGCTAGACAATCATGTTTCACTTGGGACCTATTTGTTTTGGGAATGGAAAAGAAAATCTAAAGTGCTGTCAATCAGTGGACTGGCCACATTTATACTAATCATGAGGATTAATTTTAATTTTAAATGTTTGTAATAAATAAACTCGAGCAGTGTTGGCCTAGTGGCTTCAGCGTGCGACTCTCATCCCTGAGGTCGTAGGTTCGATCCCGGGCTGTGTACCAATGGACTTTCTTTCTATGTGCGCATTTAGCATTCGCTCGAACGGTGAAGGAGTTCTTGAGGAAACCGGCTTGGCTTAGATCCAAAAAGTCGAAGGGTGTCTCAGACACAGGAGGCTGATCTGCCTTTGCTTAGTAAATTGACAAATGATCACGATACAGATACAGAAATCTGAGGCCCAGACCTAAAAAGGTTGTAGCGCCACTGATTTATTTTATTTTAAAATGCATAAATAAATAAAATATAATAAAAAAATTAGAAACGAATCTTAATAGTCATAAACCACGATGAATTCTAGGATTTAAAATACATACTTTACTGCGAAATTCTTGGACTTTCTTTCTATGTGCGCTTTAACATTCGTTCAAACGCTGAAGGAAAATATCGTGAGGAAACCGACATGTCTTAGACCCAAACAGTCGACGGCGTGTGTCAGGCACTGAAGGCTAATCACTGACTTGCCTATTGGATTGAAAAATTATCATGAAATAGGTTCAGTAATCTGAGGCCCAGTTCTTGAGAGGTTGTAGCGCCACTGATTTTTTTTATTTAATAAATAAACTTACTACTGTATCGTTTAAAACAAATTATTCTTTGAAATGTCCAGTGCAAAGACGGGACAGGCTGCTTGTACAATAAAGTATTCCGGCTTATCTGTACTTACAATATATTAAGATAACCGCCAACAAAGAAACGTATTAGTGATAACTAGAGAGGAATAAAAACAATGTGAGAAAATCTATTGGAAACGCGAGTGATAAATATCTATGATTGCTATCAGAAAATGGGCTCGGAGTGAGATAAAATATATTTTCTTGTTCCATTGTTATTCAATATTCACCTTTTCTTTTCTTTTAAATGGATTTGTTTTAGATATATAAATATATGTATATATATTAATATTTGCTCGATCAGTAAAGGAAAACATCGTGAGGAAACCGGCTTGTCTTAGACCAAAAAAGTCGACGGCCTGTCTCAGGCAAAGGAGGCTGATCACCTACTTGCCTATTAGATAGACAAATGATCATGTAACAGATTCGGTAATCTGAGGCTCAGACCTAAAAAGTTTGTAGCGCCACTGATAACTTTTTATTTTATTAATAATAATTCAACAGCGCTACAACCCTTTTCTGGAATCTGAATTTTTTTATCTGTTTCGTTTTAATGTTTTGTGCAAGTTTGGTGATTCTTAAATGGTAAACATATTAAAAAAAAATACAAATATTACTTATAACGCTGTTTATATGTGCTAATAGTAAATCAAATAACTCTTGCTTGTAAGGTGAAGGCAAACGTGATGACAAAAATGGCATGTTTGAGTCCAAAAACTCGTGTCAGGTACAGACTACAAGTCTATTAAAAGATTAAACGGATGCAATATGATCCCAGTTCTAGCGTCACTGGACAATTATTTATATAAGTACAGTAAAAACAAATAAAAAACGGATTCGGACAATAATTATTTTCCTTCCTTTATTTTCTCCCTTTATCGTGCCTTCACTTTAACACATACAGCAATGAGTATATTACTATATACATATATTCCTATTTTAAAGGTCGGCAATGCATTCGCGAGCCCTCTGCCATTGTGAGTGGCAATGGGAGGCGGTAAAACTAACATCAGGTTTGCCTGCCCGTTCTATTAAAAAAAAGGAAATTATCTAGCTTTAAATTTTTATTACTTCAACGTGTACCATGGTCTATCATATCTAGTCAACTACAACACTCTCTGGCGTCTGAATGAGTAGCATGGTTTTAGTTTCTAAAATAAAAATATTACTTTTAAATAAAAAAGTTGTACGGCAAACAAAGTTATACAGATTGTTTTTGTTATACAATTGTCTATCTAAAATCTAAATCCTATATATTTTGGTAATCTCAAAATTATATATGTAGGGGAAGGTGGGGACCCTTCGTACGGTTTTCACATTTAATTTTTTTAATTTTTTCTTTTTCCATGAATCAATCACCTGATAGCTTAAATTTATAGTCTAACTATCTGAGATTCAAATAAAAAAATGACAAATGATTTCATCCGATGTTTCAACCACAATTATGATTTAAACTAAATCTGGAATACGTACGAATCTGCCCCATCAACGGGGCACCTTCGTACACGTGTTGGGGGTACCTTCTTACGCTGTGGGGTAGTTCAAAATTCATTTATTAGCAATTAAATTAAACACAAAAATAAAGATTTAACTTCTATTAAACAAAAATAAAATACTTTTCTTATGTAAAACAAACTTTAATTAGTTAGGTAACTTAAATTTAGAATCACATTTTTTACTCTTTGGTGTGGATTAGCACTTCTTATTTTCGGGTTTGGCAGTATAAATTCGTGGTTTTCCTGGCCGTCATCGTCATTAATTGTTTGTTTTATTACTTCTTACAAAATGCGGATAGGGTCGAAATGCCTCTGGTGTCAAAACTGACTTCGAAGGAACTACTATTTGATGGATTGGTAATTTATTCACAGCATCTGGTTCACAAGCTTTGATGCTTGTGAACCAGATGCTGTGATCAACCTTAGTCAAGATGCCTTAACAGTAGTGTGATATGTAGCAAGTCGAACAAGTAATTTGTATGAAAATGACGTTCGTGTTGAGAAAATATTTTAGTACAATTCGTTCAAATGTGCCCCATCTAGTGCTGTCCGAATGTACCCCACTAACTGAATAACAACAAAATATAACTTATTTTAATATTAATAGGAAAACGTCATAAATTAAGTATTGGAGACGTATCTTAAGTATATTTTGCTAGTTACTGATAGAATACTCTACACGAAAACTTATTTTAACTACGGTAACAAGAGATAAAAACATAGATCAAAAAATTACTTACCGAGCGCGAAAACACGTCCATGCCTGTAACTTCACTCTCATCGGTGCGAATTTCACGAAACTTCGTTGATGTACAGTTGGTACCTCGACTCATGTACACATACAAAAGCAAGACTGTACTTTGTTTTGTTCAAGTTTTATTTTGACTGTATGAATGTGCCCCGCGTACGAAGGGTAACGATCTTCCCCTATATCTATTATCTAGTGTAGATAAACGTTACTAACATACTACATATGCTAGCTGTCCTATTACATCGGATTCAACACAATCTGATCATTAATCTATATCATTCAACTTTAAACATCAAAATAAAAACACGACATATTTAGATTGATTTATAGCCAATTTTTTATTACACAAATAATGAATAACTTTATTGCTCAATCGATTGAAATAAACGTACATAAAGCTTCGTGAATAATAAACATCTGGAGTGTATGTAGGTGTTCAAAGAAATAATAATAGCTTCGCGATAAATTACTGTGTATCGAAAAATTGTTAATAAATTGCTTTAAAATTAATATTAAAAGTACAACATTTATTTTATATAATAGGGGCAAACGACGCAAACGAGCCTACAGGATGCTCATAAAGGGCAGTGTTCGCAGCCCATGTTTAGTGGGTGCGTTGCCGGCCTTTAAGTGAGGAGTACCTCCATTTAATATATCTTGTGTTATTCACTTTTGTATCTGAGATACCGGTTCAGTAGTGAGTTTATATTTAAACTTATACAATTAAAAGAAACATAGAAAATGTATCCAATTAAAGTCGAGGTAATTAATGAGCATTAATTTAGTTAATAATACTTTTTAAAAAATCCTTACCAATATTTACAGCGCAGATACAATCGGCTCCTTATCAGATGAAACTACAGTCTTATCTACCAACATGTACATCTTAACGCAGTCTTCGTTCGGACTTGGGTTGTCCTCTGGCTTTTCATCCGGGCTCACATTGTCATCATCTTCGTACACTTTAACTTTATCATTTAATTCTATCCTATATCTAACAGAAGGCATCTTATTTACGGTCGAAGTCAACAAGGACTCTTGAACGGTTTCATTTCCGTTACAGGTTTTCTCCGATCTGTACATTCCTGTTCTATCCGATTGATTAAAATTCCTTTTAGACTTCTTCGTCACTAACGCACCGAGACAGGGCAGAATTTGCTTGAACTCCTTGCGAAAGTTCTCGTTCAACCATGCATACAGAAACGGATTGTAACAAGTCGATGACATCGCTATGAAATGCGCTACAAAGAACAGAACCATATAATACTTCCAGTCTTCGGCAAACGAGTAAAAGTCACTACTTATATTAATTAAATTTAACGGGAGCCACGAGAGGCCGAAAATAGCAACCATAGCTATCAACATTCTGTTAGTTCGTCTTTTTCTTTCTCTCTCTGCATCTTCTTTTTTACTATTCTTACTTCCGGGCCTCGATTTCAATCTATCATTCAATTTTATACTAACGCACGTATAGCAGAATGCCATTACTATAAAAGGTATAACGAATTGCATGATAGTCGTTACCGCGCCGAAAGCTTTCCGGATTTGATCCGATGGCCATTTTTCTTCGCAGAAAATGTCTTGAAGGGTCATATAATAGCCATAAGGAAAGGTTACCGATAGAGCGAAAACCCATATAAATATAATGAGTCCAATGCATGTCGTTATCTTCATTCGGGGTTTGAAAGGATAAATTATTACGAAGAACCTATCAATGGCTATAGAGGTGAGGGTTAGAGTGGAAATGTAAACGCTACAGCCTTGAGCGTAAGGCATTATGTGGCAGAGGGGACCACCAAATACCCACCTGCCTAAAAACGTATACAGGGGAGTGAAGGGTACTGCAAACACGCATAGTAATATATCAGAAAGCGCTAAGTTAGTGATGAAAAGATTAGTGACAGTTTGCATGGCTTTGTTCCGGATGACAGCGTAGCACACGAGGGCATTACCGAAGATGCCTACTGTGAATATAATTGTGTAGGCTGTGCAAAAAGCGGCTTGAATGGCTTTATCCTCGATCGGGTCCGGCGGGACTGTGATGTTCTCATTTTGACTGTAGTTTAAATTGTATAAAGATTCGTTGGTACTCCATTCGGTCGGCATAATTTATCGATTTCTTAACTTGGCTTCAGTGTAAGGCGGTTGATGTTGGCATGTTTAAGCAGCCAACTGAGACAGATCGGTGTATTTGAGCAAACAAAATGAGAGACGTTCATACTGTTTGTTTCAGTTCTATTAGCTACTCATGCGTGTCAATTGTTTTCATTGTGCTGTTTGCTTATGACTTGATAGCTCCATCAACGCCAAGATGTCTGAAAGCAAAGACAAAAGAGTTAATTTGTTTCTTTAAGAAGTAATTCAACGGTATAAATTTATTATTTCGTAGACAATAAATTCGGTATTTACTAGACTAGAAGACGCTGAGCTCAAAGAAATTCATCTATATATATAAAAATGAAACCCGTTTTCCGTTGTCACGACATAACATGAAAACGGCTTGACCGATTTGTCAGATTCTTTTTTTATAATATTCCTTGAAGTACGAGGATGGTTCTTACGGAGAGAAAAATTAAAAAAAAATAGTGAAAAAGTCTAAAAACAACACTTTTCTATATTACCATACAAAATATTCGTAATAATATTTAAAGGCAATTTGAACTTTAATACCATATCATAAAGTTCAAGTGTTAGTGGAGGGGTTCCGGGAAGGTAAACTTTTATTTTTTGACATAATGTATTTGTTGTATTATCAACTTAATTTTTTTTATCTTACTAGCTAGACCGGTGTCCCGAATAGCAGAATAAGTATTTAAAATAAATAAAGAATCGACTGTTAGGCGGTACAAAAACGCCAGGTTGTTAGTCTTACAAAATAAGTAAAAGTTACGTATTAAATTCCCTAAGGATAAATAGACAACCTTTTTAGTACATATGCTCCGTTTTCCTTTCAATTTAGGTCAGGATATGTCTTATTACCGGACAATAGCCTGACACAATTTATATTCCAGTCCATTTAATTTGAATTTACATTCTTGATTCACACTATTCTGATTTAAACTTGTATTACGTGATCACGCACTTCATTTAGTGTAAATAAACCGAACCAATTTCACGTTTTGACTGAAATTTATTGTTAAGGGAATCGCAATTCATTTTTAGAAATATGTTTAAACTCTCAACTTCCTGAGGAACGTTCGCATATAAATTATATACCCCCAGATAAAGCATAAATCAATTAATAATAATAACAACTTTATTTATGACAAAAGGGTTATGGCAGAATTCATATATCGCTAGTCCCTACACTAGGGAGGCCCTGTGTTGTGGGTAACTAGAAAACAATTATTCCGTGGTACATGGCACATGTTTAAAACAGTTTAAAGAACAAAATAATAATAAATTTAGTGTTACAGATTAAGAATGAGTGATTGAGTGAGTGTGTGAATGGGTGTGTATGCGCATGTATTTGAGAGTATAGCTGAAAGTTGTTATGATCGTGCACTTATGTGCAATTTTAAAATTAAATAGTAATAAATAATTAAACAGTGGCGCTACTGCTGCTATTTGTTTCATAATAATTTGTCAATCTAAAAGGCAAGTAGGTGATCAGCCTCCTGTGCCTGACACGCCTTCGACTTTTTGGGTCAAAGGCATTAGCCAGTTTCTTGGCGATGTTTTCCCTTTACAATTAGAGCAAATGTTAAATGCGTACCTACATAAACAGAAAGTCCAAGTTCGCACCAATGTGCGAAGCCCAAAATATAGCAACATTTTATTAGAATTTAAACCCTCAGGACGTTGCCAAATTTTCTGTGGTGGTAGAAAATGCGCACATGTTCATTTAGTAGTTAAACGTAAAAACTGTGCGGCTTATTTGCCGATATTTATAAATCGTATATGTATATCTAATTAGTGGGAATCACGGACCGCCACTGTACTTTATTATTGCCAAAATATTATATGGCATAGAGCCAATAATTTTCAAATACAATAGAAATGCAAATCTAGACCATCGTTGGTACATGATTACATTAAGTGGATAATATTGAGTCGTTAAACAAGAAATAGGCTACTAAATACACCATTACGACCCGTCAATAAACACTATAGTTTGCTAATTAATCTGACTGTGGAGGATTCCTTTGATGGCTTCGAATATTGTTTAGAACTTCAAGTATTTACTTGAAATAGGTATAAATAAAGCCCGTATATTTAAAAATTGTGTATTTAAGTAATTATCTATCTATAATATGTATGTATATCCGTTGCGTAGTACCCATAACACAAGCTTAGCCTGGGACTAGGTCAATAGGTGTGAATTGTCTTTATAAAAAAAAAAATTAAAAGAAAGCTCTTCAATACTTGTATACTACCGGTGCTAACATATGGATCTTAAACATGGGCGAACTAAAGCGCAGCATACAAAGTTACGGGTGTGTCAAAGATGGATGGAACGATGTATGATAGGTAAGAAAAGAATAGACAAAATAAATAATACAGCTTTAAGAAAAATAACTAAGGTAACAGATGTTACAATAAAAATAAATAAACTAAAGTGGAAATGGGCATATGACAAGAGGAACAGACAAATCGAGCAAAAAACTACTTAAAGTAGTGCCCAAGGTACAACGAATGAAAAAGAGGGAGACAACTTAAAGAAGCAGCAGGTGGTACATGGCAGAGAGTGGCACATTGCAGAGAGGAATGTCGGGATTTGGAGGAGGCCTTTGCCAAAAAGGGGCACACTAGAAGAGGATTGAAATGGAAACGTATTTAAATGTAAATTTATTTATAAGTGACGTTTTACAATGACTTCAATGTGTATCACTAACCCACGGAAGATTTATTATAAATCATTATTTATTATTTAAATGACTATTCTAGTTATATAGCATTATATACACATATAATAATGTAGAAGAAAGATATAAGAACCAGTCGATTAACCTTTGACCAATAAAGACTAAGAAATTCTAGTCTGTGAACTAATGTAGTGATTATAATTCAATCTGCTTAGTGGACCATCAATCCATTTCTACATGCGCTATTTATTTTCTTTTATTATAGAGAATAAGTCGTAAGTAAGTCTTTGATTTTCTTATGTGGTGATTACGTCTAATTATTACCCAGCCATTGTGAATGCTTGAAAATGAAATGCATTTTTGAGGATTCCTACAAAAAAATGTATATACGATTCTTTTTGAGAGCTTTGCTTACTTTTTGCTGATAAGAGGAAGGAGGAATAAATTTAAATAAATGTGCTTACGTCATACTTGAACGGCCCCATGAAGACTTGATACATTACAAATATATTTTTTTTAAATTTGGTCTAACTGTTAATTTTTTTTTTATTCCTGTGTTTTTATCTTATGAGTCTTCTGTTTCTTGCCTGCTGTTTTAATATAGTAATAAACAATTAATTATTAAGCGTATATTGCATTTGTATATTTTCTTATATAAGTGAATACTGTAATGTTCTTATTGAGAAATACATCTTAAACCGTTAATTTTCACCTTTCTACCAACTATCCGAATTTTTAGTAACGAAGATAAAGAAATATATTAGTAGACTAGCTGACCGGGCAAACGTCGTTTTGCCATGTATATAAGTTATAATAAAAATAGGGGTGCGTCGTAGAGGGGTGAAAATTAAGGGTTGTATGTATTTTGGCATTTTGTATCATAAAAAATAAAAACAAAAAGTTTTGTCTAAAAATTAAAAAAAAAATTTAGGGGTGGACTACCCTTACAATTTAGGGGGATGAAAAATAGATGTTGTCCGATTCTCAGACTTACTGAATATGCACACAAAATTTCATGAGAATCTGTCGAGCTGTTTCGGAGGAGTTTAACTACAAACACCGCGACACGAGAATTTTATATATTAGGTATTAGTATTAATACTGCAAAAATCTTCAACTCTCAGTGGTTTTTACCTGAAGTAATTTATATGGCAAAGTAACGTTTGGCGGGTTAGTTAGTAATACAGAATTATAAGTATCAATATATGTGACGGGTGTTTACTGTTTATCGGTCATTCAACGAGCCAAGGATTGTTTTATCGGGAGTCTTATAGCTTTATGGCCATATGGATTATAAGCGTTATCGTTGGAAATCATAAATTAATGATTTATTAATAAATAATAGACCAAAGACATACGCCTCTAGTAATAAAAGATTTGCTTATAAAGAAAGTAAATTGCAATATAGCCAAATACAAAACAAACAAAAAATAAAAATTAGCGGCGCTACAATCTTTTTAGGTCTGGGCCTCAGATTTTTGTGTCTGGTTCAAGATCATTTGTCAATCTAACAGCCTCCTGTTCCTGACACCGTGGACTTTAAGGGTCTAAGGCAAGGCACATGATGTTGTCACCGTTCGAGCGAATGTTAGAGTATAGAAAGAAAATCCATTGGTGCACAGTTGGGGATCGAATCTACGACCTCAGGGATGAGAGTCTAGAGAAGACACTAGGCTAACACTGCCCAAAAAATAACTATAGTCAATATAATAAGCAACCACGGTAATTTTGAAGATCTACCGGGAATACGATATAGAATACGGATTTAATTAAAAACACTTCCTTAGCAACGCAATTATTAATATAAAGTGGAGTTTCAGGAGTTCACAAGTCATTTGTAAGGGTCAAACGTATAAATTAGCCCCAAGACCCGACAAACATCCCTTTTATATATAGCCTCCAATAATGTCACTATAAGTCTTTTATTTATTAAAATTTTTAGGAAAATACGCTTTTCGAGTGTATTTTGATAGTTATCTTATATCTTATTTTTATAAAAAATTCAACACTGCTATTGCTTGCTCTTAAGAACGCAAGAGCTTCTGCCGCGTACCACCTCTTTGTGGAATCAGCTGCCAGTATTTCCAAACTGATAATACTTAGTGGCCATCAAGAAAAGAGCGTACCATTTCAAAGGTCGGAAACACGTCCGCTAGCCCCCGTTGCAGGTGTCTATGGGCGGTGGTTATCACTTTATTCAAAGTGACCCGCTTGCTCGCTTGCCAGTACGTAAGAATAAAAAATAAAAAACAAATCGCGAAAAAACGACCATCTAAAAACAAGGCGCATAGGATACGTTTCGTCTAACGAAAAGACGAATCGTGCTGTTATTTAAGGTTTTATAAAATGTCTACATAAATAACATATATATTATTATATTTTTCTTATTCTTTTTTTAGTGCCTCTCCATTAACGGAGGTTGGCCGTCATCCTCTTGAAGCGTGTCTTTTCCTGTGCCAGATGCAACAACTCTTTCGCAGTTGCAATTTCCGTCCACTCCCTAACGTTGCGAAGTCATGATTTTTTCTTTCTACTAACACGCCGTTTACCCTGGATTTTACCCATTATAATTTATTGAAGGAGGTGGTAGCGGTCATGGCGCAACATGTGTCCTAGGTAGCGTACTTTCCGTTGTTTAATGTTCTGCATAAGTTTTTTCGACATTGCAACCTTCTGGATTCAGCTTGTACGAAGAATGCGACGATAGTACCACATCTAAATTGCTTCTAAGTATCTTCTTTAATTATCCATGCTTCACAGCCGTACCGAACAACTTTTATTTATAATTTTTTACTAAGATTAATAAGTAAGTACATTATGTTGTGGCGTGTAAACTAAACATAGGGTTTCTGTCAACGCAGAACAAATTTACTACTTATTTACTACTAGTAGACTCGGCCAAGAGTTGCTGTGGCAATTTTTTTTGTTATATTATATAGTAGTAAACTATTCAAGAGAAACGGCAGGAGAACACCAATCCACCATGCTTTTTTGGTGGTTATGCCATTAAATTGTAGCTTATTGCGACATTTTTATAGATAGTGATGTGTCCTGAAAAATTGTAATACATACATCATTTTGTTCTATCATTAATACTCGTAGTTTTCGCAGCGCACGCGATTGTTTTTTTTTTTTTGTTGTATCTGCTTCATGGCAATCTGCTATCCAGCGATAAGCCACTTGTTTGTTTGATTTTTACTCAGAATTATGTTATCCTCAAGAGCCATACTCGACATAGAGCCACGACTCTCTCGATGTTAAGAGGTAAATCTTTTATATAGGCTCGGTACGTCCCTTCTTTTTAGCCGCTTATGCTGAAGACCGCCTTCTCCGCTCAGAGCGTGTGCCAGGTTATTTACATGGGAGGTCAGCTTCTCCTGGTATTTCAGGCTGTTTTGAGCTATTTCCTGTCGAACTGTTTTTAGGCCGAGGTCGAGGTATATGTACCTATTGCTTATACAATGTGGGATGCCAAACATTGTTCTCAGAGCTTTGGTCTGGAATCACTCCAAGATATCTATGTTACTGTTGCTGGCCGTTCCCCACAGTTGTATCCCGTAAGTCCAGATTGGTTTTAAGGTAGTTTTATACACTAGCATCTTGCTGTTAGGATTTAGTTGTGATTTGCGTCCCAGTAACCAGTTCAGTATCCGCAGCCTTCCATCCAGTTGTTTGCGCTTTGTCCAAATATGTTTTTGCCATGTAAGTTTCCTGTCTAGGTGCATGCCCAAGTATTTTGCGTTATTTTCTTTAGGGATAACTTTGCCGTTTAGCGTTACCGGAGGACATGTTTCTCTCCTAAGAGTAAACGTTACATGTACCGATTTGCTCTCGTTGGCTTTAATTCTCCAATGCTTCAACCACCTCTCAACTTTTATCAGGTGGTTTTGCAACTGTGATGATGCCGTTACTGGGTTGCTATGAGCCGACAGAAGCGCCGTATCATCAGCGTATGTCGCAGTCGTGGTGTAGTTAGTTGTTGGGATGTCTGCTGTAAAAATGAGGTATAGTATAGGGCCCAATATACTGCCCTGAGGGACACCTGATTTTAATTCGTGTACTTCTGAGAGATCATCACCGTACTTCACTTGGTAGCATCTTTTCTCTAAGTAGGATTTCAATATTAGGAATAGACAATGTGGAAGATGCTTCTTTAGCTTGAACAGGAGGCCGTCATGCCATACCTTATCAAACGCTTGGCTGATATCCAGAAAGACTGCAGAGCAATATAATTTGTTTTCAAGGCACCTGCTAATGGTGTCAACTATACGGTGTACCTGTTCAATTGTCCCGTGTTTTTCCCGGAATCCAAATTGATGGTTCGGTAATACTGTACTTAGATGTTCTTTCATCCTGTTAAGCAATATCCTCTCAAACAGTTTGCCAATAACTGGAAGCAGGCTGATAGGTCTGTATGAAGTAGCCTCGTGTGGGGGTTTACCGGGTTTCGGCACCATGACTATATGTGCAATTTTCCATTGCCCAGGGAAATGTTCAAGTCTTAAGCTAGCATTAAAGATGTTAACTAATTTCATGATACCTTTATGAGGCAAGTTTTTAAGTAATGTGGCATCAATCAGGTCATAGCCGGGTGCTTTACCATCCTTGAGGTTCTTAATTTCTTTCACAATTTCTTTTGGGCTGGTACTTTTTAGTGGTAAACACATTTGATCCGCCGACCCGAGGCACTCTTCGACTACCATGGCATGTACGGGACTGCTTTCTGGGAGTGGCCGGAAAACCGCCCTCAGATGCTCCGCAAAGATTGTTGCCTTTTCTTTATCTGATCTAGCCCATCCTCCTTTTTCATCCTTGATAGGTGGTATATGGTTTTTCGGGCGCTTTAGATTCTTGGTAGCCTTCCATAGTGAGTAGTTTGTGTCTCTCGTTGGATCTAGATTTGAGAGATAGTGTTGAATATTATCATTTTCTAGGGTGCTGATATGAGCTTTGAGTTCATTTGAGTATCTATTGAATGCAGTTTTATCACTTGGATATCCCGTAGTATGCCAGATTTTCAGATAGGGGGGTCTAGTTATTCGCGTCCGTAGGAACTACCTAACCACTACCCTACACGTGCCCCCTGGGTGGTGCCAAAGGAATAACAACGCCGGGTCTCGGGCGGCGGTAAACTAACCCGACCAAACCAGCCTAACCAGCTTGGTCTAACAGTGAGAGTAGGAAATGACTCCCACAAACCGCAACCCTGTTAACGCTGCTCACAGGATCGGTAGTCTTGGCTTAATTGCCCGGACTATGAAGAAGACAACTTCTATAAAAAATTACCCTAAGTCTACGGTGAGATTCGTGCCAAGAGACTGCATGGCTGGTGGGAGACCAGTCGCAAACGATCCACTTCGACGGACCTGGCAAACGTCGTTGTATTAGCCTTCTAGGGAGAATAGGCGTCACCTTCCTAGTGACCTGTTATATCGGCCTTACTCGTGGGACTAAAATGAACCAACTAATTACAAATAATAAACAAACACTACCAAATTCTAAAAAACCGACCAACCCTAATAACATGATCCAACAAACTTTGCATGAAAGCATGTTTATTCGGAACAGAAGCAACTCGACATCGTCTCTGCCAGCAAAGCTTAATGACTCCAACCAACATAACAAGGAAAAAGATAACCTGGATTCACAGTCCGAGACCCAATTTGACAGTGACAACATAACGTCAGACGAATGGCAAAGGGATGAAATTCCCATCAGGAGAAAGAAAAGGAAAGAAACAAGTCCAATTCACAACGACGGGAATAAAAAACAGAAAAATTCCCCAGACTTTGCGATCCCTACACGCAATAGTTTTGAACTACTTGACACGGAGCCTACGGATGGAGCCAGCAATGCAGGTGGAGTGTATGTACCAAAGCCAGAACCCATCTTTGTTACTGGCGTAATTAACGTAGGCTCCCTTAAAGATGTACTTAATAAATTTATAAAGAACGAACTTTACATAATGACCACACTTAGATCTGGACACGTTATAAAAATTATACCTAAAGACATCCAGACATACAAAATGATCCGAGAGAACTTCATTGCCAATAATATCTCACACTATACTTACCAGCTTAAAAGCGAGAGAGCATACAGAATAGTACTACGCGGACTCCATGCATCAGAAAATACCACAGAAATTTTAAAAGAATTATATGAAACTGGACATGAAGTGAGACAAATAGTCAATATCAGACATCGTGTTACAAAGGAACCGTTGCCTGTATTTTATGTCGATTTAGAACCAAAGCCAAACAACAAAGCCATTTTCGATGTGAAATACTTGAATAACATGAAGGTTACTTTTGAAGCCCCATATAAGAAAAAGGAAATCATTCAGTGCAAGAGATGTCAGAGATTTGGGCATTCCAAGAACCAATGTTTTAGGCCCTATCGCTGTGTTAAATGCGGTAGCGCTCACCCCACAACAACATGTACAAAAAAACCAGACACTGAGGCTACTTGCGCGAACTGTGATGAAAAACACCCCGCTAGCTACAAAGGATGCAAAGTGTACAAACGGTATAGAGAAAGAATTCTTAAATTAGATCCTAAGTCAAAAGAAAAACCAATGCCTAACAATAAAGAGACCAAAACCCCGGATCCCCGCCTGGGTACTAAGACTAACCGCACAGACAATCAAAGCTTAACCAAAACTTATTCAGAAGCAACAAAAACCAAAGAACAAGACACAAAAAACGACATGGGCGACTTTTCTGATTTAATGGACATGATGTTTGAAAAACTACAACATTCAATGGTTACAATGATGGAAAAACTCATGGACAAAATGATGGACCGCATGGTCCAGCTAGTCAGCAGCCTGGTGAAAAAATGACCCGAAACCTCCAAGTAGTAACTTGGAACGCCAACGGCTTGACTGAAAGACGTCAAGAATTAGAAACTTTTCTCAGAACAGAAATGATTGACATAGCACTAATCTCTGAAACAAGATTCACACCGAAAACACACATAAGATTAATAATTACACAGTGTTCAGATTTCATCATTTGAACATGAACGAACTGCTGACATGGATTCGATGTGTGCTAAATATTAACAGCTGAAGAGCAATTTTAATTATATTTTATTTAAATTTTAATCAGCTGTTGACTCAGATCATATGTGTTCCATATTGTAATAGCTGAGGTTGCGCGATACACCAACAGCTCACTAGAAAAATACCATGTATGTGTGAATAGGTGTAATTAGTATTTAAGATATTGTTTTATAACAATAAATCAGATTTGAATATAGCTCTGTCTTGTTCATTTCTCGCTTCCTCTCAAAGTGGCGAAGACTACTTCAAGCCCTTAATTATCGTGGTGAGCCTGCCCGGTAGCTTTGAGATAATCCCACCACCTCGAACCTTTGATCCTACCCGTAGGGCTCCGTCTGTTACCTTAGGTCTCTCGGTGCAGACATCCCGTACTTATTTATATATTTATATATTCACTATTTATGTGTTAGGGTACGTCTGTAGGGCTTAGGGATCCGTAGGGTTGTTAGGTTCTTACGTCTCACTCTCTCATATATTTAGTCATTTAGTGCAGCTTGCTCACACATACATTACATATACTATTCAGATACTCCTGACATTCAATACATATAAACTTTAAACACACTTTTCACACACAGTCCACTAGCTAGCAAGCTGTTCATTGGTCCTTCGAGTAAAAAAAAAAAAATTGAACTACGCGGTTCCTCCCTTCCCCCGTAGGGACTAACGCTTGAGTGACCCACAGGCTGGTGAACCCCAATTGCATTAGTTTGTGGTGATCTTGAGTACGTAATTGTACTGAGTGTATTCTGTTGGAAAGCACTCTTGCGGTAGCGGATCGGTCACTGGCCTTCCACCAGCGGATCTCACCAGTGTTTTGAGAAGTCGCATATACCGTACTGAGGGCGCAGATACGCGCAGTACTTAGTTAGTTGGCTAGGGTTAGGATAGGGAAGAAGACATTTTGAACAAAAGAAGACTTACCTAAAAGACGAAATGGATGTACAAGAAATTAATACATTAATACAAAGTCAGGAGAGTGACAGCCTAGAAATAAAACGACTATTCAATAACCTAAGAAAGGATTCTAGTTCGAGGAAGACTGGGAGTTACTTACAAGAAAGACGACTGTTATTTAAAAACATTTTTTCACGAGCAAGAAATAATAATGATATTTTGAAAACAAAACAGGACATTCTCTCATCACATGATTACATTAAAACTAACTATTTCGAAAAAAATATTAAACAAATATATGATGCTGCAATGGAACAAATAGATAAAGACGAGAAAAAACTACAGGAAGTGCACGATATTTTTCACCCTTCAACATCATTTAAGACATACGACAGTAGCAAGTATAAAATTCAACAGTTCAGGATGAATCAGTTAAAAAATAAAATTAACCAAGCACAATCAGCAATTGAGGAGAACAAACCCAACTGGTTCTTACAATCAAACCTACAGAGCTTACAAAATCAGTGGAAACAAATTGAGTCAATGCACGAAGAGCTTTTAATTAGCGAAAGTTCACCCGATCATGAATATTTTTCAAATAACGTCTATGAGACTATGCAAGGTCAGTATGAGACTAGTGTAGAATTAATTCAAGGAAGAATTCATTCCACCTTCATTTCAACATCATCAAGGTCTGGGAAACTACCTCAGATAAAGATACCAATATTTTCCGGAAAATACGACTCATGGGGAATATTCAAAGATTTATTTACAAAAATTATTCATGAAGATAACACAATATCCAGTTGCGAAAAAATGCAATATTTAAAATCTCACGTGCAAGGAGACGCGGCAAAAATTATACAATATTTACCGATTAGCGAAGTTAATTATGTCACCGCGTGGAATTTACTGACAGAGCGGTATGACGACAAACGCAGAATAAGCATGGAGTTACTTGACAAATTACTAGATTTACCCAACATTAAAAAATCGAACACAAAAAATTTACAAGAATTATATGACTCTATAAATGAATGTTTAGAATTATTAAAACAACATGGTAATGAAGTAGTTTTATGGAATCTCATATTATGTCGTTTACTAAGTCGTAAATGGGATGACGAAACCAACACTAAGTACGAAGAACAGCTCGATAATAGCAACGAAATACAAGACTTCAAACAGATGATGTTATTTCTAGAAAAACGTTTCAAAAGTCTTGAAAAATCGGACTTTTCATCTACATCTGTATACAAAACATCGTTTATAAATGAAAACTCAACATCATTTAATAATAATAATCAAGTAACGAATAGAAATTTAAATTTCGATCTGACCCAGTACAATGAACCAAAACGTAAATATTGTTGGTATTGTGACATCGATGGACATACAATTAATTATTGCTCCCGATTTATAACAATGAACGCAATTCAGCGAAATAATGTTGTTCACAATAGAAATATGTGCCGACGCTGTTTAAACCATATCGCGTCAAAACAATGCGTGACAGAGAAATTTAAGAACTGCGAAACATGTCAACGACCTGACCATAATACGTTACTTCATGTAGACAAACCGACGAAACAACTTTTTGAACCAAAAGACAAAATATCATGCACGAACATGCATACAGAAAATTTAACAACTAATGTGATGAGTAATATAACATCGAATGTTTCTGGCACATTAAAACATACAAATAATACCGTACTATTAGCCACAGCTATGGTACAGACTACTTCATACGACGGCATGCCACATTTATTGCGAGTTTTATGTGATCAAGGGTCGGAGTCGTCCTTTTGCACAGAAGAAGTGGCGCAATTATTGGCATACCCAAAGAAAAAAATCTGTGCTGACATCAAGGGAATCGGGGATGAAGAACCGAAACAATCGAGCTGTAGTATAGATATAACATTACGACCAAGACTTTCTAGTGATTACAAATTACCTGTATCACTGATTGTATTACCAAAACTTACATCTTCACTACCAAGTAATGACGTACAACAAATACAATCGCTTTGGTTAAAAAATAAAGTGATTGCAGACCCGACTTATTATAAAAAAGGGCCGATAGACATAATATTAGGTGCTCAGGAATACAGCAAAATCCTGTTACAGGGGTTTGAAAAACTGGAAGACGGTATACTTGCTCAAGACACGGAATTTGGGTGGATACTATCAGGATTTTGTTCCAGCAACAAAAACAATGGAATAAAGGTACTTAGTTGTACAACACGCACAGAAGAAGTAAAACATTTAACTAAATTTTTGGAACCGGAAGAGATACCACAAAAAATGACTTTAAACAATGACGATACAAACAATAAACAAACAGTGATTTCAAATAATTTGGCAAGAATTTGTCATCACAAGTGTAATTCGAAACTAAAAACATTTAATATCATGTTTACACTTTTATTAATATTTCAACTTTTTTTTACTATGATAGCGGCAGAAACTTATAATATTGAGGAGATTGATCCAGGGTTTTACATCGAATACATTGGTAACAAATTACTTAATGTATCACTATTGTACCCATTACTAAAAACTTACGACTTCACTACCAAATTAAGACGTAAAATGAAGATAGGAGATAGACGACTACACGACAAAACTTAGGAGGATTATGAAAAATATTTACTTATACAATAAAAAATAAAAAAAAACTACAAAACTTTACAAAACAATACAAATACTTATACATTTGGGCGACAGCCGCCAGACAACTACAAAAATACATTACAAAATAATACAAATACGTATACTTTTGGGCGACAGCCGCCTGACAAATACATTTATACATTACAAAACTATAAAACTACATTACAAATAAATACAAATACATTTAAAATGCAAAGACGACGACTTGGGCGACAGCGGCCATACAACAATTTACAACACGACATATCCAAATGGATAAACCAAAAATAAAAGACAATGAATATTGTCACCGTTCTTAAATACATGGACGATTAGTGCAATGCTTGATAGCTGCAGGACGATTTATAGACAAGATAATGATATTTATAAAAAGAAGAAGGAGAAGACAGATGGGGCAGATTTATTAATAACAAAAACATATTTAAAAAATATACAACAAAGACTTATACAAACATATTATTATTAGTATTTAATGTCACCTATTCACACTTTATAATAAGCGTACTATGCAGAAAATACAAGTATGTTTACGCAACACATATAGATACTTATTACCGATAACCATTCAATTAATAATTATAAACAAACGCCTTCTATATGTAACGGAGTAAAGCTGTTAATTTAACAAATAACATTAAAACGATTAGCTAAAAGAAAATTGTTTGTGTCGCGGGGGGAAAAACATGCAGTTAATTAATAAATAACTGCATTGTTCAGCACATTTTTTAAATACATGAACTATTTTAAAATGTTTTCACTTGAATTTTACTATTTCAAGATTATTTCAACGTTAGTAAAATTAATTATTTTTATTATCACGAATAACAGACAGCGACATGAAGGCGGTTGGAGATGCGGTGCCAACACAACAGACGGGTCTACGGTCATCGAACGTGAGTGAAGATTCTAACTAAGGCAACAACCTGCTTCCACAACGCACCACATCGCGCGTGCAGGAGACTCTGCAGCTGTACCAGCCTTTGCAGATTCTGTGGGGCGCCAGAATGTTCAGATTTCATCATTTGAACATGAACGAACTGCTGACATGGATTCGATGTGTGCTAAATATTAACAGCTGAAGAGCAATTTTAATTATATTTTATTTAAATTTTAATCAGCTGTTGACTCAGATCATATGTGTTCCATATTGTAATAGCTGAGGTTGCGCGATACACCAACAGCTCACTAGAAAAATACCATGTATGTGTGAATAGGTGTAATTAGTATTTAAGATATTGTTTTATAACAATAAATCAGATTTGAATATAGCTCTGTCTTGTTCATTTCTCGCTTCCTCTCAAAGTGGCGAAGACTACTTCAAGCCCTTAATTATCGTGGTGAGCCTGCCCGGTAGCTTTGAGATAATCCCACCACCTCGAACCTTTGATCCTACCCGTAGGGCTCCGTCTGTTACCTTAGGTCTCTCGGTGCAGACATCCCGTACTTATTTATATATTTATATATTCACTATTTATGTGTTAGGGTACGTCTGTAGGGCTTAGGGATCCGTAGGGTTGTTAGGTTCTTACGTCTCACTCTCTCATATATTTAGTCATTTAGTGCAGCTTGCTCACACATACATTACATATACTATTCAGATACTCCTGACATTCAATACATATAAACTTTAAACACACTTTTCACACACAGTCCACTAGCTAGCAAGCTGTTCACACAGTATACACAACCAATCATCCATCTGGGAATAGCCATGGAGGAACAGCAGTAATTATTAAAAACAATATTAAACACTACCCAATAGAGGAATACCGAACAGAAAAAATACAAGCTACATCTATAAAACTTGTAGACAGCAAACTAGAAACTACATTCTCCGCTGTGTATTGTCCTCCAAAACATACTATATCTTCTAACGACTTCGCGAAATATTTTTCTACACTGGGTAACAGATTTATATGTGCTGGCGACTGGAATTCTAAACATTTAAATTGGGGATCTAGGCTGAACAATACTAGAGGAAGGCAACTATGTAAAGCCACAATAGAGATGAAATTAGAATGTCACTCTGGCAGAGAACCTACCTATTGGCCTACCGACAGAAATAGAATCCCTGACTTATTGGACTTTTTTATTGTTAAAAACATAGATAGTAACTACTTAAACATAGAACCTCGAATAGATCTCACATCTGATCACACACCAGTTATATTGAATGTTACTACAACAGTTAATCTGGTAGCACCGCCCCTAAGGATATACAACTCGAACACTACAGACTGGACAATCTATAAAAATATAATTACAACAGAGACAGAACTAAAGACCAAAATTAATACAATAGAAGAACTTGAAAGACCACTGGAACAACTTAATATGAATATTCACATTGCTGCCAATTCTGCAACTCCAAAAAGGACAGGTAATGGACAACCCCTGAAACATAACTCATATCCAAAAGATATTAAAGAGAAAATACACGAGCGCACGCGATTGTAGGAAGTTTTTTGTTTATTTTTTTACACCTTGGGTTAGATTATTCAAGTTTTAGTAAGCATCCCTAATTTTTTTGAAAATGAAACATAGCCTATGTCACTCGGGAATAGTGTAGCTTGCCAACGGTGAAAGAATTTTCAAATCTTTCCTCTTTATAATATTATTAGTATTAGTATATTAGTATAGAAAACCAATGTAATAAATGTTATGCGCACTGATACGAACATATAGCTAAAAATAGTAATATATGTAGCCAATTTATAAACCTGACATCTATCCACGACAATTCTTATTCAAATATAGGATTACGTGAGTTTTATTATGATATGGGTTGGAATAGCAAAGGCGTGCTATTTTTCAGTGCCATATACAAAATTTTGCGTCGTGTATACTAATAGAGAATCACTGAATAAATTCAAAACTCTCGTTTAACGTAAACTAATCAAAAAAGCTTTTTATAAGTTTGATTGATTATTTGAATGATCTTAATCCTTGGCATTGATTTGTTCCAGTTCAAACAATTTGTATGACTCAAATCTTTGCGATTAGAAAGAAAATCTTGGCGATTAGAAAGAGTAGCGGAGAGTTTCTTGCCAGTTCTTTTCCTGCTCTATGCCCTTAACTTGCGATTTGGTAGTAAATGCAAATTTAGAATCAATTTAACATATTTTCTGTTGACGTTCATAATTGTACTAGGTTATATGAATAAAGTTATTTTGAGTTTGAGTTTGAAGTTGTTCATCACTTTTCTCTCCAGTACTATTGACACACGAAATTAATCAAAGCACAATTTGTATTAATAATGGTGAAGTATGACAACCTCATAGTTTAACGTAAGAAATAATTCAGATTGTATATAGATTTTACTTTCTCTATAATTCAATTTTACAGTAGATCCTCTAATAGAAATCCTTGGAGCAGTGAGGTCGCTCCATGAAGCCTGCTAAGTATCTGCAGGAAACTTCTGAAATTCTGGACTCCTAGGTTTAATTAGCCAGGACTTTACAGTGGACCAAATGGGACTTAGTGCGAAAACTGAGTCATACAACGGTATTTAGCTAACTTTAATTAAATTAGTAAATAGCCTAGGCTAAGC
Organism: Pieris napi; assembly: GCF_905475465.1. Lineage (NCBI taxonomy): Eukaryota > Metazoa > Arthropoda > Insecta > Lepidoptera > Pieridae > Pieris > Pieris napi. The sequence continues at coordinate 2,060,310 of NC_062237.1, read as the reverse complement.
TAATATATTCAGCGTAGACGACAAAATTTGGAGTGTTGGCCTAGTGGCTTCAGCGTGCGACTCTCATCCCTGAGATCGTAGGTTCGATCCCCGGCTGTGCACCAATGGACTTTCTTCCTATCTGCGCATTTAACATTCACTCGAGCGGTGAACGTCGAGTCGACGGCCTGTGTCAAGCACAGGCAGCTGAACACTTACTTGCCTATTACATTGAAAACAAAAATGATCATGAAACAGATTCAGAAATCTAAAGAGGTAGCACAACTGATTTATTCTATTTTGGACGTCAAAATTTTCTGACTAGTAATAAAACTAGCTATCCATAGATTAAATATTTAATAACCCACCCTAATGGTTATTTGTAGAAGCCTATTATTTGATCTGAAGTTGTTTTAATTAATCATACCATGACACTTTAATTATACATACAATCGATTTGTCCTTGTTCAAAGTTATCAAATAGTTGAGACTATACGTCGCTAGTGATAAAAAGATAATAAATTTATTTTCACTTTGCTACTAAGCAAAAAAAAACAGTAAAAAAGAAGGATTGTGAAGAAGTGCTAAGCTTAGGTTAATAATAATATTATTATTTTTTATAGAACATAATATATAACCCCCTGTATACGGGCAGGAGGCTCAACTGATGTTAAGTGATACCGCCGACACTCTCAATGCCTGAAGGTTCGCGAGTGCGTTGCCGACCTTTTAATAACTGGTACGCTGTGGGTAGTTCCACATAGTGTTGCTACGCGGCAAAAATGCCTTGAACAACGCTCAGTTTTTTTTAGCTCTGAAATTTCGTATATTGCCGTCCGACGATGAAACTCAGCTGTAGGAATTAAGAAATGCGGTAGAAGATAGAGACCCCACATCTCTTCGCGACGCCAAGATTTAATACAAAAAAAAACAATAAAATCTTAATATAAAAAAAGAGAGACAGAGAAGACTGAAAAAAAAAAATGGAAAGGTAAAAACATTATTAAAAATGACGTCAGCGACACCAAGTTACACAGAATTATGATTTAGGTTATACGTGTACGTGTACTTGCTTAAGCCTTAATAAAAAGGTTTTTTATCAATTCACTTTTCTGGCAATAGATGGCCTTATTATGGCGATATTTTAAGACTAATTAATTATACCTAAATTCGAATAGTATTTGAATCTTTTGCTGAATACGATTGCTGAAAAACACTTAAAAGGATAATAAGTTTTATTTTAATAGCGTTTGAGATAAACTTCGTAAAATATCCGGCAAATTAGATCATATAAAGAATATTTAATGATTAGTCAATATTTAACGTAGTACTCGTAGTACGGGTCCGATGCATAGACGTACGAAAATCATTCAATTTAAACTTTTGCTTGGGAACTACACTTATCAGTATGAAAAATACAATATTAATACTGCAACAGATAAAACACTCGTTTAATATAAGGTCGTACTCAAAGCCATAGGTTTAAATGTATTAACAGCATTGTACACAAAAACGTTTTCGGCGATAAGATAAACGCGCAAACAACGTTTCATACACCGCTGAATAACTTCTACAATATTTTGCAAAGCCTGGTTTTGCGACCTGCTTGGTTACCACGTAACTACCACCAATATCAGCTTCAGAAAGAATCAGTTCTTAGACAGCGTTAATCTAATTTAGAACCAGTTATAGAATCATTGGTTTACTAACATCGAAATTGGTTTGTGGAGGAAGGAAGGTGCTTCTCTTTCTGATCAAAGAATGGAGGATATTTGAGCAGTCTCACTGATTGGCCACATTGTAATTTTTTTTTTTCTCCATTCAGCCTTGATAGATGCCAGCCAGACAGTTGGTGCTGTTTTGGCGTCGCACCTGCACGGCTCGGAACTCGATTTGGGTCGTTGGGTCGCTGGGTCCCCAGTGTCTAAGTAAGAAGTTGAATACATGCTTTGCGGTCGGCATAACTTTGTTAGCACGATTCACGGTATCACGTCATAGAAGTGATTATAGCCATACAAGATACGTGTCGCTACAGGTTTTATACAGCAGACCTGGTTATAATCTAGAATATATCAGTTGAAATAATAACGAATTAGAACTAACTATGATATAGTATTTATTTGTTGGGAAAAACTAGCAAACTATACGGAAAAAGTGACTACACATAGCAACACTCAATACAAGATCATTAAAGTCGCAAAAAAAGTTAACAGAACTAGAACAAGCGTTATAAGATCTTTGTGGAGAACACTTGGGGAGGCCTATGCTGAAAAGCAAGACGATCAAGAAACCGGTGTCTAATAGGAATGAATAAGATAACTTTAACTAAATTTCGTTAACAACTAAGAAGAAATAAGATAAAATGTAGCTTACTAGAAGGTCAATAAAGGCTATATTTATTTATAATATAGTATAAACTTTTTTTATATTTGACCTTTAAAATTAAATAAAAATTGGCAGTTACCAAGGCAGTCTAGTAAATGAAAATACTATTCATCTTAACAAAATGTATACCGTGTATTGATAAAAAGGTTGGGCATAATATTAATACATCATGTTTTGAAAAGAAATCCTAGCATTGCTATTGTGACATAGTCCATTGTTAATGTTATAAATGTAAAAGTAATGATGGTCAAACGAGATTCGCCTTTTTACAAGAGACATTTATTATTTATATTAATTTTAATTACAATCAAGTATACAGTATTTACAATTTTTTTAACCTACAAAGTAATAGTAAAAATAATTAAAAAGAAAATCTAAACAAATTTAAAAAGTTTGGTCCCTGTGGACCTTTAACGCTGGCAGCATTTCCTCGCTGTATTGCGATACTTATTCTTTGAGCCAGGAAAGTGTCAGCTCTGGGGTCATCGGTACTATCAACCAGGTGCCAATTTACATCTTTAATAAGCGCCTATGCATTTGAACCCCACGGCCCAACAGTCTCTACTCCAAAGGGAAAAAAATCGAAGTTAGAGGAAAGACTCTTATATTTGTGCCGTTTTATTTATTATATTTTATTGTATTGTGTAGGAAGAGTAAGCTTTAAAAATCTTTACTCCATTTTAACTGTCTTTGATTTTTAATTGTCTAAACTAATCTAATTATAGAGATTTCATAGATAATAATGGTCTAACCAAGTATATGTCTATATAGCATTGTGGGGTGCCTTTCTCGAACCTAATTTCGTTGTTTTTCTGATGATTTTTCTTTTTTTTCTGCTTAGTGCCAACAATTTAATGAAATTTGTTGAAAATTTTATTTTGTGTATGTTAAAAAAAAAAAAATTTAATGTGTGCTTGTATTGTCGTGTGTGTTTTAGTTGTATTTTTTTTTTAAATTTATATTTGTTTTTTTTTTTGAGAAACTTATGCTTGCGTTGACTGTCGCACATTTTGGATGTAAGATTTTGTGAAATAATTGGTAGATTTAGGACTGTATGTGATGTCGTGGGCTTGATAACTAAATAAATAAATATATACTTTTTGTCTTTGGGAATTGTGTTGGATTGTCTTCAATGTATTTCGTGGGTAGTATTAACGCTTGCCTCAATTTCTTGCTGAAACATTTGCGTGTGAGAACTGTGTTTCCGCAATCATGTCCATCAGTTGTAACATCGATACTAGACAATATATAACTTTATTAACGTCTTTTATTTATGATCTACACGAGTTGGAATACAAAATGATGGCCTAGGATTGTTAACACAACTTATTCGCGTTACAATCCTTGATTCTGTTTTTGTCGTAAACCACTGGTATGGCTAAATATACAAACTTAATTTATTTACAGCTACAATAGTCTCAAAGCAAATCATTGTCGGAAAAAACCGATAGTCCCCAATTTTATACTTGGCAACATTTTTAAAGAGAAAATGTATTCAATGACTAGAATTGCGAATTCATAGGACTTCGACGTCACAAGTGAAGTATTCACCTGCCCGGTATCGTATTTTAATAGGGATCGTTATTTTCGTATGTATGACGCGTTTGTGAGCTGTTTTTGTCTTTACAACAATATTAATATGTACTAAGCTTGATGTAATTTGGAATATAAAACTACATTTCCAGTTTAATTATTGTTTTCAACAACAATAATTGCTAGGTAACTTTAAAAAACCAGTGGCGCTACAACCTTTAAGGTCTCAGAATTCTGTATCTTATCTCGTGATTATTTGTTTTTCTAATAGGCAAGTAAGTGATTAGTTTGTGGTACTTGAATTCGTGTATGCGTGTTGTTCCCGCGAGAATGTAAGTGCGTGCTCCTTGTTCACCATGCCTCCTGTTGATAGAGGACAAGTCTTTGTTTTTAATTTATGTTATTATTATAAACTTAAGATGTCATGTGGAACATGGTGTAAGGGTTGCAACAACAAACGTTGTGTAAAAAAAATGGCGATTAAAAAAGGTGCGGAGAGTTTATTGCCAGTTCTTCTCTTCCGTTCTACGCCCTTGATTTGAGAACTGGCACTAAATGTAAAGTTAGAAACAATTCATATACATTTCTTTTTTTTGACGATCATAAGTGTACAATGTGTTACCTATATGATTAAATGATTTTTTTTAATTTTAGCCTTTTGTGCTTGACACTGTCAATATTCTGGTTTAAAACATTCTGGTATCCTCACGATGTTTTCCTTCACCGTACGAGTGTGTGCAAAAATGTATATAAAAATATAAAATGTATATATAATGCACAGTCGGGAATCGAACCTACGACCTAAAGTCGCTCACTGAAGCTTTAATATTGCATTACGCTAGATATTAGTAACCAAACAAAGTAAATCAAAGTATGTTAAGAAACGCGTGCCTTGTCTTAATAATCAATGAGAAATGTTTACTCTGGAAAATTGTTTTTAGGGGAAATTTTATAGGGAGACGTTATGATAAAGGGAGAAATAAATGAGATTTTGTTATTGTAAATAATAATTTATAGCTGTAAACGATTTATATTGCCTTTTCACAGCTCAGTTTCCTGTTTCCGGTATATCTGTTTTCATGATATTTAGAGACTTACAATTCTTATTTCAAAATGTGACTTTATTTGTTAGATTGAAAATTAATATTAATTAAGTACTTTGTATCTAATGCCGTAGTTATCAACGTGTACAAATTATTGGATTTAGATACGAAAAAAAATTAAATTACATACAAGATCAATGAATATTCATATTTTACGTTAGTACTTTAAGATTCATGGATATTTGGGCATATAAACAGTAATATAGAGCCAAACATTTTTTTGGGTTTTAATCTGTGGCAAATATTTTTTTTAATTCTGGTCTTTATTTTTTCATCACCACCAATTAAGGAAGGCTATATTGCAATTACTTACTTGGGAAAACTTTATAGTAAATCAAAATACATAAATTAAATTATAATTATGTTTTATATTTTATTTGACGACTCATTGGTCTAGTGGTTAGTACATCTGACTGCGAATCCATGGGATGATGGGCCATAGATCCCCGGCTGAGACGAACATCGATGTGATGAGCATTTGGTGTTGTGCTTAGGTCTTGGGTGTTTAAATATGTATTTATATGTCTATCTATCTATAATATGTATGTATATCCGTTGCCTAGTACCCATAACACAAGCTTCACCAGCTTAGCATGGGACTAGGTCAATTGGTGTGAATTGTCTTTATAATTTAAAAAAAAAAATATTGTTCGACCACGGTGCTAAATCTTTATTGAAACTGGCCATTTACGTGTAAATACGTACATGTATATGATTATCACCTTCATGATTACGTCACTATCGTATCTAAATGCTGGGCAATAAAATGCATTAAGAGACTCACGCTAATAAAAAATACATATTTGCACTAAATTACGAAACGTATTTGTTTAATGTTTCAGTTATGTAAGTATCTTTTGATACTTTCGTAAATAGAAAACGATGAAAATTTAATTAATAAATTTAAAGTAAAAATGTATTGCAGACCAAATTCTGGTGCTATTTGTGCGTACTACCCGCATTTGTTATTTCCCTGTAAATCAACCCCAAGAGTGATCCACGCCAAACGTCCCAGTATAGGCTAAGAAGGCGGTATGATATCAAATAGAAACTGCACAAATTGTATGTAATTTTATCATGCACTACTACTAATCTGCCGCAAAGGCTGAACCATTTTTATATTATAAAAATGCAAAGATCCACCTAAATTCTGAAAAGTTACCGAGAGAGTCATGTGTTATAATTTTGAATTTTTACTAAACCACACGTCGTTAAAGCCCGCGCCCGCAAGCCCTCTGGCATTAAGAGTATCCATCAGCATTAAATATAACAAAGCAATTAAGAGAACATACATGGAACAAAACATTTAAAATAAAGATTTTATACGTTGCTTGAAAGCAGTAGAGGACCACAAAAATGCTGGCAACGTACTCGCGAGCCCTTTGAGAGTGTCCATGGGCGGCGGTATCACTTAACCGCAGGTGAGCCTCCTGCCGGTATGACTCCCGTTCTATAAAAAAAAGTAGTCTACAATATGTTATATTAAACAGATATACTATAAATACATAATTATAAGTGTGAGGATTAAAAAGTCGTATAATATTTTTTTTATCAAATTATCTTAATATGGGTACGATATCAAGTGCCCTTTTATTAACATCAACTACAGTGTAAACTCTTTATAACGAATTTCAAAGTACCGAGCATTTTTGAAGTTATACTTCTTTAGGCGCGTTATGAAAAATTTATGAGAGTGAAATTTTACGATGCGCGCGCACCTGTGACACAAAATTGGGAGTGTGATTATAGCGTGCGCGAGCGAGATAGGAATAAGACAATCTACAAGTAAAAAGAAATAGAATATGCGTGAAGTTCGAAGATCGCAAATTTTGAATGACCATATTCCATAATGACATTTGTCATTTACCTTTTAAACAAATAAAGGAGTTTTAATTATTTTTTCGAAGAAATTTAGCAATGCTTTTTCACAAAGACCTATTGTTACTTAGTTAAAAGGTTATGAAATATACCTAGTTATTAAATTGAATTAATAATATAATAAAATAATAAATAATTATTAATATTAATTAATAATTGAATAAAAATATTAAATTTGTTAAATTATTAACGCTAAATATTTATTATTAATTATTTAATATTTAAAAAAAATAAAGAAAGCCAAAGAAGTATAACTTCTTACGCGCGTACATAAGTACACGCACCATTTTTTTTTTCGTTATAGAGTGTATCCGTTATAGGGAGACACGAGAAAAAAACAAATTTAACCAATTACAATAATATATATATATATATATAATAGATAGGTGACGATGGTGCGTTTAGTAACCAAAATGTCCTACGGGCAATGTAATCTAAGAATAATGGCACACGTGTTAGTGCAATTAACACTAACAAAGGCGAGAAGGCTGTTTATGCCCTCAGGTGTCTTTCTGAAATTTTGGCACCTCAATAGCTTAGTTTTGTAAGCTTATTATAAAAACAATTACACTTAAGTATGTAGTTGATGTCTTAATATGAAAATATTTCTTATAGAGAAATATATAGGTGTTTGGTTCTAACGAATGGCGTTAGAGTTTACACTGTATTATCATACACATATTTAAAATTTCATCACGCTTTTAAAAAGTGTAATATCCGAACGTGTACGTAACTACGTTACATAAAGACCTTGACGCGAGAATTGAAATTGGAAGCTTTCAACACTATTTTTGTGAGATACATTGAAACTCAAGTTCATTTGTCAGCACCACAATTGAGATTGTTTGGTGGTTATTGTTCCGATATTTAATTATATCTAGTGAATCGAACGGATTGGAAAATTGTATTTTAGTTTTTGGTTTAAAATATTACAAATATAAACGAGAATTTATTATATTTTTATCACAAATTAATATTTTATTTAACAGCAATAGTGGTCAGTGAGAGATTGCTGTATTTTACGTTCGATTTCAGTTAATTAAATTAAATTTATTGTCTGACGTAGTCTATGTACTCATAATCGTGTAAACAGGCTTTAGGTGCCCGAAATATTTGCAAAAGAGTTTAGTAATAATGCATTGATATCAAACATGATTTGTGTCAATTATTTTTAATAAAAATTTATTTGAAATGTTACTAATTCAATGATTGAACTTTGAGTCGTCAATCGATCATTTAATAATGTTAGAAAATTAAATAGATATTTAAAAGAGCATTGCATGTTAGGCAATTCACCGAAAAACTAAGAACCGTTTCATGGTAACAGGGTATAGCTAAACTACAAATAATTAGTATCGTTCACAAGCTAAAGAAGAAAAATAATAATAATATTAGATTAATTATTTGCTATGAATTGATGGTACATATGATGGATTTACTGCAAAAACCTGGACAATTAACTATCTCAATTTAGAATACAAATGCTGAAAATAAAAAATTAATATATATTTTAATATGACAAAAACTATTTTAAAATAAACGGAGGTTTCGTTTCTTGAAAGTAATATAGATTTTACTGCTGATCAAATAGTTTGATCGCTATGGTATAGCTATTTTTGTTATTCAGCGTTATTAAATAGAGTCGTGGCCTAGTGGCTTCAGCGTGTGCTCGGGTGAGCATTTAACACTCGCTGGTACAGTTAAACTGAAAAAAACTGTCGTGAGTAAAACGGCACTGCCTTAGATCCATAAAGCTGTTTGTGTTTGACAGAAGGCTGATATTGTCTATTAGAAGAAATAAACGATCACAAAACAGATACAGAAATCAGATGCCTATACCTAAAGGTAAAAGGATTGTAGTACCATGTTTTTTTTGGAGGTTATTAGATATTTATTGAGCATTTGAAGGCAGTCTGTGTGAAGAAATTAGAAGTTAATTATTTTATTTAAAAATAATTGTTATGCATGTTTTTAAGTTGTTGTTTCCAAAAATAAATCTCAGAAGACGACAAGCCATATTTTGTTACGTGAAATAAGTTCAATGTATTTCAAAAGGTCACATTCTTAAAATCACTTGGCTTCAGTGAACACAATTTTATAGACTTTTTGATAGTCTCACATAAATCAGCCATGTCGAGAACGGCTGTGTTATTTATGGAGCACTAGGACTTTGAGCACTCGTTAATGCTCCTTTCGAGCCTGACAATTTTCTTTTTTTTAATTCGTGATAATACCCGAAAAATAAAATAATATTATTCAAATTGTTTGAGGTTATATATAAAAATAACATTCTTTGAATCTAAACCTAAAATCCTTAAAAAATATAATATGATAACTAAAGTGTGTTATTAAAAGGAGTCCCTTTTTGCAAGGTTCCGAAGATATTGGCAGCGTTCCCCCTTTAAATAGCTAGACTAATTCTTTGTCCGAGGTAGCTGCCAGCTCTTCGTTCCCCTATGATGTCGACTAACCTTTTAGCTATTTCCTTAAAAAGCCTTATAGCGCTAGGACCCCAAAGACCAAGGGTCTCAACACCGAATGGGACAAAACCATATTCGGAGCCTACCCCTGTATTTGCAAGCTTTATCATTTTCAGCCATTCATTTTGGTTATATTTTATCTTTAATTTATTTTATATAGTAATATCAAAACAAAACCACTTTTGTATACCAACATACTCTTTATATCAGATATTCCATTTTGAATATTGAACATTGAAAAAATACTCTCTTATATTGAAAACTAATTAACAATTACTATTAACGGAATAGTGTGAGCTCAATCCGTATAAGCGAGAAGCTATAGTGGGTAGAAGCCATGTTAATTAATTGGTTTATCTATATTAATACGCAATTAATAGTTGCTGTTACGGTATATAAATTATTATTATATTGGCCTGGGTTGTCTACCAACAAATTTGCCAGAAGATTATGACTAACTTTTAAACTTTTCATTGGAGGCTTTGATACAAGCACACAAGCAATGATAGTATATTAGAAGGTATATAAAAACAGTATTTCCTCCTCAATCTAATTTATATGATCCGAGAATATCAAAGTTCTAAGAAATCAAACACGATATCAGAGGAAAATATTCATTGAATTCACTTGAATAATAATGTGGAATAGAGAGATGTGGAAATGTTTTTCGTACGTTTACTTCACGTTTTTTTTTTATGTTCCTAATATTTAAGAATGTATTTAGTATTTTCCTAGGGTTTGATTCCCGGTTGCGTAGTAATTTGTTAGTTGTTTTGGCCCTGGAGAGCGGTGAAGACCGAATCTATCTTTAGAGTAGATCTTATCCTTAGAGTATAAACGTAGACGGTTTAGTTTCACTGTTAAGTCAAACTGTTGTTATAAAACCCTGGGCCCCGTAAGCTCCCCTTAAAGGATCTTGAGAATGGCTTTAGTTAAATGAAAATCTTGACTAACTTAGATTCGTATGTTATCACAAAGTTTATACATTAATGAATACAAAAATAACTAGGTTAAGAAGACCGAAAAAGTCGACGGCGTGTGTTAGGCACTGGAGGCTGATCTACTTGCCTATTAGATTTAAAAATAATCATGAAACAGATTCAGAAATCTGAGGCCAAGACCTAAGAAGGTTGTAGCGCCGCTGATTTTTTTAAGGGTGATTATCAACAAATAAAAGGGAATTATTGTTTAGGTACAATAAAAAGATTATAGACAAAAAAAAGGAAATTTTAAAGGTACAAAATTGAATGTGTTCAGTTATCTCTTATGAAATTTCCAATTCCAAAAGTCTAGATTTATTTTCTGGAAACTTGTATTTGAAGTAGGCAGCACCGGATGAAATCGTGCGTGACGTTCTATTTCTAAAAGAGGGTTTCTAGTGCATTTCCTTATTTTCCCACTGAGAAGTTTCCAATAACACGAGTTTCTTGAAATGTTTGAAAATTTTCATGCATTCTCTTGTTCTTCTAGTTATATTTGTTACTATAAATAATAATTATTATCAAACACGGAGAGGTCACTTTTTAATATGTCAATTACACACCCATATAATAATAATAAAAAAAATCAGTGCCGCTACAACCTCTTTAGGTCTTGGCCTCATTTTTCTGAATCTGTTTCATGATCATTTTTAAATCTAATAGGCAAGTAGGTTATCAGCCTCCAGTGCCTGATACACGCCGTCGACTTTTTGGGTCTAAGACATGTCGGTTTCCTTACGATGTTTTCCTTCACTGTTCAAGCAAATGTTAAATTCGCACATAGAAATAGAGTCCATTGGCGCACCAGCCGGGGATCGAACCTACGACCTCAGGGATGTGAGTCGCACGCTGAAACCACTAGGCCAACATTGCTCAATAATAATCACCCCAAATTTAACAACACATATTTATATCGAAATTTTTAAAACTAGTTCGAACGAGAATTATACGGTTGAACATTATAAATCACTCAAAGCATCGCTAAGAGCTGTTCGAAAATTTATCGCGTTCGGAATTTTGTTTTATGACTATGTTTAATACGTTGAACTGCGTTTACTGAGAAAAATGATTACTAATTGCAAATACAGTGTAAACTCTTTATAACGAATTTCAAGGGACCGAGCTTTTTTATCCGTTATAGAGACATTTCGTTATAGGGAGAGAAGAGTTAATGTATGGGTTTTGGGTTAAACCAAACAAATTTACGCATTTTTACGTTAAAGAGAGTTTTTCGTAATAACGAATGATGCTATAAAGGGTTTAAATAGTAGCATAAAGAAAAAACAGTGGCCCTACAACCCTTTTAGAATTCTGTTAGTCGTGTTTTTCTGATAGTCAAGGAGGTTATCGACCTTCTGTGCCTGACACACGCGGTCGACGCTTTGGGTTTAAGACACATCGATTTCATTATTGTTGTTATTGATGTTTCGTTCACTGTATGAGCAAGTGTTTAATGCTAACATAGAAAGAAAATACTATTAGTATAGCTGATATATGAGCGCTAGACAATAGCTTTATTTCATTAATCAAAATATATCAAATATCCAATACTACATCTTCCAACCTCATATTAATAGGATTAGCGATTAAACTGGTACTACATTAATTCTGAAGATCTCAGTAGACCCGTGATCTAGAAGCTGGAGCACATGACGAAGTGTCTAAGTTTTATGAGCAATATGTGTCAGTCAGTGGTCAACCGTTAATTATTGAATAAGAGCCTGTATGGTCCCGTAAACATTTGCTTGGGAATTATTGATGGTTTCTTATAATTTAGTAGTGATATGAAACCCATACAGGGGCATAGTTCAATTTATTACTATATGTTTTGTATCAGCACTAGCGATTTAGACACATTGGATTTGAATAGGAGTTCCAGAAATCCCAAATATCCTGTACCCACTACTATAATTGGATAAAATAACATTCAACAAACTCGTATTAATTGTATCTGACGTACAAATGTTTTCTGTTACAAGTTAATTACATTGCCGAGGCACCTTACACGCTATTGGGATTCAATAAACTCTACAATTAACGCCAAAACATTAAATTCTGGGATAAAACTCACAGCCCAAGAAGTAGGCAAACAGCGGATATTTCGGAACTTCAACGGATTCAATCACAGCTATGACGACATCAATCGCGCTACTAAAGTAATTCCGATCGCTAAAGACATATATATAATATCGATCTTAGCCACAGAAATACTCTTTCATACTCCATAATATCCTTTTTAAGTAAAGTTCCCCTGAATGTATACTTCACTGGATATAAACGATAATAATTGGTACGGTTTCCATTTAATCAATTTATATGACCTTTGTGTCAAAATAGTTTCATGTAAAATTAACTGAAATATTAAGATTATAATTAAAAATTCATGAAAAAATTCACGCAGGTGAGGACGAAAGGTAGATCTTTGGTTCTCTTGACATATTTAATTGAATCTTTAACGAAAACAAATAAGAATTTACAATAATACAAATCGATTATTGCAACGCTTTTCAGAACTTGTACCTACCAAGTACGAAACGGTTAAGCGGTCGTTAATTTTTTCTTGAGATGGGTGCCCAAAGTTTTTTCAGACCATTTTTTTATGAATTGGACTTAAAAATACATATAAGTAACCCTTACTTTTCAACCTTCTACTATACAATTTTTATAGTGAGTAATATCGTACTAATGTACAGTACTAATCTCTATAAAGCAACACTCCTATCGCTTACATTTGCACCACAAATCCTACTGACCGCGTGTTTGTACGCGCAATTTATATTCCTTTGTCCATTTTCAGGACTTTGTGTTGTCATTGTGTGTTTTGTTAAGGCTTCTGTTATCTTTAATGTTGTTTATTTAAATCTTCATTTCTCTGTTATTCAACATAAACCTTTTTTGTCTTGTCCTAGTCGTTTGTTAAACATGACATTTATTTTCATGAACTTCTATAATTATTATAATTCCATAAACAATTTGTATATTATCTATTTCACGTTGTGTCACTTCAATACTACATAGCATAACGAACAACTCTCATATATATTGAATTTTTATAAACAAGTGAATATAGGTTGTATTATAAATTAGGTTTTACACTCTTGCACTTTTTTCACAATTATTTTCTTGGTTTATTTAATTAGGGCTGTCTGGAAGACATCGCTTAGTAGAGATAAGTCCGCCCGTTAAACCATATCACTGTTTTATAAATTGATTGTTATTATTATTTATATTTAATTCTTGTGCAAGTGTAAATAAATAAAAAAGTTCAACTCGGACACACGTGTAATAGTGACAAAACAGTGCTGAAAAAAAGTTTTTTTTAAAGGTTGACAACGCACTTGCGTGTCTTCTGGCAATGGGAGTGGAGTGTCCACGCACGGCGGTATTACTTAACATCAGATGAGTCTCCTGCCCATTTGACCCTGTTATTTAAAAAAAAACACTAAAACTGAATATTATAATAGTTTAAGCTATGTATTATATAAAATTAGATCATCATAATATTACCTATTAGCCATAATTATTGTATAGACTAGCTCTTGCTCTCGCTTATGTATTGTATTATTATTATTATAACTAGCTGTAATACTGAAAATCAAATAAACAATAAGATTAATTCCTTATGTCATATGAGTTGGTATCGGAATCACTATTAATTTGTATCCACTAAGTCCGTTCATAGTTCGTTCGAGGTCCGACCTCGGTCTGGTGAAATATTCTTCGCGTTCAATTTGTATTCGACTGAAACTTGATATATGGATAGTATGATTTGAACATTGTTTTTCATCTAATATTTTACAAGACCACACGTAGCCTTATCCAATTTAAATATTGAGTTTTAAAACATCGTATTCCAAAATTTGCGACATGCTTTGATTGGACCTTAGTTCTAGTTTTTAGTTGTGTTTTAAAGTTCTTATTAAGTAAAGTTCCCCTGTGTGTTATTGTTCAATGTCTTTTTATGTTCGACATTAGTACTGTGGCCAAAATTTATTTGACATTTGTACTGTTATACGATTTTTAGACATTTTTTTAAAATTTTAAGATTTTTTGCACATTTCTGTGTTACTCTTACGTCCTAAATAGCACTCAGATCAGCCGAAATATATTCGTTGAATAGTATCAAAACTAGTGTTTTAGGTGAACTTTTATCAATGATTAATACGATTTTACTTTGGTCTTGCCATTACGTTTTCAATACGAAAAAAGATTGACTTCATTACATACTGTTGCAGTCAACTTTTACGATTATTAACGTTTTTTTTGTTTTGTTTTCTTCTGTGCTAAGCCGTGTCAATGAATACATTTCAAATACACATATCTATAAACTAAGTCGGTTAGTGGTTTATTATTAGATTGACCAAATTGAACCCTCTTGATGTAATAGAACACGTCCAAAAATGTGCTGATTTCGACCCTTAAACCCATAGGTAACCCTTATTCAAATAGAATAAATATCGATTTCTGATATTGGTCCCATAATTGGAGGGACTCGGATAACATTTGTAAAATTTTAGTAGAGCGTACAAGTTTTTTGGAGAGTGTTTGAGAAGCTTAAGCGTGTGACAAATGGACTTTTCTGTCTATGTGTGAACTTAACTAACGTAGTAAAGGAGAACAACCTGAGAAAGAAGGTTGATCACCTAATTGCCTATTAGAAAAAAAAAATGAACACAAAATCTGATGATAAGAGCGAGCGGTAGCGACAAAGTTTTTTTATACAGAGAAGAAGTATATTATTAGAGTGTATTTTCGAGTTATTAGAGTGTATCATAGCAAATATATATATATATGTATATATATATAATATATATATATGTCATAAATTCGAAGCGATTAACAGTACCCAGATAGTTATCACTATCATTGTTCGATATTTGGATTTTATTTAAAAATAATTCAGAGCACTGAACTTAACGATCGATTCAACGCACTACTGACAAATTGACTTTGACACATTGACAATTTACATCCTCGATGTGTATCATATTGCGTGGTATTGCCATTCTATTAAAACATATGACATCGTGGTCTCCATTATCACTGACATATGTTGCATAGAGCAATGTTATGAGTGTGGAAACTGTACTAATAAAAATATTTTAGCACTACTACATTAACAACGTTCATTTGTTTTAAATTGTGAATTTGGGATCAATACAAGTACGGTAAGGTTAGGTGCTTCCTTTTCATATCAAATTTCGTTTATGTCTGTTATAAAATAATAATTCATTGGTTCTATAATCCAATATAATTTTATCGTTGAAAAGGTTCTACGTGTGATAAAAATTTATATTTTGGTATAACGAGTGTGAAATTGAATATTAACTTAATCTCCGACGCAATTTTGTCACTTTTAGGAATATTCTTCGTCATTTTATTCAAATATTTTATCACTTTTTATTTTATTAATAACTAGGTCACCCGGTGATCGTATCACCCAGATAAATTTGTGTTAAAATTCAATACATTTTTTCTAAAGGCATCTATGACAACCAAATGACCTTTTTTATTTCTATGAAGACTATTGGAAAATTGAATTGTCGTATTTTAGGATTTTTCTTTACTTATTATATATGTTTCCCACCGTTTAGGCCTACCATGTACTTCCACAAATATTTCAAGATCATAATTAGCCAAATCAGACTAGCTTTCCTAAAATAAAATAATAGATCCTTTATCAGCTTCTAAAGGCGTATATTTGCGATGAATGGATAATGATGTTAGCTGATAAACACCGCGAGCGCGATCGACAGAACCCCAAGGTCCTTACTGAACTCACAACCCGGTGGCAAGAGAAAACCCGATAGACCGAGGCTGTATTGGTGGGATGGAGTTGTCAAGGGTAGATTGCGATGGCTAAGTGTACTTGAGGAGATTTAGGCCCAAAAGAGGCTGTATAGCCATTGATGATGATGATGATAAAAAACGCACAATTAGCCATGTCAAACTAGCAGGCAAATTATAATTTAATAGGTTTTATTTTGTCATATTCAATGCTAGTGTGTCAAAACTTATAATCTAAGAATTCGCACATTGTAGAAGCTCCGAGCCATTAAAAAATCTTATCTTCCCCTTATCATATCGACTTATATACTAAGTAGATAGTGAATATCACATGCTAGCTATTTTTTAAACTAATTTGAATAAATTACTAAATATTGATGAAATAAGAAACCAACTCAGACAGTGCGATAGCTTTCCTATGGTAATGTTATTCTTTTATGAGTAGTTGCTTCGTCAATAGATTGATCGAATATTTTAACTTTAGCCGCCGAGCTGTAACTGGAAAAACGAATTTACTTGCAATCTCTTCACCCAACGAAGATGACATTCATTCACCTAGATACTACGTGTTAAGTCGGAAACACACTTACGTGTCGTGGCGTGTCGTGACGCGCTAGAAGCATATTTTAATATGATTAGACAGAACGTGTTGCGACACGACACAACATGCAAATATGTTTCTAATCATATTAAATGTATGAAACCAATATGCTTCTCGTGCGTCACGACACGCCACGACACGTGTGTTTCCGACTTTAGCGTGTTGTTCCCACAGTAATGGAAGTGAATGCTTCTATTTCACCGTGCCTTCGTGACGTTTGGATTCCTTATTTATTACTCAAATAACTGCTTTAGCATGTGGTGAAGAGCATGAGTGAACGGGTGCTACTTGTGGCGACTGGTCGTACTTGAATTCGTGTATGCGGTGATGTTAGTTATTTCAACTATGTATTTGCGTGTTGTTCCCATGAGAATGTAAGTGCGTGCTCCTATTTCACCATGCCTACTACTAATAGAGGACAAATCTTTGTTTTTAATTTATTTTATTATTATTTAAGATGTCATGCGGAACATGGTGTAATGGTTGCAGCTGCTTACAAACGTTGTGTAAAACAAAAAACTTGGCGATTATATAGAGTGGCGGAGAGTTTATTGCAAGTTCTTCTCTTCCGTTCTACGCCCTTGATTTGAGAACTGGCAGTAAATGTAAAATTAGAAGCATTTCATAAATATTAATTTTTTGACGTACATAAGTGTACATTGTGTTACCTATATGAATAAATGATTTTGACTTTGAGGTAATAGTTGCATGAGCTTACAAACACTTTGCAAACCTTGGCGTTTTAAAGGGTGTCGGAGAGTTTATTGTCAGTTCTTTTCGTCTGTTCCCTTGATTTGAGTACTGGCGTAATTTTTTCTGACGTTCATAAGTGTACATTTAATTACCTCCATTAATGAATGCATATGCACCGCAGACAAAACACGTAGAATGAACTGACCATGCTGTTGCAACATTGTTTATACTTATTATATAGTTTACAGAAACTAAAGAGCACTCATGGGGCAGGAAGATACGACACTGGTAATGAATATTTAAGCGAATGCACGTCACGTTCCGTGTTAATTGTGTTAGGACTGGTAACTCTATATTATTCAATTTAATGCTAACGTGTTGAGTGCTTAGAAACATGCAACTTAGGCCTTACATAGCCTTGATATTTCTGACAGAAGCCGTTGTCTACGCTTATATTATAAATGCAAATAATGTTTAATATTCTTTGACATTATAAATTATTATTATTTGATAACAAAAAAATACGGAAAACGATGTTTTCATACGGATAGCTTGTCCGTATGAAAACATGTGCCAAGCGGGGACCGAACTAGTATTGCTTATTTTGCTTTGAACGTACGACCAACCAGGCTGCAGAAGATAAAACAGTCCTTATATGGAAATTGTATTCGTTTTTACAAAAAAACTTCCAAGCGAAATTAGAAAATTATCACTGAATAAATTCAAAACTCTCGTTAAACGTAAATTAATCAATAAAAACAATTATAAATTTGAAGATTATTTAAATGGTAATCATCCTTGGGATTGATTTTCTCCAGTTCAAAGATTTATGGCTTACAAACAGTTTGTATGACTCAAAACTTGGCGATTAAAAAAAGTGGCGGAGAGTTTCTTGCCATTTCTTCTTACCCGCTATACGCCCTTTACTTGCAAACTGGTAGTAAAAGTAAATTTAGAATCAATTTAACACCTTTTTTGATGACGTTCATAAGTGTTTTTGGTTACCTATATACTAAAATTATTTTGAGTTTGAGTTTGAAATATAGTATCAACTGTAATGTCCTTTTAGGTACACATTAATTGAACTGTTTTCCCCGGGAACGACTCACCTAAATTGAATAATGACTGTTGTCAGTAAAATAACATGTTAAATATCAGAATAAAGAACAATTATTTGAAAAACATAAAACGTACCCAAACTTAGTTCTCGTTAATGCCTGAGGCAATTTTACAGTTGAAATCCTTTTCAGCGTTTTCAAGTTTAAATAGCTCATTTTTTCCGAAATATAATTGTGTGAGTTACGTTGTGATTGAACACAAAGATAACTTTGTCTTATATTGTGTTGAGACTGACAGACGTCCTTATCTAAAAGAGCATCGTTCTCTCATCTTTGAAGTCTAAGCCTTTGAGTACAATGGGAGTGATCTCCGGTTTTCCACAATTTTCCCTTAAGCTTTTGTTTGACTTGAGCGAAAACTCATGATACACTCAATTCAGGAATAAAATAAGAATATCAGCTAGTCTTGAATATTCAGAACATGTCAGATATTCATTGTTTTATAGTTGTCAGATTAATGGTAACTGTTCATGCGTTTTACATGTTATTAAATTTCAATACTTTTTACAAGCCTATTTCCGAACCAACTATTTCGACTTAGGGTAAAAAAGAAAGAGCGTACCAATTCTTGAAAGGCCGGCAACGCACCTGCGAGCCTTCTGGCAATGTGAGTGTCTATGGACGGCGGTATCACTTAACATCAGGTGAGCCTCCTGCTCGTTTGCCTCCTATTAGATAAAAAAAGAAAAAAAAATCTATGAACTGTCAGCTCTGATGTAAGGCAAATATTGGTAAAAGACGTAATCCTTCATTAAATCGGATTAAAAATCTAACTATATATACGAAAAAGGTACAAGTCAACTATAAAATTTAATGTTAAGTTAAATTAAGCATAGGTCAAAATAACTTTTAGTTTCTTTTTTATGTAACAGGAGGCAAACGGGCAGAAGGCTCATCTGATGTTAAGTAATATGACCGCGTCCCATGGACACTTGACAGAAGACTCTCAAGTGCGCAGCCGGCCTTTTAAGAATTGGTACGTTCTTAAAGGACCTAAGTCCAATTGGTTCGGTAAAATTCAGTGGGTAGCTGCTTCCACATAGTGGTGGTACGCTGCAAAAACTGCCTTAAAAACGCTCATTTGTGGAACGACTAACGTCAAGGTGATACGGATGGTATTTTGTTTCTTATTTAATGCCATTAACTCTTAATTAACCATGTAATTATTAGCAGAACTAAGACGAGGAGATATTTGAGTGAACTAAGAGTGTTACTACTCCACTAACCTCTACTCTTGTAACTTTAGTATATATGTACTAGTAAAATATCGATTGTCTGCTAGAGATGTAAGGTACCAGACAAAGCTCTTCGGATGAAATCAGAACGGGATTTTGTCAAAGCAAGCTCTCTCAGGCGAGCTTACTATGAGAATTCGACTCAAAGTTATCTAGCTTAGCATGATTTACCGACCTTGGCCGCGTTAAGGGGAGGAAATACTACTAAATAGTTTCAATTGAATTTATTATTCGTTTTACAGCGACTTTAAAAAATAGTTATCAAATGCGTGTGTAGCTTTCAAGCGCATTTGCTAAGGAGTAAATTGTCAAAAAATCAGACACTAAAAGTCATTTCGATATGATCCTTTTCGAATTAAATCAGGTATATTACAGAATAGTCCAAGGTGCTCAAAATCAGTTAAGCATTTTTCTTCATATTGGTATGAAGGCATTTCCGCATACCATGTATAATATATATAAATAATTACAAATTTAAAGAATTTAAACTCTGTGTACCAGTGAATTTGTCAACGCACTTGCTCATATAGTTACTGCTATATCATAGACTAAAGAATCGTTGTGTGTCAGGTTGTATACTAATTTACATACAAGGCTGCTTTATTAAATGTGTAATAAATTCCTTATGAATGTGCATTTTTTTATAACACTGTCCCGCCGTTGTCCCTATCCTTGCATTAACAATAAATAATTGTAGAAATATGAACATTTATCGTTCTGCGTTTGTTCTCATTTGGATTTAGATCTGTTTATTTTGGTACTTGAACTTCTTAATTCTTCATGTAACCTAATCAAATTCGTAAAAAAGACTAATGAAAATGTTGTCCGGCGTAACAGACCGGTGATAAAAGCGGTTTTACTAAAAGCCCTTGTCTGGACTCTGGTTTAGTCACGACAATTTAGTCAATTATAGGATAAATAAAGCTAATATACCAAAATAATATCGTAATATTAAAGCGCCACGGTGACCAAACTTTTTTAATTTATTTTAGTTGTCTGTTTATTATTATTATATAGGTTAAGATTGTTAATTTAATTAGTATTTATTTTCATATTCTTCACTTTGGAGATGTTTTTAGTTACGATATACAACTGTACTAATTAAATTAGTTAAATCAAAATATAGTGAGAAATGCTACCAGCTGTAATGGTACACTGCCATGGGGACCAAACTTTTTCAATTTATTTAGTGTTATATTTATAAATTTTTAATTATTATTATTATATAATTTGTAATGTAATTTCAGTTTTCAACACAACTATAATCATAAAAAATGGGCTGAATTTACTAAACTTAAACCGTTTATTAGACTTTAGATTTCGCTATGTGGTACAGGCTTATAGAGTAGTATCTCCGCATCTCTACCCGTGGGTGTCGTAAAATGCGACATCGCACTCTGGCGGGATAATTGAGAAACATTTCTACGCGCTAGGGCGCTGCATTAGCAGCCGAATGAGCGGACACGATCGGGGAAACCACTTCCCCACTGAAATCAAACGTGAAGTGAAAACGCAGGACGTGTGTGCGTTTCGTTTAGTGTATGGGAAACCCGGAAGCTCATGCGGCTTTCATAACTTCACTCTTGTCTATCGTTTAACTCAACTGGTCATAACGCCTACGCCTACCAGACCGAGCTGTATGTTCTATACGTTCTATACGTTCTGTGCGTTATGTGCGTTCTGTGCGTTCTGTGCGTTCTGTGCGTTCTGTGCGTTCTGTGCGTTCTGTGCGTTCTGTGCGTTCTGTGCGTTCTGTGCGTTCTGTGCGTTCTGTGCGTTCTGTGCGTTCTGTACGTTCAATACGTTCTATACTTTCTACACGTTCTATACGTTCAATTACGGCTGATAGATTGATTTTTTCCGTGGGCACATTAAACACTTGCTCATAAGACGACGGCAAACATTGTGAGTAAATCTGCATTTCTTGCAATAACCGACAATGTATGTGGCTGAGCATTTACTTTTTATAAAGTAGTAACAATTATCAAAAACGTATGCATACTGAGGGCAAGACCCCGGACTGTAATTCCACTAGATTATTACTAGTCGACAATGTTGCGACAGGTGGGAAAATAAGTAATTGAATCATACCTAACAACATTATATACCCCGACTAACTTTGTTCCGCCTAACAGTCTAATAATATTGTGTTAACTTTAGTTACACTTAATTTAGGATTTCATTAAGGTTTACATTAATACAACTTTTTTTTTTTTTTTTTTCAATTAGACCATCTAAAATGGCACTTTTGAACGTCAAAAAAAAAAATATATATTAAGAAGATTCTAGTTGCCCCTTGCAAAAGGTAGTTTCGTGTGGAGAAGAATGGGCAAGAAACTCCACACTTACTCTTTTAAAATAGGTTTACAATATTTTGTTACATTTGTTAAATAAGCTTAATAGCTTTTTTTGCTAAAACAGAAATGTTTTAATTGCTTGCCATTGTGTTAGAAGAATGGCAGTTTTACACATTAAGCTTCTTCTCTCTAGCGCGAATATTGCAATACGGCATGTAAAAGCACTTTCTGATATACAACATTTTTTGATGAGGTAACATGTCTTCAATTTAGATCAAAGCTTGGTTATGCATCTCCTCATTCATCTCAAGATCGGAATTTCTTAAACTGACACGAATTCAATGTAAAATGATGCGTGGTTTTGTGAAAAGATGGGATCACATGCTGTTTGCATTCGTAAACTTTTCCGATATTTTATTACTTATTCTGCTATTTGGAGCGGAGAAGAATCCACCAAAAAGAGATAACTATCGGTCCGATCTTGAGTTATATGTGGTAACTAACATGACTTTGTTTTGGAACGAAGTTCCTTACGGCAGGCTTGGAGGAGATAGGGATTTTGCTGCGCGACCGAACTGGAAAAAATGTTATAGTAAAACCGTAAGAAAAAGTCCGTGGAATAAAACCGTTAAATGAGACGTGCCCAGGCGCGACAGTCGTATACACAAGCGAGTAGTGTATAATACCTTTCTTTTTCTCACTCTTTCTTTTTTTATTCGTTATGATATTATTTTAATAAAAACACATAAATTACCAATTTTTAACCATTACTAATTTTTATATTATATATACGTATACGTAAATTTAGATATACGTACTTTTACCAAATTTTAAATTAAGGTTCACGGACCGTAAATGAAGTTGTTAGTGTTGATAAGCAAAGACGTCTTCAGGGGATGCTTTTAAAAGCATCATTTCATTATAAAAGAAAGTTATAATAATGTCTCTCCAGTGATATTAACCGAAGAAGGCAGGTGACGATTACTGTCTCGCTTTATAAAGCAATTTACGAGTTTAGAGCTTATGACTTTTATTACGGTAATAAAGAGTTTTAAAATTAATATAGAAATGTCCAGAACAATTTTACCAGGCCAATGACTTAGTGCTTGACGTTTCCCTCTTTTGGATTTACGTACATTAAATTAGGAGTTTTTTTTTACAATTATCCACTTAACTTTAAGCATGTTGTACATTAGTCATGGGTAATTTAGATACATATTTGAATAGAATTAAAAATCTACTTAGTATTTATTACTTAACCGGCCCTTAAAACCACTAAAAACACAGTAAACGGTGTGTGCTATGGTTACGATCTTAAATCCAAGTTTTATAAAAAATTCACATGTGTTTTGATTGGTAAGAAAATTCTGTTTAAAAAATAAATAATAATGAATCAGTGGCTCTACAACCTTTTTAGGTCTGGGCCTCAGATCTGTGTATCTGTTTCAAGATCATTTGTTAATCTAATAGGCAAGTAGATGATCCTCCTGTACCTGACACATGCCGTTGACTTTTTTGGGTCTAAGGTAAGCCGGTTTCCTCACGATGTTTTCCTTCACATTATGAGTGAGATTTAAATACGCACATAGAAAGAAAGTACATTGGAGTACATCGGAGAAAGTAAAAGAAAGTATATTATTTTAGACCTCGATTATTTAGATGAGGAAGCTATGCTTGAAAATGCTCAAACATATATGAAGTCGATTAAGGATGTTAGATTAGTTAGATCCCACACTAGGATTCTTTGTGTCGTGGGCAGCTAGTTTCTTTTCTTTGACATATTAATGATTCTAGAATCTAGATTCTTGACTTAATAGATTCTACATAACACTTACAATTTTATAATAAAACTAGATGAATACTTACCGTTTCAGCATATGACAGGTTAAGAAGATGTTGCTGTTAGCGAAAGTATAAAGTTTTGAATCGATAGTGAATGTTTTTAAGAAAGTGGTTAAAGATGAAAGGCCTCTGGATAAGGAAAGCGTTGGGTGAAGAAAGTACGTTATTGTTTTGGGTAGCTTATACGAAGGTTTGCGTTGTGTATGATGTAGTGTGGTCGGTGTTTGTTTCTAAGAAAGTCGGCATATCGCCATTGAGTATAGTTGTCTAACTGTTACAAGTTTTGTTTCGTTCGAAGTTGGATATCGAAAAGATTTCATATAGTATATCTTAAGAATGGCAGATAATAAAAGAGAAATATCTGCTTCGATTTTCATGGAAGTGTTTCATTATTGCTTATGTGCGATACGATTTATAAGTCCCAAATATTTATTTTTCCGACCGTGTTGTAATAGGTACTATAAATCTTGTCAATAAATGTTTTTAGTCCCGTGCAAAGAATACCGATCGAAAATGATCCTA
This sequence comes from Pieris napi, assembly GCF_905475465.1. Taxonomy (NCBI): domain Eukaryota; kingdom Metazoa; phylum Arthropoda; class Insecta; order Lepidoptera; family Pieridae; genus Pieris; species Pieris napi. The sequence continues at coordinate 2,035,877 of NC_062237.1, read as the reverse complement.
ATAAATTTATAATTTTAATTAAAATTTGTATTTTTGGTGCTGGCTTATTCTATACGTGAATGCTTTTTTCAAGCCATTAGATAATGTGACTGGTTTCTGAGGTGAAAGCGTGAAGGGTGTAAAAATATATAAATACCTTTATTCTAATTAATTATTGGTAAAGAAGATTTTTACAATGATATCGAACGGGTAAATTGGGACTTGGAAAACGAAGTAAAGAATTCGGATTTGGAAAAAGGAGTAACAACGTAAAGCTAGACACCGAGGAGAGTGGAAGATCTTAGAGGAAGCCTATGTCAAAGGACAAGCTGTAGAACAGAAATTTACCGGCTTGCCGATTATATAGAAATATATTTTAAATTTGAAAACGTATGTTTTTAGGTTCTGATTTAGGCTAAAGAGGTTATGATAAGATACATAATTAAGTTCTATTTTAGCGTAAATCAGTGTTTCTCAACGTGGGGCTCACGCCCACAGCTATTCGAAAACGTATTAAAATTATATGGAATTAGAATTTAATTCCATATAATTTTTATTATAAATATGATAAAGAGATTATTATAAATATGGTAAAATATGATAGGTATCATTTAACGATAAAAAAAACCTGTGTGTACTTATGTACACGCGTGAAAATTATACTTCTTTTATAAGATAATAATATTTTCAAAAAATTTATCCTACGTTTGTAGAAAAAACTACACTAACAATGGAAAAAACTAGAAAGGCTATAGCTAACTTCAGGGTGTCGGTATTTGTGACGATGTGCGCGCGCATCGTAAAAATTTACTCTCATAATTTTTCCCTAACGCGCCAAAAGAAGTATTACTTCAAAATTATGGGAATGGGGGGTCATGAATCATGAATGAATGAAATGGATGTTGATGTGAATGATTCATGAATCATGTTATGTATGTGAATTTTAGTAAGGCTAGGGTAAAGCATGGTACAAAAAAAGTTGGAAAACACATGGTTTAAATGCTAAACATTAACTTCACTGACTCTAAAATACTGCCTGAATTTGCAACAATTTAAAACCTCATCATACCTGAATAAAGTAATTTAATTCTTGAAAAATTACTTTCCTTATTGAATAGTATTAAAGTTGGCCAGGATTTTCTTAAACTAACTAGTTTATAAAGCGGGACCGTGGAAAATCTCATTAGACTTAAACTGAGTTCAAATAGACAGGTTAATCGATAAATCCTTGCTCAATAAGACTTAATAGACTCTGGGTTTATTTAGTCCTGAAAGGAAACTATCAGATTGAGAAGATTTAAAATGCTGTGTAAACAATGAAAAGCGACCCTTTTGTATAAAAGAATACAGCTCAGAGCTGTCAAAATAATTTTTTAAGAGGTATTTATGTATAGAGAATTAGTCAGTGACTCAATATTTTGATAATAAATAAACAAAACACTATTATTATTAATATTATTATTATTATATAGCCAGCAACGGTAATCCAATGTGACGCGCAGGGGACTTTGGCTGACGGCGGCGCTTGAGTGGCAAATTTAAAGAATACTTATTTCAATCCAATTAAGTTTTCCCTCATTAAATCACTATATATATAAAATTCTCGTGTCACAATGTTCGTTCCCATACTCTTCCAAGACGGCTCAAACGATTCTTATGAAATTTTTTATGCATATTCAGTAAGTCTGAGAATCGACCACTATTTATATTTCTAACCCCTAAGTGATAAGGGGTGTCCACCCCAAAAAAAATTGTTTTATTTTTTAGACAATTTTTTTGTTTTTATTATACAAAAATACATACAACCCTTAATTTTCACCCCTCTACGATCAACCCCTATTTTATTAGTGTAGAATAGTTATTTAACTAAAAAAATGTTTCCTAGAAATAATATACAAACAACGTTTGCCGGGTCAGCTAGTAACATTATTAAGCTTTACATATTTTTGTACGGTAATGGAAAATACTAGGGGTTATCTATATTTTTATTATATCAATAGGTACAAAATTGAACAAGTTTCCACTTAATTGCTTAGTTATTGACGAAAATAACTGTAATGAAAGCCCTTATCAAAGCTAATACAATCCAATTTGTCAACATCAAAGACTAAGTACTGGTAGTATTGATCAGCAAAGGTCTTGATATAATTTGAAGCGGTTCGAGATGCGGGTAACAGATATTTATAAACGACTTCACAAGTACGAGAACAAGAACTATGAAGCCTTTATAATTATAATGGCGAGTAATTTATGTTAATTAATAACTTCAAACTTCGTTTCGCCTTAATATGAATTTTACTTAGCCTACCTATTTAGTAGCTACATACCAACATATGGAGCTTTTTGCTACATCAAAGAGACTGTTCGCCTTTCCTGAATAAAAACATTAATACTAAATAAAACTACTTTTTAATAATTTTTCTCTCAATAAAAACCTTCCTCAGAGTACAAGAAATAAATAATAAAAAAACTACTTGAATTGGTTTAGCCGTCTTCCAGTTTTATGCTTAGTAACATATTTTGCCAAAACCAAAGTCAAGGATATACTAACGCATATGGATCACTTAAGATGGAACTGGACAGGATATTTGCTATGATGCAAAGCAAACAAGTGACTCTATGGTACCCAAGAGACGGGACTAGATGGCAGGATCGCCCGAAATCACGCTGGAAAGACGACATCAGCCTGACTTTGGGACCATACTGGACCAGAGTTGCAGAGGATAGAACACAATGGAGAGAGCTGGAGGAGGCCTATGCCAAAAGGCACGCCGAATTGCGAGACATAATATAAAATGACACTACATACCCATACCTAATTGTTTACCTTAATCAAGTATATTGTGTATCACTTTTCTGGAAATAAAAAAGCCTTTTATTTCCAGAAAAGTGATACACACGCATGGCGCTGAAGACGCTGAAGAATAAAGCCTATTATTATTATAATATATTTTGCGATTTATTATTACATATATACTAGTTATTAACTTAGATAATGTTTATTAAAATTCATATTTCTGTAATGAATGGCTTGACTTTTCTAAGCAATTTTGTTACTTGCAATACTAATTATTTATAACACTTTAAACGTGAAAAACTGCTCATTTAATAATGTAAATTGTGGGTGGCCTTATCATTTCGATAAGATTTTTATGTATATATGTAAAGATCTTCGTAGAGTTGCCTGGAAGAGATCGCTTACTAGCGATAACGCTACCAGCTGCTAACTTTTTTCTTTTTCATGTTAATATAAACATTAATATTTATCCAAAAAAATTAAACTTAAAACGACTAAAACTAAATGTTTATTTAGGAACTTTAATTTAGTTTAACATGAGTTCGTCCATGAAAGATAAATAGTCTAGTCGACAAGTTGAAAATGGAACAAAATAGAGATACTACTCCTAAAATTATGTGCGATAGCTCATTGGATCCGGAATGACGTCTAGAAAAATGTGCTAAAAGCGTGTATTAGCACATAAAAAATTGCAAAAGTTATAGACCATTAAAGATGAAAAAATAATGGCATTTAGTTTTTTGCCAATATTTAATAAACTATTAATATTTAAGAAATTTCAAATAAAGATTCTGAAAGAGGAGGAAATTTCCAACAAAAAACTCCTGACTCCCGGAACTCTATCTCCATTATTTATAATGTTAATTTAACGCTAAAAATAGGTCTGCGGGTGACATTTTTAGGATTCGCGCGTGGCGTCAAAAGCGACTACGGCACATTAATTAATTTATTTAAGGTATTGAATATTTTTTTTTAAATTTGAAAAAATTATGGTGTGTTCTGAACACTATAATTAATTTATTCCCGTTGAAAATTTTACTTAAAGTTAATTTTTCAACAAGTTAAATAATTGTTAACTAACGAAATTTTCTCGAACGACCGTCTTAATTGTAAGTGAAAAAAAATGTTTAAATAATGGTCGTAAAAATATTTCGCTTCGTAGAGCCTTTCTTACATACATATTTAACAAGATCGTAGCATAAAAGTTAAAAAAATATTTATACTTTGTTTATAACAATTTTTTTACTTAAACAAAAACTTAAAAATCCATGTAATGATGTTAAAAAAAAATTTTTTTTTCTCAATCATCATATAATCGTTTTTTTATTAATACAAGATATTTATTGATTTGCAAAAAAAAAAATCCCGCCATTTGTTGATAATTTTTTTTTAAACAAATTGATTAAATCAATATTTTTAAAAAAAATTTTAACACAACTTTATTACATTAAAATTTTTATGATTTTTAAAAAAAAAAATTTCCTTAATAACAATTTTTAATTGTTTATAATCGTTTTTTTTAATTTTCTATTGTTTAAATAATTAGTTAAGAATTTTTTTTTTCCTAAAAATCATAATTGACAGTCTTCTATAAAGTAACAGAAAAAATTTTTTTTTTTATCAACAATTCTATTGTTTATTAACTTACCAATTTGTTATAAACAAATATTCAACTTTTGTTTATTTTTTTTCTTAAACTTCTAAAATTAACAAAAACAACCATATATAACAAAGTATAGAAAATTCTTTTTTGTAATTTTTTTTATTATCATGAATATTACTTTTATTTAAAATTAAATTTTTTTTTTCTATACTTTGTTATATATGGTTGTTTTTGTTAATTTTAGAAGTTTAAGAAAAAAAATAAACAAAAGTTGAATATTTGTTTATAACAAATTGGTAAGTTAATAAACAATAGAATTGTTGATAAAAAAAAAAATTTTTTCTGTTACTTTATAGAAGACTGTCAATTATGATTTTTAGGAAAAAAAAAATTCTTAACTAATTATTTAAACAATAGAAAATTAAAAAAAACGATTATAAACAATTAAAAATTGTTATTAAGGAAATTTTTTTTTTTAAAAATCATAAAAATTTTAATGTAATAAAGTTGTGTTAAAATTTTTTTTAAAAATATTGATTTAATCAATTTGTTTAAAAAAAAATTATCAACAAATGGCGGGATTTTTTTTTTTGCAAATCAATAAATATCTTGTATTAATAAAAAAACGATTATATGATGATTGAGAAATAAATTTTTTTTTTAACATCATTACATGGATTTTTAAGATTTGTTTAAGTAAAAAAAATGTTATAAACAAAGTATAAATATTTTTTTAACTTTTATGCTACGATCTTGTTAAGTATGTATGTAAGAAAGGCTCTACGAAGCGAAATATTTTTACGACCATTATTTAAACATTTTTTTTCACTTACAATTAAGACGGTCGTTCGAGAAAATTTCGTTAGTTAACAATTATTTAACTTGTTGAAAAATTAACTTTAAGTAAAATTTTCAACGGGAATAAATTAATTATAGTGTTCAGAATACACCATAATTTTTTCAAATTTAAAAAAAAATATTCAATACCTTAAATAAATTAATTAATGTGCCGTAGTCGCTTTTGACGCCACGCGCGAATCCTAAAAATGTCACCCGCAGACCTATTTTTAGCGTTAAATTAACATTATAAATAATGGAGATAGAGTTCCGGGAGTCAGGAGTTTTTTGTTGGAAATTTCCTCCTCTTTCAGAATCTTTATTTGAAATTTCTTAAATATTAATAGTTTATTAAATATTGGCAAAAAACTAAATGCCATTATTTTTTCATCTTTAATGGTCTATAACTTTTGCAATTTTTTATGTGCTAATACACGCTTTTAGCACATTTTTCTAGACGTCATTCCGGATCCAATGAGCTATCGCACATAATTTTAGGAGTAGTATCTCTATTTTGTTCCATTTTCAACTTGTCGACTAGACTAAAACATTTATGTTACATAAAACTATTAACACGGTAACAAACAATAAAGTTCTCGGATGTGGTTTATGTTTCATATATATCGATACCTCCCACGTAAGTTGTTGTATGCCACAAAAATGCTATTTTGCTTTTTTGCTGAAAAACATCCTAATATGGACCATTATATCCATTCAAAGTAAAAAAACCAACAAAAACACTATTTTTAAAGGAATTGTCAGACGCATAATGTTGTAATTTTCAAACGCGAACGGAGTAGACCAATGTATATGCCTATGCATTTGTGTACGCGGGGCGCGAGGTGGGTAAAATCACGCGCTCGCGCCTCGTATTGGTTACATACAACAGACTACGCCGGACTTTCAACCGGCCGCACGCACGTTGCCATCGCATATATTATTTGATAATTCATTGACGTAATTAGTTTACTTCTTATTTGTTATAATGAAACGTGCAAGTATTATATTATCAAGAGGGCATCGAATATGTGATTTGCTGAATAATGCGAATATACAAAATAACAACTCCGATACACCCATTTAAAAGGACAATATTTCATTAAATGAAATAGAATTAAACAGTTTTTCTAATTCAAACCTACAAAATATTCATAATAAGTTTCATTTTGTATTATTTTAGTCGCATGAATTAGATTACTAACACTTTTCATGGTGGCCCCAACCTAAACTATTGTATAGATTACTTACAACAATATACGCCGGTGAGCGTTCATCGAAAATGTTGTATGTAATACATACAATATTTTACGTCTTCGTTGAAGTTAAACATTTTGTTGTATCTAATAAATACATCGTTTTACTTCGGAAATCGTTCATCAAAATGTAGTTGTATAGTGAAATGCAATATTTTACGTTGGATTTACGTTTTTTTTTACTGAAAATTTACGTTGTAAGTCAAGTCATCAGTTCAAAAGTCGATCTTTAAATGGTAAGTCCGACTGCCTCAATAGCCAGATGCATACCTAGTGCATTGTTTTAGCAGCAGATATCTTTGATAATAACCTAGAAGTTGCTTCAGATTCTTATACTGCAAATCTCGAAACATCGCACCCTTCACCTTCTTGTGGTACCAACCACTTGGACTACGACTGTGATAATGATTTCTGCCCTTATTATATACAAAAGAAAACCTATCAACTTTTGATATTTTGCCCGTACCCTCACCAGGTTATCTGTCTAGCTGCTCAACGTATACAACAATAAACAGTTATAGTCCGCTGTCAGATATTTCGAATATTAGTCCTAGCACAAGCGATCGCCGTCGTCAACCAATGAAAGATAAAGGTAATATAAGAAAAAGACATTTTAATTAATAGATAGACACTAAGAGAAAGAATTTACGTAATATGGGAAAAGAGTACATGTCAAGAAATGGTAAAATTCAAGCAAAGAGAAAGATGGGGCCGCCATGGCAATGCCGCAAGAAGTGTTTTAATAAATTAAGTGAAGGAAAAAGACAGAAGATATTTGAGAGTTTTTGGAATTCGGGCAATCGAGAAAAACAATAGATGTATATAGTCAGCTTAGTAAAAAAGCAAAATAAACGCAGTCTACACAGATACCACTTCAAGACGAAAGTACACGATATAGTACTAATTTCCAGTAGATCATGGTGAAGATAATTATGTGGATGTATGCAAAAAACATTTCTTAAGCACTATTTCTGTCAGTGATCAGGTTATTAATAAGGCCCTAGAAAAGATGGCTGCGACTACTGGAGTATTAATTCCAGATCAAAGAGGAAAACAATCAAACCACCCTGTAAAAAAGACAGAGTCTGTTATAACCAGTGTGTGTGACCATATCAAGAGTTTGCAGCCAGTTGAGTCACATTTTACTAGGCAAAGGTCAAATAAGTTATATTTGGATGGAGATTTAAATTTTCATAAATTATTTGAAATGGCTTCAATCAATATATGAAGAGAAAGCTAAATCCGAACGTCTATATCGAGACATTGTAAATGAAAACTTTAAGCTCAGTTTTCATATTCCTAAGAAAGATCAGTGCGATCAGTGTCACATCTTCAGAAATATTAACGGAATTATTTTATATTACAAACGGAAGGTGTCCGTCTTTAATTTTACTTTGTTTGATTTAGCAAATAAAGAGGGTCATTGTTATATGTGGCACGAGGGAGAAGCCAAACGTGGTTCTAATGAGGTATCAGGCTGTCTTTCTCATTTTATACATAAAATTCATGAACAAGGTGCAAAAGAATTTAGATTCTGGTGTCTGACAATTTTGCCGGTCAGAATCGCAATCGTATTGTGTTTGCGTTTTATGTTTATATTGCTCATAAGCTAAATATTACTATTAAACATACATTTCTTGAAAAAGGTCACACCCAGGCAGAAGGTGATAGCGTACATAGCGTCTAATAGAACGTTCGTCCAAAAATAAACTTATTTATACACTTACGATGACTTAATAAACCTGTGTCATACTGAAATTATTCCAGCTACGTATCACGACTTTTTCAGGCATTTATCTTTCGTTGTTGGCGTTAATAATGACGCTGAATTTTCTGATTCAGAATAGAGTCTTTTTCAAATATTCCGTTTATTTTTCTTTTTATATTGAATTGCCTTTAATTAAGCATCTCAGGTTTTAATATTGATCTCATAAAAATAATATTTATTTGTTTTACATTGTTTTAAGGCTTCCATAAAAGCTAATTTTAGGTTTGTTAGGTTGACAATTAACACAATTGTTTTTATTTTAAAATTTCTTTATCATTATTATAAACCAATAAGTACATGCCAGAAATTATAAATGGTTACCAAATGACTACTTTGATTTTAAGCTGATCTCATATAAAATATGATTAATTAAGTACATATTTTTATTTTTTTATAGTGATGTTGATTTTTGTAATTCTATTTGATTAGTTCTTAAGAAGAGTTTGTAACGTTACCTATTCTATAATTTTTAAAAAGTCTTTTGTATGATTGTTATGTGTTAAAACGTTTTTTATTATTCAGCAATAGAAGAAGTAATTTAATTAAGTTTTAAAAGCTCATTATTTTATTTTCAAAGATTTTCTGGTTAGCTTTTTAACCCTGATGTTGTTTCTAATACAAAAAATTAACCTTAATAACATTTCTTTTTTATTTATTAACCTAAAAAATTAATCACTTTCAAATTCTACATTTGAATTCTGTACCTAATATAAATATAATTACCACATACAACAGAGTAAGACTTATGTTTTTCAAAGTATACAGTTGTAACTATCATATACCACAAGTGATGCCATCTGGGCGCCGCGGTATAATGTTGTTAGTATCAGATACAACAACTGGCATAGCTTCTACTCCGGAGTAAAATGTTGTATGAACAATATCTCCGCAAATAGACATATTACTTAAAATTTCTTTTAACGTAGTTAAGAAGACTAATTATATTACATTAAATACGAAATTTTAAAAAGATGCAACGATAAATGCAGATTTTGGGTTAATTTGAATCTTTGAAACGCTCTACTGTAAAATTGCAGTTTTGGAGATACAACAACTTACGTGGGAGGTATCGATATAAGCAAACCTTCATAGAATAGATAACGAGGAAAGAAATAATGTTTTTGTTTAAACATGGAATGGACCCTGTGGTCTCTGATTTCGTCTGAACAAAATTGATGGTTCGACAAAACAATTGAAAAACGAATCGTCAAGAGATTGTTCACGAATGATGTTTAAGCGATCAATGTATATTCCTTTATTAACAAAAACCAAATAAACCAAAGCTTTTTAACTAAAGAAATCTTTCGTATAGAAAGCTATCACATTATAGTATCTCAAACAGTGCAATTAGACTGTTCTTATTAATAAGGGGCTAGGCTACAAAGGCGGCCAATAACAATAGTAAAAATCTCAGTCTAGAATAAAATATGTAAGTTGAAAACTAAAACGTACCCTAAGCATCGATTTAGGCATAGGTAGTTCATCAGAAAACGTTATTAAATAACGTTTGTATTAATTAAATAAATTTTATTTCATTAAAACAAACGTTCATAATATACAAACAATATACAGATAATAAAAAAATAAGTTAAATAAGTTAAGTACATATTTTACAGTGTTAAGTAAAAATGAAAAATTGGTGAAGAATCGTTGCCTTCAGGAATCAAAAGAGAAAAACAAATTCTAAAGCAAAAGACACGTAAAAATTAATTCAATGAATTTAATGCCAGCGAAATATTAGGTTGCGAGATGATTGATGTGGTTTACGTTTCGCGGCGGGAAAATATTTTTGCGTGTTCGTAGACAATGTTGATTTAATAGTCAGTAGAGAGATAAATATATGTTGCCATTAATTCCATATTCGAATTATGATTTTCTGATGCTCATATTATGATGTAATTATATAATAGGAGGACCACCGCCCATGGACACTCCCATCCCCAAGATGCTCGCGCGTTCAGTTTTCTTCCCTTCCTTCTTTTCTTAGATTCGAGAAAAGAAAAACAGTTCAGAAACTATATATATATATATATATATATATATATACTAGCTGATCCGGCAGACGTCGTTTTGCAATGTATATCATTTATAATAAAAAAAAGGGGATGATCGTAGAGTGGGAAAATTAGGCGTTGTATGTGTTTTTTAATGGTGTATCATAAACAATAAAAATAATCTAAAAATTAAAAAAATAATAATTTACGGGTTGACTACCCTTAACATTTAGGGGTATGAAAAATAGATGTTGTCCGATTCTCAGACATACCCAATATGCACACAAAATTTCATGAGCATCGGTCAAGCCGTTTCGGAGGAGTTTAACTACAAACACCGCGACACGAGAATTTATGTATTGTAAACTTCAATAAATAAATAAGCAAGACCTCTGATGTATTTTATATATCCCGACTAGTCTTTAAAAATCGACCTGGTGTTCTTTTGGAAAAATGTATTATTCAATAAATGATGATATAAGAACTGACCAATTCATATGACTAATAATGTAAAATGTTAAATTCCTATAAAGACAAATTTGCGCGCCATTGTGTGTGGCAGAATATGCGAATTTACTTACCTTACACATTTTTTACCATATTCTTGCAATAAATTATTATTATTATGAAAATAAATCTCAAAAACTGATTAAATCATATCGATTGTGTAATTGAGAATGGTAATAAAGCTCCTACATTGTATTTGCGAAACATCGGAAGCCAGCTCAATTTAATTCCGACTGTCGGAATCGTTCGCAAATAAAGCAAATATTTTTTGTTTGTATTGCGTTGAAAGGGTACTGTTCTCCATATATTTCCTAATAATGTACTTTCTACGAATTATTTGTTTGGACTGTATGAATCGTATATAAAAGAAAAAATATGAAAGAAACTTGTAAAAAACGTTCTTGCGCCACTGAATTATATATTATTATTGAATTAAGTCAAATGTGTTTATATTTATTTTATTTGAAACGTCTTACACTAAGAAAATAACATATTTTTAATGCGTTTAATTTAAAAAACGGTGTAAAGTTAATGTTAATGTGATGTTTAACTGGCGAAACACTAGATTAGACATTACAGTCTAATCAAAAATAATGTTTTGGGCATAAAATAATATGTGAACTAAGAAAATAAGTCATTGTAACATAATATTTCAGTAGGTTTCAGTTCGTAATAGTATTATGCGAATCGCTAGTCGACTTAGACTGAATGGTATAACTGAAAACAGGGAACAGCATTTGCAGTATTATTTCTCGACTTCACTAGATAAAATCTCTATATATATATATACAATATACATATATATAAAATCCCGTGTCACAAAGTTCGTTCCCTTACTCCTCCAAAACGGCTCAACCGATTTTTATGCATATTCAGTAAGTCTGAGAATCAGCTACTATCTATCTATTAAACCCCTATGTGATAGGTGTCCACCCCAAAGAAATATGTTTATTTTTTAGACAATTTTGTTTGTTTTTATTTTTTTATGATACAGCCTACAACAATACATACAACCCTTAATTTTCATCTACAATCTACGATCAAACCCTATTTTTTATTTGTTAATTAAAATCTTATGACTTGAACTCTGAAGTTTATTACAAAAATTCACAGAAAATCCTAAAAAGTTTTCATACCAGAAAACCGAACAGTCTCTGGGGTAGCATAGCCAAATGTTTCATGTCGGTATGTACTAATGAGGTAGGCTAAGTGAAATCACATTAAGGAGAAACGAAGTTCGCGGGGGCAGCTAGTGTTAATATAGAATTCTAAGGACAAAGCCATATGTTTATACATATATATTACTTGACTTGACCTTTGTTAATACATCAAACAACCTTTTATAATTTGTATCTACATATTTCTTCAAAAACAATATAAAAAATGTTAAATATGTCGGTATTTCCTTTATTTGGTGTTACAAGTCAGCTATATTTTTTTACGAGTCCATTAGAAAGGGAAGATAACCCCATTACGTATCTAACGACACAAGTGACCCCGTGAATGTTTGAAAAATACCATTTTTATTTGCTGACTAAATTATAGAAGAAATACGATACTTGAAACGTGCTGATTCAAATATTTTTTTAAATTTAAATGTTTTGAGAATGGTTCAAATCAGATATACTTTTCGTCACCCACAGTGCGAATCTAAACGGTTACCTAATCTAAACTCGTTTATTATGTTCTAAGATAATTGATGTATATGTGTGTAAAATTTGTGATTTCAAATTTTTTTGTATAATATTATACATACATGTAACATTTTAACATGTGCGATGTTTGAGAGCAAAAATAAAATAAATATACAGGAAAAGTTCTGTTACAATGCATTTTTAATATATTGGAATACCGAAAGCTCTATTAAAACACGTTTAAAATCCTAACATTAGCCATATTAAATCTGACGCAAATTTTATTCGCAAAAAAATAGAACTGACCTGATTTATGGTACATGCGTTTAGTTCAGTGAACACTGTACATTGAACAAAGGACTTGGGTAAATCAGTAAGTCACCACAAATAGCATCATTAGTACGAAATATAGCCGATTAGTGGCTGTACCCTCTAATTATATACGCAAAGGTATACAGCTCATTATCGCAAAGTATGTGGTTTGTCTGACGTCAGCTGATGGTGCAAATATTGTACGTCGACGCTCCACTGACAGTCACTTCAAAATATATTCATGTAGGTACTTAATAATGTCAATACATTAATCTAATTACTACATTTAAATTTGATTTAAATCTCAAATCAAGACCGTAGTACGGCTGAGAAGAACTGGCAATAACTCTTGGCCTCTCCATTGAATTGCAGTAAATGGTGATGGTGAGAATATTACAATTTAACATTTAAATATTTTTAAAACTTAAAATTCATAAAATGGTATACAGTATGCAGTACATACTCTAAAGCTATTTGAACCTTATAGTACACTTCAAAACAGGCCGGCAACGCACTCACGAGCCATTAAGGGTGTCCATGGGCGGCGGTATCACTGCGAGCTTCCTGCTAGTATGCCTACTGTTCTATATAAAAATATTTTAAATTTACATCCGCTCTACCGCGATGCCTGGCGTTCCGCTCCAACACAACGCTTCTTAAGAAACTTTCTGCCACGCTCTACCGCTTTGGAACCAACTGTCAGTAGAGGTGTTTCTAATAAATTACTTAAGCCTTCAATAAAAGAGCGTACCATTCCCTGAAACTTCAGTAACACACCTGCTAGCCCCCGGCGTTGCAGGTGACCATGGGCGTTGATCATCGCTTTATAGTAAGAAACTTAAATATACAATGACCGAAAAGCAGTTTAAAAATGACAAACTATAAATAGTTTTACCGAACGACCTGCAGCTAAGAGTGTAGTAGCGATGGTTGTTGTGATAGAAGTTAAGCAAAAAAATGTAAGATTGTAGGGACAGTAAAGTAAGATTTCATCTTAAGTGTGGCTGTTATGAACGTTAAAAAATAAAAATGTTTATTTTTAGTACAGGGGTAACTACAGATGGTTCGCTCCTAAATTTCTAACAATATAGAAATACTTTACGGCGTTGTGTATATGGATGATATTGTTAAAAGTGACCATAAGTTAAAAATAAACATTGACGTAAAATTTTGTAAATCGAATTTGAAAGAAATTTTAGTAATTTGCCATTTAAAAAAAATAATTCAAAAAAACAAATTGAAACAATTGATCCGTCTGGAATCGAACCTAGAGTCTTGAATATTTCATTTGTAGCTCAGTCATTTAGGAGGCAAAAGATTTCCCTTGCGAGAGCGGCGACAATATCTCGTAATTATTAAAATCTAATAATTAATTATTATAAAAATTAAATACAATTTAAAAAAAAGTTAAATTTCAAATTTTAAAAAGTAATTTTTAAAAAGTCAGGGATTTTTAGTCGACTGATCCGAAATGTGATACATGGAAGTTGAAATTACTTTTAATTAATTAAAGCAACTTCTAATATCCGTTTAATTCATTTAAATTTGAAATAGATTAATACATATACAATACTAGCATAACAATGATTTTTAAATAAAGTTTCGCTGAACTACACATACAATCTAACATTCGTAGATATTAAAAGAGTGTTGCGAACTCAGCATTAATTAACATAGAGTTAAATGTACTTGTTTATCAAGATACATGCCCTATACAAAAGATTTATTTTTTAATATTACTGCTATTTATATGTCGCTTAATTAGCCTTTCAATTAACAGCCTAGCCTTTTAACTAAACAGCGCCGTTTAACTAGCGGCCTTAAAGATATTCAGCCGTAGCGTTTATTACAACAATTAATAAACTAGCTGGCTAATGCTTAGGCCATTCGTACGCTAGAGTGATCATGTGACAGAAATAAAAGAGATGAAACATCTGACACCAAAAATATTTTTTTTAAAATTAAATTGCTTCAGTCAGTCACAGCTAAATTCAGATTATTATTGTCACTACACTCTTCCATTGTAGTTGTTGTTTTTATTAAACTTTGGAAAATACCAAAAGTTGTGGTTTGAAATTTTGAAATTGAAATTAACAGTCAACAGGCTAGGCAAGTAATGAAACGTCATCGATCCAAGTTATTTGTCTAGCTGATATATCAACTGGCTGAATATCTTTCAGGCCGCTAGTTAAACGGCGCTGTTAAGTTAAGAGGTTAGGCTGTTGATTGAACGGCTGATTAAGATAGTTGGCTGCAACATATATAGATTAAGATTATCTAGATAATACATTATTTTTACATAAAAAATACATCTCTTTAAAAAGTTTTCATGAAGCGCATTAGCAAATTGCGCGCCTTAAAACGTCTATTGTGTACTAGCTCTTATACTCTTCGGTCATCTTATCCAATATTGCGGAAAATTTAATCGGGAAATACTTCAACCCGTTCAATTTCCTTTGTTGAGCTGATAAAAACGACAAAGGGACGACAAACTTAACTAGAACCTTCCAATAAAGGCCAATTATTTTTATAAGACAATTTAGTTTCTGTATAACAAATGTGATTAGGCTAGTACGTGATCGGACCTCATTATTGATTCTTTATTAATCATCATCATCATCTGCCTCTTTTTATGGTCCATTTCTGGACTTAGGCCTCCTCCATCATCCTAACTGCTTAGTGGTACAGTCATTCCAATAAAATGTTTTTCCTTTCTTCAAAAATGTTAAAAAAAGCTTAAGAGATACCTCTCTAACATTTGTTGTATAATCCAAAAAGTTGTTAACAGAAATAAATAGTACTTAATCATACTACGAGATGCTATTTAGCTACTGATTCGCACATACGCACACTACTTAAAGATACATATCAGAATGAGCCTAGTAGACTAAAATTGCGACGGCTGATGGCGATGTGTATCTCGTTCTTATATTAAGTTTCTCATGTGAATAAAATACATTTTTTGTATGAGAAATAAAGTTAACCTTAAACATTACTTAATACCTCCCACGACAATGTAGTCGGGGTATTAGCAAAATAAAATGACTGATTGGCTGATTGTGCGGACTTTTCTTGTTGTTCGATTTTTTTTATTTTGTCCCATTATCTTGGCATGTAAAGGATTTATTATTATTAAAAAAAAATGTAGAAAAAATTTCGAATAATGTTAGAATCTACTTGATAAACACGATTACAAGGCTGTTGATCATCTCGGACGTGAGATAAGCGATAAGAAATGATGTCAGCGAGAATCATGGTTAATTCAGTGATAATAAACAATTGCTTTGTAGACAAGTTGCGTATATAATATTGTTTTGGCACAAACACAACTTTTACTTCTATTTTATTTTAAAAGCCTTATTTCGCTCGGAGCAAAACATGATCTCTTTGTAAAAACCGCGAAAATTTATGAACTTTCGTGTAAAAATATTTCTAAAAGAAAAATATAGGCAATATTATTTTTGTTTAATTTACGAATTTTTTACAAAGAATTGTACTCGAAATTTCTAGATATAATTTCACACACACAATTGGAAATACTACACTGAAAAAACCTACAACACACACGCGTAACATATAATTATTAATAATAAATTATAATAACTAAAACTTTATTCATGACAAAAAGGTTGTGACAAAATTCATCTATCGCTAGTCCCCACAATAGGGACTCCCTGTGTTGTGGGTAACTTTTTTTTTTTTTCTTTTTTTTTTTTTCTTTTTTTTTTTTTCTTTTTTTTAAAGACAATTCACACCAATTGACCGAGTCCCATGCTAAGCTGGTGAAGCTTGTGTTATGGGTACTAGGCAACGGATATACATACATATTATAGATAGATAGACATATAAATACATATTTAAACACCCAAGACCTAAGCACAACACCAAATGCTCATCACATCGATGTTCGTCTCAGCCGGGGATCGAACCCGGCTAACAATCGAACTAGATAACAATTATTCCGTGGTACATGTTTAAAAAAGTTTATTTAGTGTTACAAGTGTTGTTTGTGTGTGAGTGTGTGAATGGGTGTGTTTGCACATGTGTTTGAGAGTGTAGCTAAGAGTTGTTATAAGCGTGCGGTGTGTCTGTGATAGTTTTTGGCAACTCATTCTAACATTATCATGGATTTTTAAAATAATTTAGACCTTATTTAGGTTTTAAAATGATACCATTTTGGCTTGAAGCATATTTCCACGCTCTGTATCATCTTTTCTGCTAATAGTGTGCTGTTGGATTTTCCATATCAGCAAGGATATTCTGTAACCAATAGGGATAGTGATTGTGACCTTGACATTAATATTCAATATTGTGTCAAGTGATCTCGAAGACATCAGTGCTACAACGAAATTACTTACCAAAAACTTCGGTATCACTATTGGATGGAGTACTGGTACTGGTTGTACCTACTATTTCCACAGGGATATCGGAAGAGCTTAAAAAAAATTTGTAAACGTTTAAAAGGCCAGAATACGAAACCACCCGATTCCACAACTGAGCGTTTTTAAGCCACTTTTTGCCACGCACCAGTATGTGGAGCCAGCTGTACACTGACGTGTTTCCGAACCAATTCGACTTAGGTTCCTTTAATGAAAGAGCGTACTGATTTTGAAAAGGTCGGCAACGCACTCGCGAGCCTTCAGTTATTGAGAGTATCCACGGGCACTAAACACTTAACATCAGATGAGCGTCCTGCCCGTTTTCTATAAAAAACAAAAACTTTTGACCTTTTATTTAGAGAGAATTGTTTTTAACCTTTGAGACTCATTATGTTTATAAACGGGCAGAATTAAAAATTTTTTTTTTAGAGAATATAGAATTTAATATTTATTCAATTGGGGTCATGCCAGCCTGTGCGCTCCAATTATAATATAATCACGATAAATTGAACAAATATTTGGCCTGATGTCAATGTCTATGCCTTGAATGCTCCGAGTTCTCTCGCATAGAGATATACCAGAAGATAATTCCAATATCAATAGTCAATACAAGATGGCCGTGAACGGGCAATGATTTTCAAGATCCATTTCAGTAATAAATCTGTGCTAAAGGTTGTTTTGAATCAAAATTAAAATATTCACTATAACTGAATTAAGTAAAAATTTTACGTGAACCAAATGTAAATAATATAATTAAAAGATTTAGAATAAAAAGCAATTAATTGTATACTTGAAGACACTTTATCTAGGTCGAGAATTCTATTAAAACTAGTTCACTTACAACTGTCATTTACTATTAAATACAGCCTAGAAACTTTAACGATGTCATAATTCAATAGAAAATGAAGGCCCTTGTGTATAATTAACGATTGAACAAATAATCTAAAATATACTTTAATAAATATAACTAAAAAGTAGTAGTAGAAAAAAAAGTTGCTCTATTAAGGTGAATTGCTGTAGCTCAGTGCAATGATTGATTAATTAAAAAAAATCAACAATTTTTTTTCCGTGGGTATTTAACACATCTGTCAATAATAATCATTTTAAACGACTTTAATAGTAATAAAACAGATTTTTTTTTATTTAATTTTATTCCATATCATTATTATATCTTTACAGTAATTACTAATTCGATAGAACTATACAATATTTATACCCACACCAATTAACCTCGATAAAAAACATAAAAAAATATATATTTATATACCTAAATCTTATAACTAATAATATAGGAAGCAACTCTAGTGAACTCAGCCAGTGTAAAAACAAATAGGTCTACCTTAACAGAAATTCTATTTATTATATCATTTAGACAAATCGACATTTCGCTTGGTTTGCAGCAATCGTGGTCAGCGAGAAAGTAATATCATTGAAGAAATGCTATTATTTTCATATTAAATATTACTATTTATAGTTTATTGTTATTTTGTTTGCAAAGACGATATAGGTAATTCAGAAATTCCTACTGAAAGAAATTTTTGACTGACATGATTTTTGGGCAAAGCGGAAAAAATTAGGCAAAACATGTCCTTGGTAACTAAATACTTTAAGACCAAACGATATGATAGTAGTACAACATTTAAGATTTCTCCAGTCTTCATATAAGGGCCAGCACGGAACGCGCTAGTTCTTGTTTCAAATAACCTATTATTGTTTTTATAAAATTCATATCGTGATAACATTACATAAAAGTATACGAAGATATAAATCCTCCGGCTTCATGCTTAATATGTATAAACGTACAACCCAGAAATCCTAGGTTCATATCGCTGAAATTATATTATAATGTTATTCATACCGATTCACAGTGCACAATACTTACTTTAAAAATATCATAGAGACTTATCGGCCCATCATTAACGGCTTATGATCTAATCGCACATATGTACGACAATTTATTATAAAAAAATAATATAGTAAAAGTCGAGTAGAGCTGGTTCATTATAGTTAATAATAATGTCCTGTGACGGCGATGTGATTTATTGACTCACTGAACGGACAAATACGGTCGATCACGACTTATTAACAAGTCTGATTTGTATTATACTGCCAGCATACATAGAATTGTTTCCTAGATTCTAGAATAATCTTGACTAGTTTCTATATACGTAATTGGTATATATCTTAATAACCGGGCAATAATTTTTAATGTCGTGAATTTCAAAGCGTAATTAAGAAAAAATTACGAAACGTTTTTGATATAGTTTTAACAGTTGCTATATTTTTGCCAGTATTTAAAATACTAATTTACAAAAAGATAAATGAATTTAAATATATACGATATTGATAGTATTCTCTAATCTCTTATCTATAGAATTCAAATGTGTGAAAATAATTTTAATTGTAAACTACTCATAAAAAACCTACGTTTTACGTATAAACTCATTATTGTCAGAGTAATTACCGATTTAAAATAACTAAAGTTTTAATCGACTATTAATTACTTGTCCGCTAATTAATAATTTCAATACTCACCAAAAAAACTGCAATAAAACTTTTTAAAGAATTTCGTAACTATGAACTTCAAAATAGTAATCCAAATTATCACTCGAAATAGAAGTTCCCGCGCTTTCCGCGATAAATAACAACATGCGAACGCAAAGACGCCAGAACACAGACTGAGCCGCGTCGGATAGATACACAATTTTACAAACGGAATATATGGAAATATCTTTATGGCATGCAATTTTATCATAGATAATATTACCGGTAGATATTGACGTGGCATGTGCGTCTAGCCAGGTGATGGTCGGTCTAGACCGATTAAAAAAAATGGAAGTGAGTCTAGGATCTATTTGTAAGGGAATTTATGTCGCCATATATAACATAAATAGTACATAAAGGCGATTTACAGTTTCCCTCACTGTTGAATAAAAACATTTTCGCTTTTATACTTTCAATGTGCTTACAATTGTCAGAACTAAAATTTTTTAATGTATAATTACAGTAGGATTTTATTGATGTAATATAATAATAAGAGGCGAACGGGCAGATAGTGATACCGCCGCCCAAGGACACTCACATAGCCAGAAGGCTCGCAAGTGCGTTGCCGACCTTTCAAGAATTGGTACGCTTTTTTCTTGAAGGACCCTTAGTCGAATTGCTTCGGAAATACTTCAGTGGGCAGCTGGTTCCACATAGTGGTGGTGCGCGGCATAAACTGCCTTAATAAATGCTTAGTTGTTGAAAGACAGGTCTACGTCTTATTCTTAAAATCTATATATATGCCAATATTCGCCCGTTGAGCGGTTGCATTATAATTAACTAACAAATAACATCTTTAATACTAACAGAAGCAACATATCTTAATTTATAGTACACTTAAATTTCACGAAATCGTGGCAGAGACGTATTGGACGTTTGTGACGCTGCTCCGTCCAGCTGGAACCATGTTCTTTGGTTATAGCCAGGAAAGTTTTGAAGTTGAGGCACCAAGAAGTAGTCTAACATTTTTACATAACGCTAAATAAACTAATGTAAACTTTCTTTTGAGACACCTGTTATAATTATATATTCGTAAATCGAAACATTTTAAAATCCCAAATCAACATTATAACATAAACTAATATCATGGCATAATAAAAAGAGATCAACTATTTTTGTGTTACTTGTAACTGCTCTGCTCTGTATAACAGATATATTTCATAGCAATTTATTCGTCTATGACATCGTAGAAACGAATAAAATCTTGCGTCAAGTGTAAGTGAATGAACGGCTTTGATCGAACTAATTACCATAGTGAATAGAGATCAAAGAGCAATGCAGAAAATAAACGAAAGCTCAAAAGAATTTATTGAAATAAATGGTTATGATTTAAACTGACTTGTTTTTTCGTAAATTAAAGTTGCAAATAATAGTACTCCACGTGTCGGGATGGAATTTATATTTTTAAATTTACCACGCATTGCGATAAATCATTCTTCGATCAGTCGTTTTCTCTCACAGCTACTTTAAATAAACCATAGATAACAAATAGTTGTTTATTCAGCTCAATAGTTCTTTGAATAAAAATAAAATTATTGTTTTATTATTTCTTTCACAATTCGTTTAATATGAAATATACTATCATAGCATTGAGGCTATAGCAACTAATCCGTTGTTATGAATATATTAGTAGAACAAAAAATGACGCATCGTTGGCGTTGTCGCACAATGGCGCGCAAATTTGTATTTAAAGGAATTTTACATGTTACATTATTAGTCATATGAATTTTAATTTTATTTTAATTTTGGTGCAGAAAATTTCAAAATTAATTTAATCTATTTGACAATTTTTTATTTGACACCCATGATAAGTAAAAAATATTTTATCCAATATCATATCATATAAAGTGTAACTTTTTATTTGATGCTTTTATTTAATAAACTCGTTTCACATATTAAATCACATGCGACCGGAGTTAGTTAAATTGCGTTACGCCATCCGCAAACACTGTAGTCGCTTTTTAAGCATTAACCGGTGTATATTCTCGGTTAAAATTTCATCCATCTAAACTTTTAAAGTACTTATTAAAATACATTTATGGAGCCGTAAAACTATACCTAGTAAAGCCTTATATTAAACTTACTAAACTATATTTATTTTCCGCTTTTTAGTCCTAGCAATACGTGTTGTCTCAATTTAATCGTATTGCTTTGGTTTATCTCGAAAAAAAAAAATTCATTGTTTTTTCGAGATAAACCTATGAAATTATTATATTGTTGCTGATTCTTTATAAGTGCACAAAGTTTGAATTAAATCTGTCCGTTTAAAGTGGGTCAAAATCGAGTCCGAAGGAGTCGGTTACATACATACATTATGTATGTATGTATGTAACCTACTCCTTCGGAAGCTAATATAAAGCATGTAAAAAAAACGAATGCAATCTGCGTCCAATGCTTAATAGGGTTATAAAACCATTGAATTATTATTATGTAAATAGTGTATATAATAAATGCACATTTCGTAACTATAAACATGATGCCAGTAATTTAGAAGACGTGTTTATACGAGAGCCGAAACTTTATCCAATTATCGGATTTCCCGCTACATAATCTAATGTGTTCGCGCAGCTGCAACTAACTTTTAGTTACAGTTAACTCACACCTCGCAATACGATTTAACTTTAACATAGATTAAATTAACCACTTCGCAATTTGTATTGTGAACTAAGTTTCTTAAGTACTTTGGGTTTCCATTATACGCTAGTTAAAAATGCGGAGAAAGCGATTATTTCAATTTAGACTTATAAATTTTTTAAACTGTTGGACAATTATATACAATCTTGAAAGGTTGTTAAAAAGTAATTGTGTTATTAGAATTATTACTGATTACGGATTGAAATAGAAATATTAGATTACGTTCTTTTTTTATGTTTAGGTAAATGTTTATTTATTTATTTATTCGACTTTATAATTCTATCTTAACAGTTATTACTAATTTGATAGAACGACACATTAATTATACCCACACCTAAACCTACATAAAAACATTAAAGAAATATTATATTTATATACCTAAATCTTAAAACTAATAATATAGGTAGCAACTATTGTGAACTCAGTCAGTGTACAAAATAGGAATAAAAAATATGTTGTTTAATTGACTTTTAAATAACTGTTTGCAATCTACATTTATTCAGTAACAGTTTCAGGTTACAGTGTTTGTACCCAAACTCCTTCGGAAGGGCATAACGGATTTTTATGATTTTTTTGGTCTATATTCGGTAGGTCTGTGAACATATTTATATACCTACACGACAGGGGTGTACCTAGGTATATTACAATACCGCGATTTTTATACGTGTTTATCCGTAATTTAATTTTGAGATTGAGATAACTAAAATACATCCCTAAAGTTTCACCCTCCTACCATGAATACCCTTTTTTAGCACAAATCACAAAAAGTTTATATATAGAAATCTAATAATGACGTAGTAAAGGTAAAGACATATACGAAGTTATAGCTTGTAGCCTATTATAGAAATTATATCTGTTTGGACACCTTTCAAAATCCTTTGTAAACAAAACTCAGTCGACGAATAATAGATAAAATATAAATACCATATTTATAATCTGTTTGCATCCGTGACCAACAGTATATCTCGCGGCTTAAGTAGAGATCTTTGCCCTTCAACAGTCCTAGCGTGAGTTGAATAAAACGTTCATTCAGCGATTAGAAACTGAACTGGAATTTGACGTTAATGGCTCTGATTGCAATTCCGCTGTTCTCATGAGCACACATAGTTTACTTTTCTAAGCTTGTTAAGTGAATATTTTATCTTGAAGTGCGTATTTATTTATTTAAAAATAGGGATGTGTATATATTTGTTTCATGTAAATATTTCATGAAATGGAAAATTCAAACTTGGCATGGCATAATTGCTTTCCAATCTTGAAGTCTAGGTTCAAAGTGGGACAGTACAAAGTACCTGTTATTAGCGCCCGTGTCAAGTGTCGAGGTATCTTTTAAAGTTGACTTTATGTTACAAATAGGTAAATCTATATATATAAAAATGAAACCCGTTTTCCGTTGTCACGACATAACATGAAAACGGCTTGACCGATTTGTCTGATTTTTTTTAATAATATACCTTGAAGTACGAGGATGGTTCTTACGGAGAAAAAATTAAAAAAAATTGAGTGAAAATGACTAAAAAAACAACACTTTTCTACATTCCCATACAAAATATTCGTAATAATACTTAAAAGTCAATTTGATCTTTAATACCATAGCATAAAGTTCAAGTGTTAGTGGAGGAATTCCGGTAAGGTAAATTTTTATTTTTTGACATTAATGTAAAATGACATTAATGTTGTCTTATCAATTTTCTTTTTGAAGTTATACTTCTTTAGGCGCGTTATGAAAAATTTATGAGAGTGAAATTTTACAATGCGCGCGCACCTGTGACACAAAATTAGGAGTGTGATTATAGCGTGCGCGAGCGAGATAGGAATAAGACAATCTACAAGTAAAAAGAAATAGAATATGCGTGAAGTTCGTATGCCAAGAATTTTGAATGACCATAATGACATTTGTCATTTACCTTTTAAACAAATAAAGGAGTTTTAATTATTTTTTCAAAGAAATTTAGCAATGCTTTTTGAATTATAATCAGAAGTGATTTAAATTGAATATTTAAACCAATACTAATTAATATTTGTGAAAAAAATACAATTGAGGTTAACTATCCGTATGTATTATTATTATCGAGTAATGTTTTGATTAAAAAAATGACCACATTGTTTAATCAAAACATGTAATTTTTCTGATTTAATCTAGCAAATATAAGGACAAGAGACAAAAAACAATTGATGAATCAGTGTAAGTGCACTAAATTGAATACAAAAAAAGAGTTGTCATCTTATCGCTGTGAAACATCAAAAACTGGAGGTGGAACAAAGCCAACCTATTTTTAATAATGCCAAAGAAGTATAACTTCTTACGCGCGTACAAAAGTACACGCACCCTTTTTTTTTTTATCTTACTAGCTAGACCGGTGTCCCGAATAGCAGAATAAGTATTTAAAAAAATAAAGAATCGACTGTTAGGCGGTACGATGCTCGCCAGGCCAGCTAGTTTAAAATAAAAGCAGAAAAATTATGAATGCTTTTTCATATTAGATCAATGTTGTAGATTTTGTTAAACAATGTATTATATATAATGTCAGTACACCGAGCTTGATTTTCATATTACATATTATAATATAATTTGTTCAGGCACCTCTCATTTAAATTCTTAGGTAAAATAACAGAATAAACACTCATTATACATAACTTGCTATTTGGTAGTGGCCTGATAAATTTTTAAAAAGCCTTGCTAAGCGAATATGTATTTTTAAATGGGAAATTACTAGTATAAACTAAAATTGGAAAATTAAAATAGTAGAAAGTATTATTTTTATTATTTTTTGAAAAATGTATGTTCACCGTAATTGTCATGTATTAGATTAGATTATGGGGAAGATTAAATAATCACCATATGGACATCCAGCAATAAGCCACGCACTACTCCTAGGTTATCTCCGTGCACGTACACGCATACTATGGAAAGGTCATTGTACGTGATATGGTGTACTTGTAAAAAAATAATAATTTAATAACAGTTTCTCTATCTAGTAAAAGTTCCATAGCCTATCAAACATAAAATGAAAACCCGTGGAAAACTAGATGAAATTCATCAAAGCAAACTGATTTTCACATGAAAAAAAAAGTAAAATTCATCTCATGAGAACCCTAGACTTTACGAGGTGCAACTTTTAGTACTGTGAAACTTATTGTATTATTAAAATACAGACTGATGAACTTCATCAAAATCATATAAAAGTAGAAGCTATAAAAATACTGAGAAGCTTTATAGCAAAACTTTGCTTGTTCTCGTCAGACAAATAACCTCAAGTAAAATAAATAAGCCATTATGTAAGATGTCATCATTCTCTGTACAAGTTCAAACTTCTAATTGGATCACTTGTGGCATATATTTATAGAAAAAATATTTATTCAACATTCTACCATTACAGATTACTCCAATGCGATAACTATTGACATCACATGCAAAACAATATATACACATAGAAAAAAACAACTTACTTTCGCATTTAACATTCGCACGAACGGTGTAGGAAAACAAAACTTAAAAATTAAAGTAGCAACAAGCGGTCTCATTACTTATTAGATATTATAATATCACACAAACATACAGTATTTGCAATATTCTTCCCCTAGATAACAAATCTAAAAGTTTGTTCTCTGTGGCAGTGTATTTAATGCTTGCAACATTTCCTCGCATTTTTGTGACACTTATTCGTTGAGCGAGGAAAGCACCAGCTCTGGGGTCACCGGTGCTATCTACCAGGCGCCAATTTATATTTTTTATAATAATATATTTTCAGCAATTAAGTCATTTCCCGCCGTCATAACATTTCCATTTATAAACAACCGTTTCTTATGAAAATACTAAATTATAAATTTACAAAACATGTTAGTAAAATATATTTATTGAAAGATATTTGTAGTAAAAAGGTGCAAATGAAGTTCAAAGGGCTGTAATGGCTTGATTTCGGCATCAGTTCATCTAAATTGAGGTGTTCATTAAAAAGGGGTTCGCTTAATCTCTATTTCAAATTTACACCTTATTAAGGTGAGGGTTTGAGGAAAGTTAGATTAGTATAATGAACAAATATTTTAAAATTGCAAACTCCAATTTTAACAGTGACAACATTTGGCAATATATATTACTTAGTTCTTTTCCATAAAATAAACAATTCGTAGAAATTGCGATTGGTATTTTCAATATAGAAACCGGACGTTTATCGTTACGTACATTGTGTATCAGAAGGCAAATGCTGGTGAAATAATATAAGTTAAGATCAAATAACGCGTGGCGCTACAACCAAATGTACCGTGATCATTTGTTGTTTCTAATAGGCAACTAGATGTTCAGCCTTCCAGCAAGTAGGCTGATACAAGACTCTAGGCATGCTGGTTTCCTCAAGATGTTTTCCTGTACCCCAAGAGCAAGCGTAAAAATGCACATATAGATAAAAGTGCATTGGTGCACAGCCTTTGACCGGATCTACTACCTCAGAGATTAGGGTCACGTGATCAAGCCACTAAGATGGGCTGAAAAGTTCGTAGGCTGATACATAGATTAAATAAATATGACTTTGAGTTACCCTAACCTTCAAAAGACATGTGTATAAATTTGACAACTGTCGTACTTATAGTATTTTGTGTGAAGGAACTTTTGTTGGTTAAAAAAAATGTATAGAAAGGAACTTCGTGTGATAATAAAGCATTGCTTTTTGGCCAAAAAAATACTAGTGAATCAAGGCTTGGCTGATAGGCCAACACAGCCTTGCGATTCTGTAACTCACTTTACGAACTCACACAGCGGTTTTCGCAGCGGCGGTCGCGCTCAGATCAGTCGTGAAGTAGTAATTTTATGATTTGGCATTTTGATAAACAATAAACTACAAGGAGGGTGAGTTCGCAAAGTGAGTTACAGAATCGCAGGGCTGCTCTACGGAACTTCAAACAAATATAGAGAAATATATATTTCACAAAAATCACTATACCAAAAAATGCAATTATAATATTAGGTTTACGTGAGTACTACATATATGGCAATCTCCTATCGCAGGCATATTCTTGTTATGTATATTTACATACATACTGACCATTTACATTCTCATGTTTTTATTACATTTCTAAAAATAATAAATTATAAATAATTCAATACGTTCATTTCGGCCATAGTGTCAAAACAAATAACTCTTGTGACCTAAAATACCTTATTATGTTTCACCTGTTTAGTCTTTTGTTCTATCTTCCTCATCCTACTTTTGTCTATTTCTATGGATTTGTGCAGGGTCGTACTGTGCGGTAACCTAAGGTCCTGTTTCAAGTAGAACTAATGATAATAATTCATTTCAGTTCAGTTCACAATGAATTGAAATTGGAATACAAAATATCAATCCTAATTATTTTTCTCAAACTTAATTCAATTAGGCGCCTCATAGCCTAGCGGTCTTATTAAGTGGCAGCTAGGTGAGGGGTACCGGGTTCGCTTCCCGGTTCGAGGGCAAGTTTTAATTTAATTTAAATTTGTTCTCGGCCTTTAGAAGGGTTGTGTGGTACCGGGCGAGTGCCTAAACCGTACATTGAGGACACGGTCGAATTTCTAAAGACAAGCACGAATTATAAAAAATCCTATACTTGACGCTGTCTAATGCACAAATCGTGCCAGAGCCATAAAAAAAAACTTAATTTTTGGCTAAAAATACGTACCTTTTTTCAAATAAAAACAAGTCCTGGTAGTAGAATCAAAATCACTTTTTATTGAGGCCCCAACTGATGAGAATGTATATTAATTAGCGCACGTCCCTGTATGTGAGGTCCATTCAATCTCTGAGGTAGACAAGTTTTCTTTTGTTTTCGTGTAAGTTTAGATAGCTATCAATATCCTTACCTGATTTCTTTAGTCTTCATTCAAAGGGTTGAATAGATAAGGAAGGAAAATATAACATTTCGTTTTACTCAAATTGTAGGCATAAATATTGGACTACAATTCGATTGGGCTTAGCAGAGGCTTGGAGGAATGACATCATTGCAACTTTAATATTGAATTAATCCCAGATTTTTCGGGTTCTACAACACATTGATTTATTGATTTATGTATAAGTTCTCAAATATCGTGTAATATGCTCACACGTTGTTTGTTGTGAAATGATACAAGAAAATATGACGTCACAAATTTTACACACATACACATGCACATCAATTATATTTGAACATAAGCAAGCTAGCAAGGGAAAAAATTAAACAATTAAAATTAATAATAATAATAAAAATAAAAAAGTAATAATAACTAAAACTAAATGGAAACTAGGTTAAAGCAAAGTTAAGATAAATTAAGTAATGGTAAGTTGGAAGATTGTTGTGAAATATATCAATATTTCCATCAATGATAGTAATTAAGTTGTAAGAGCGAGATAGCCTATTCACTGAACCATTAAAAGTAGCAGATAAGAGAACAGTATGTACGTACTCTAGGATTACAAAGAAAGGAAAATTTTGCAAGAAGGTTAGTATGAGTATTTAAGTTAAATATTTTACACAAATAAACTAGATAAATGAAGTCACGTCGTATGCATTAATATCGTATCGGGCATGTTTGAATTCCTTTTATAAATATGTAAAATATGCTAATTAATGCTTAATGCTAGTATGAAGTCATTAATACTATTACTAGCATTAAGTAGTCTACTTGCTACATAATACAAATACAGATTAACAAATTGCCAACACCAAAAGTCGAAAAGTTCGCAAAACTAGCAAAATGGCCTGGAAATCCATCTCTAATCTCATAAATTTCTACCTGAAAATAGCATGTTGTACTGTGAATTCCGTGTCAATTCTTAATTAGCGACATCCTGAACGTTATCCCGATATTTTTCGTACTTTTTTCTTGTCCAAACAACCTCCCGTTCTCTGAATATAGTTATACTTATAAATGGCAATAGATGGCGTTGTGATACATTGACTAAGGTGCTGTGTAGTGTGTAATTTAATTAATGAAATGTTAATTCCAGCTCGTGTTCTAGTACATAAATAAATTCTAAAGAACGGTGCAACTCAGCTACGAAATTACTGATTTAAGGAAGTATAGGACAGTGACTTATTTTAGTTCCGATTCGACGTTTAGCAAACCTATTTACCTTAATGTCTACGCTAAGGTCGTGTGAAGATCAGTTAAATCGCACTTGATTAAGAATAATACATAACGTGAACGTCAATCAAACTTAAATGTAGTTTTAAGCTGTCAAACAATTTCTGTAAAAAAGTGTGACATTGTTGTTTCGTCACCAATAATAATTGTAAAGTAGAAATATCTAATTTTATTAAATTGAATTTTCTGTTTGTTAATCCAGTTTATTGTCGCTTTATTTATTTTAATTTCATTTCTCTTTTTTCATTGTAATGTTTCTCTTTAAATGTTGAGCACACTTGTCATTGATGCACATACATGTATTGTGTTTTTGTATTACGTGTAGTCTGTAAGTAATTATAGGTTTTTAGTGTGCCTTTTTAAAATAAATAAAAAATAAGTAAATATTTTACTGAGCTCTTTCATTATAACTTGTGATACGAATTATAATATGAACCAAAGATTATAGATGTCTAAATTTTGCCCAATGAGCTTGATATAATTAAATAGCATAACATCGATATAAGTTGAATCTCGTTTCGTAAATTTTTACGCTAATAAAAGAGTGATTAATTAATGTTGTTATTAAAAAATAGTATAATGCCGAAATCTTTGAGATGTTTCTTCAACCGCGGAGATTAGAAATCACTAGGAGCTAGTTCCGAAAATGGAGCCATATTCGAAGCCAGTTTCTTGAATATAGCAGCCATCTCAACTCTGGACGTGTACGCAGGGGCGTTATCTTCGTGAAACAAAACAACTTCAGCAAGTTTGCCACGCTGTTGATGTTGTATGTCTTAACGCAACTTTGTTATTTGTCCTGCAAAGTCTCCGTAATAGACTTCTATTACAAATAAAAAGAGATTATTTTAAAATTATTTTTTTATGTAATGCCTAAGTATTTTATATCTATGAAAATACCATTCGTATAGCGGGTATATATTTATTGACACTTTGCACACAAGTAAATATTATTTCAAACTAACAAGTACAACAAAACCATGTTTCCTGTTCGCAACTCGCGACAATAGTGTGTTATTAAGTCAACAAAAACAACCCTATTGTCAAAAAGATCACAGTTGTTTATTTTAATTTTTATAGGAAGAATATTGTAAAGTCTAAAATTGTTTTTCTCTAACATAATACGCAATATCTTTTGAATTAGTATGAGTAAGATTTAAAACTCGCACTTTTAACGTGTTTTTTTCGTGTGTTTTTTTACACTTCTAAATATATTAAAACACTCTCTGTATTTTTGAATCCCTATAATCTTGGCGGTGTTTGAACTTTTTCGTTTTCGACGATAAGATAATATTAATACCACGGGTTGATAGTCAAACGCTTAAGTCGCTTGGCCAACACTTGTAAAATTATATTTACTGAAGCTATAATAGATGACTACTATTAAAATTACATGTACTAATTACATTAAACATTACGCAAGGTTGACAATAAAATGTTAAAAAGATTTATTTTAAATTTCTATTTGACTTTAGGTCCTATGTCGCAGAAGGGGCAGATCTAGCTGGTCGAATTCGGGCAGCTCTTTTAATTTAGTTCCAGCGTTGGGACCTTTTGCCAAAGGGATTCCAGTGGACAGCTTGCTTGCCAATATGACTTGGATTCCTCGCAAGAGGCCCACCGACCTACTTGGGTATTTAAATTTTCGACGTTTTCTACTGTTATACATATCTATTTCAACTTTATTATTTGCTAAGCATATACTAACTGTGGCTAATGGCTACTTATTGACTTGGGACTTCGTTGACAATTCTTCTTTAGAGTCAAGTAGCTTTCTGTGCCTGACATGTCCAAATTTTGTTGACATATGGATCGTTATTTCAACTTGAGAATCAATCGCTATATAGACGAACAACTATATTCTCATAAATATATGGTAATCATAGTTTACCTGATATTTTGACATAAGTAGGTACAAAATATGTCTCAAACACATAAAATTGTGATTTTTCTTAAATCATTGTTTTAAAGTTGCAAATTTTTACAAATGCGGATATTTTTTACTTACCATCTAAGCAGACAATGTTTTTAAATAGATTTCAATGCAGAAAAACATTTAGTGTATTTCCTAAAACCACACCGTTATAACATAGCGTACATTAAATAACCTAAATTTACATTAATTTATATAAAATAAAATCAGAAATATATGTTAATAATATATGTGTTATTATATCTCAACATGGACCCCTCATGGCCCTGACGACCGCGTTATTGCTAATAAAGTTAATCCGCGAATTTAGACCTTAATCTTTATCACCACTTTTATTTTTATTAATTATATAAAAACTATCATATCTTTATAATTACCATCATCAAAAATATTTATGTCTATTGAAAGAATCACACCACCTGCAATTATTATTATTATAATATGAATCTATTATGCGGTTCTATAATATAATATGTAATTAATATTCCACCAAATTAACGGACTCCCACTTTTTTGCATATGTTAAAAATAAAAAGGTGTAAAAATATATATATACCTCCTTCTGGTCCCTTCAATTGGGACCGACGTTTTATTGTTCACATATGTTTAAATTGCTTTGCCTTGTACCATTAGTTTTGTCTAAGATATTTTATGACTTATGTAGTTTAGCATTATCTAATTGTTGCAATTACTTATCTAAGTTGTCTTATCAGATCTGACGAAATTTAAAAGGAAATAACGTTAGGCACGCAGCAAAGTACTTCCGGAAAAATTAGACTAAAAAGTAAAACGTGTCTGGCTTTTAAATTGAGGGAACAGTGATATGAATTTACCATTTGGGACGTGATCTCGAACCCATTTTAAGTGGAATGGACAAGATAAAATGGTTGCTATGGTAACCGTATTTTTCACGTTTTTTTTATTTATTTATTTATTTACACTTCGTTGCATTACAATATGAAAATTTAACATAATTAAATATAAAGGAGGGCAACTGGACTTATCGCTTCAAGCGATCTCTTTCAGGCAACCACTGTGAGAAAAGAAAAAAATGTATTAAATTAGATAAGAAACTAATTTGATTTAAGAATTATTAATTGAATAATATTCAAATTATTATTAAGCTTTATTGTATTTTTAAGGTATTGTTACAAACTGAGATTGTCGACCTAAAGAAACAAATGAACAAAACTAAACGTAAACAAAAGACCCCTTTACCCAGCTAGAGCTCTTTGGGTGAAATTTTTATTATCAAGTATCACAGTTTATTCTTAATGAAAATTATAAAAGCTTTTGACTAGACATGAAATTTTCAATTAACAGAGTATTCTAAGCTAAAGACTAATTTAATTACAAGATCTGGATATCACGTGAATGTCGAGGCTATTTAACTCCAGTCTTAACTCGAAAAGTACAAAACTATTTCAACGAGTGAACTCGTGTTAGTGCACGTTAGTATTTTTTTATAGAACGGGGGGCAAACGCGCAGGAGGCTCATCTTATGTTAAGTAATACCTCCGCCCATGGACACTCTCAATGCCAGTGGGCTCGCGAGTGCGTTGCCGGCCTTTTAAGAATTGGAACGCTCTTTTCTTGAAGGACCCTAAGTCGAATTGGTTCGGAAATTCTTCAGTGAGTAGCTGATTCCACAAAGTGGTGGTGCGCGGCAAAAACTACCTTGCTTGCTTGTATTAAGTGCTAATCAGTGAATGATAAAATAGAATACAAGAACAGAGTGTCTTCTCTTTAATAGAGACTGTAAGAAGTGTTATTGGACACTTTTTTATGTTAAATATCCTTTTTAGTAAATTAGGTTAGACTTAAATTACTTGGTAGTCTTAAGTTGGCTCGTAATGTTCCATGATGTCTTCTAGTAATGACACATGTATAAAAAAGTCTTAAGAATTATATATACCAACTAGCGGACCCCACAGACGTTTTCCTGCATGATATTTCAAGCGATTAGGATATTAAACAAAGTATGAAAGTACCGACTGCAGCGCCATCTGCCGGGCTGATTTGTGAATCTAAACCATCCAGTGCTCCACCCAAACGCATACAAAAAACATTCAAATCGGTCCAGCCGTTTAAGAGGAGTTCAGTGACATACACACGTACAGTAGAATTATATATATATATATATATGAAATCTATCCTATCTTTTAAGTTATATCAAACTGCACTCAGTGTGCAAATTTGATTGAAATCGGTTAGGTAGTTTAGTACCAATAACGTGACGCGTAATTTATATATATTAAGATTATATATATATAAAATACCAAAACTGTATGTTGAATAGTCTCAAAGTAAGGTATGCAGCGATGCATACAACTAGGAAGAATCATAACTATTACATTACACAACGCTTAAGTTAGGCCCAAGGATAACGCGATTTACGTCTCAGAATTGTGTTAGAATACAAATATCTCATTATGCCAATGTTTAGACATTCCTATGTAAATGACCCTTTGCTTTCGAAGATAAACACTGTATAATCTGTACTAGATTTTGTTTAATGAATATTCCAACGAAAGCCTACATTGCATTATTCAGGATCTGAAATGGCTTTTACAAAGGTGTATTAGAGGAAATTTTAGATATGTACATATATATTTATCATGCCCTTCGAAGTAGCGAGGATTCAGGGCGAGCGTAGTAGAGTGAGTACAGCTGAATTAAATTATTGTCTGAAATATGTTGACGATTCGAAACGTCCGTTAAAAAAAATAAGATTTACTCCGCCACTCTATTTAATCACCAAGTTTTTGGTAACGCAGAAATTGAAGGGAACTGCCATTATTACGCAATTCTTTTGAAATAATGAGAAAAAATTAAAGTGAGGGGAAAAAAAGATTCTAAAAGGTTTTATTAATAGACCACAAGCCCATGAACAAAAAATACCTGTGAAATGACCCAACGTGAATTACGCTTAGAAGGCTGTTACTATATCTGAAAATAGCTCTGAGCACTATGCCGTCATTTCTGAGCGGTACATGTGAGTACGTGAGTGAATGGACTTTCTCAGGTACAATGGGGGAATTTCGACTAATTATTAATGTACGGCTTTGTTATAAGTGTATAGATGGTTAAAAATAAATGTCGAAAAACCTAGTGCCGTACAAAAGTGATGGTGCCGGAAGTCGGTGCAAATTTTTAATTCGACGACAGTTGCAGAAGCAATATAGGTCATTTATTACTGTACGGCATTTGTGTCATTCCTTTTGGACACATATACAGATACTTTACCCGTAAACGCCGTACATATTCCCAGCGGAGCGGTCGAAAGCCAAGGGTCGCAACATATGTCTGATTAGCATATAGGTGATGATGATATGAATCAACATAAAATTAAATGATATTGAGAGTACTTCACAAATAGATTACATTTTCCAGCATGCCGTACATTTTTTGTGGAACACATAGGTGTATGGGGTAAATTACTTTTCTCAGAAAAGAGTCATTTTCCGGTGACTTTTATCTGTACGGCAATAACACAGGTTATTAATACTTTAGACAATCTTCAATAAAAGATAAATGCCGTACACTTTCGATAGTCCGCTACCACCGCCTACCAGTACAGGGCGTCCCAAAGTTATGGGAAATGAAGGGAAAGTACCTTAAATATCGTAGATAGGGTATTTTACTAAAAGAAGACTTTATGTTATTTTTAAAAGTTATTAATTCTGCATTCAAAGATTTTTTAAAAATTACTTGCCTCGTCTGGGAATCGAACTGACTTAAATGTAAAAAAAAACACCCCTACTTTTATGATGCCAATCGAAAGAATGGCAAAAACGAATAACTCTTCTTAAGTAACATAGTATTTTAAAAGAAAGGAACAGCGTGAATGTATCTTTTTAATCAAATTAAAAACATTATCTATCGTATTCGGCCTAAAAAAATCCCCTACGAGTCTGTTACTTTAGAAAAGTTATTAGGTTTTGGCCATTCTTTCGATTGGCATCATAAAAGTAAGGGTGTTTTTTTTTAAATTTAAGTCGGTTCGATTTCCAGACGAGGCAAGTAGTTTTTAAAAAATCTTTGAATGCAGAATTACTAACTTTTATAAATAACATAAAGTCTTCTTTTAGTAAAATACCCTATCTGCGATATTTAAGGTACTTTCCCTTTGTGTCTCATAACTTTGGGACGCCCTGTATTATATATATTTTTGTTAAAAATATTTTTCCTTTACCTCTCTCTGCTGGTACAATAAGGCTGTAAATATACTTTACAGCCTTATGGTAGTATACTCAGATATGTACAGTTATTAATGACCTTAAGGGACACCTCAAACGTCGTCGAAGTTTTTATCAGCTGTAAAGAATAATCTGGAGTAAAATGTACGGCATTTGGTTTTTTTTGTTTATTTATATTTGTTACATATAAAATAACAATAATCTTTGAAAATATTACTCTCCATATTACTCTAGAAGCATTTGAAAAGTCATCTAAATTTCGGAAATTTCATATATTTTTTATCATAATATTTTTATTTGTTACCATTTATAATGAACGGCTATAATGTACAACGGTAATATTTAGTAACATTATGTAAAAAAACAAGTTGCCGTACATTATTCTCTGATCTTACAGCAGTAAGAACTTGGTAAATCCTGAAATTTCGATAAATATTTAATTACACAAATATTAACTATAATATTTGGACGGCATAATTATAAAACATTATTGTCCGTGTTAAATAATATTTTGAACATGTTGCCGTACATTTTACAATGACCTTAGGGTATATAGGTGTAGGGGTAGGGTTCCGACCCTTGGCTTTCGACCGCTCCGCTGGAAATATGTACGGCGTTTACGGGTAAAGTATCTGTATATGTGTCCAAAAGGAATGACACAAATGCCGTACAGTAATAAATGACCTATATTGCTTCTGCAACTGTCGTCGAATTAAAAATTTGCACCGACTTCCGGCACCATCACTTTTGTACGGCACTAGGTTTTTCGACATTTATTTTTAATCATCTATACACTTATAACAAAGCCGTACATTAATAATTAGTCGAAATTCCCCCATTGTACATGAGAAAGTCCATTCACTCACGTACTCACATGTACCGCTCAGAAATGACGGCATAGTGCTCAGAGCTATTTTCAGATATAGTAACAGCCTTCTAAGCGTAATTCAGGTTGGGTCATTTCACAGGTATTTTTTGTTCATGGGCTTGTGGTCTATAAGTAAAGTAAAAAATCATTTAATCATATAGGTAACATAATGTACACTTATGACATGTCAGTTAAGAAATACATATTAATGCTTCTAATTTTACATTTACTGCCAGTTCTCAAATCAAGGGCGTAGAACGGAAGAGAAGAACTGGCAATAAACTCTCCGCCACTCTTTTTAATCGCCATTTTTTTTACACGTTTGTAAGGAGCTGCAACCATTACACCATGTTCCACATGACATATCAAGTAATTAATAATGTATTAGATGGACTTAAATGATTTTCATAGAATAACGCAAGTAAAATCAAATAAGGTTTATTTGGGTTAGTAAACATCTTATGTATAATAATTTTATACAAAACTTGAAAGACTTGGATTACATTGAGCTACAAATGTAAAAAATTTAAGATGTAAATGTTTAAATCAATGTGTATAAAACCTAAATACTTATACAATTCATGTCAGCGTCGGTGATTGCCGTTTTTAGCAGTGACTATTGAAATTTAACCGCCTAACATCCGATAGTGCCAGCCTTTGTAGCATTCTACGGTTCAATAAAATCGTAGCATCGTAGAGCGTAGCCTGAATTTGTCGCTACGAAGGGAGTCCGCTACGAAGTATTGAAGGAGTCGAAAATAGGCTTGTAGTTTATTTATTTATTTATTTAATTATAAGTAATCTTACAGCTAACATACATAGTATTATAAAACAAACACAAACAGCTATAGACAGTATAGACAGTACAGAAAGCCAAAAAAGATTACATAGATAAACAATATTATATACGAAAAATAAAACAAATAAGCACATCAATAGACAAAACTATATAAAGAAAGCTGAAATTTATCTACCTAACAAAACCCTTACGAAGTAGAAAACCACTATTGATACTTTTGAACGTCTCTGATTATATTTTGACATATTATAGATATTTATAATCAATTGTGAATATTTATCTTGACTACTCAGATAAGCAAATTTAACTTAAGGAAAATGCTAAAGAAATTTATTAGTTATGATAGTTATTATTAGATATTACTGCACATAATTTATATATACAGTGTACTCTGTGATAGACGTACACTAACCATTATGTTGGAAGATATCTCAACTAATTGTAAAGGTATCTTTTATATCGAAGTATTTAATTATATACAAGTCTTGTTGTATGTATTAAGATATATTAATACTGATCCCTTTGTAATTTTTTGTATAATTGGCTGGGCCTGCCGGCTTTTTAGGACATATCTACATATCTAATAACGTAGGTTCAATCCCCGGCTGTGTACCAATGGACTTTCTGTCTATGTACGCATTTAACATTCGCTCGAAAGGTGAAAGAAAACATCGTGAGGAAACCGAAGGAAACCTTACTTTAGTCGACGGCGTGTGTCAGGCATAGGCTGATCACCTTCTTACCTATTACATTGACAAATGATCATGAGACACATACCTAAATCTGAGGCCTAGATCTAAAAAGGTTGTAGCGCCATTGGTTTATTTTTGTTTTATTTCAAACAAACAAACGCAGTTAGCACTTATCAATCATAATAAAAACTACAGTTTACGATTGTTTTGATAATTTGAAAAATAAAAAAACAAGAATGCATCTCAATTTAGAATTGTGAAGTATGCAATACGTTGCTAAATCCAAGTTTATTGATGTTTGTTTGAAATATGATGTTTGCGAGATCATGGAACGTAAACATTTATTCTCGCCTGAATTTAAATTTCTATAGGAGTTAAACAAAAATATTTTTACAGTCTTTAAATTACTATTTTAAGGCTATAATATTATACTTTAATAGAAATACACTTCAATAACTTAACTGTTTCCTATCAGATGCAAGTCAAGTCCAATATGGCTCAAGCATGTTATGAATTCCGTCTTTCCATGCTCTTTGTTTCAGTTCCATCCCTCGAGTAGCAAAGAGTCACCTGCTTTCTCCATTTGCTATGTGTGTGTGTGTGCAATATGTAATTGTGACTTCATATTTCAGTAAAGTTAAATGAAACTTCTTTATATCCGGTTAATGTGAAATTATGTTTCAGCAGTGAGTGAAATTATGTTCTCAATAGAATTCTAAAATTCATTATTCGTTATGTAATATTTTTTATTACGCACCCTTTTCAATGGGTGTCCATGTGCTGGGATAACTACCCTTTTTAAGTGCCCCGTAGGCTTATTCGCCCCCACACCAAAATTGCACACTACTAAACCGAGTTATATCGAATGTTATACTCTATACAGTCTCTAAGAAAACTTGAACTCAAAACGTCATTCCGGAAACAAAGCGACAGCAATCTCTGTCAAAATGAAAACTCATTTTCAGATTGCAACATCTGACAGCCCTATGAATAAAAGATAAAGATATTTATTGTAATACAACAAATGGATGGAAGTAAATAATAATTAAATATTTTTTAAACTGATATTGTATGTGGCCTTTTCCTATATTAATTTCCTGTTACCACAGAAAGGTAACAAGACCCGAAAAAGAACTGATGTTCAGCAAAATAAGAAACAAAAAAAAATAAAAGGTTAAAGAGATCTATAAATTGAAAATTCGAAGATTTTCATACTTCACAAATGTTTAAAGAAAAAACAGTGGTCACGGTGTCGCACGCACGCTGTAAAGCACGCGATACGTCGGATAAATTTAAAATTATATTAAATAATTGTAAATTTATAATAATACATAACTTTAATCCGGTTAAAAAGTTTTTTCTTTAAATGTGTAAAGGTTATGTTAATAAAAGACAATACTATTCACAAATGTTTCTTAAGGTAGGCTTTGGGGTCCTGTGTTTAATCCCTGGCTATACACAACAACAATATAAATAAATCATATCTAAAATCTTAAAATCAACGTACAAAATTAATAGATGAAACATACATAAATATCTGCCCGTGCTTGGGAGTAGAGAACTACAAACAAAAGATAATTTCAGTTCATATCATCTGGGATTCACTGGCCTTCATCTTAATCTAGTTATCTTTATACGATGACTTAACAACATCACTTGTTTCATTGACTAAAATTGCATATTGTGTTCTCACAAAGGCTTCCATTTACGACGTCAAGCAAAAGAGGCTGTCACGCCAAGTTTCTCAACTCTAAAGAGTTTAGTTCTTCAGTCCGATTACAGATACCGTGCGACGAGCACGTCGCTCTACGCATTGCAAAAGTTGAAGCGAACTTTTTTGGTTATATTAACAAAAGCGGGCATTATGATATTTTAAAAGTTGTTGCGGTAAATTAATATAGTTTCGTGATTTTGTACATCGATTTATTCATTTGGTTATTAAGGTAAGTGATTTTAGATATTTTTTATAGACATAATATAGGCATTGTATTTAACTATCAAACACATATATTTTAAGGTATTAGTTGTTGTCATTAATTATTAACTTAAAATTTAAATATATGTAATAAATATTTAAAATTTAGTAAAAACATTAAGATTTATTTATTTCTATTAGATTATATATAAGTTTGTCATTTAAGAAATAATACTCAATTT
Organism: Pieris napi; assembly: GCF_905475465.1. Lineage (NCBI taxonomy): Eukaryota > Metazoa > Arthropoda > Insecta > Lepidoptera > Pieridae > Pieris > Pieris napi. The sequence goes on along the minus strand of NC_062237.1, from coordinate 1,995,898 downwards.
CGCGTTTTAATTAACGGAACAAAAATATCTAATTACAAATATAGATTAACTATTTTGCGATTTTTCCCTAGATATAATTAGGTCGCATTAATGAATTCAGCTACGAGGAAAGTTTATATATTATAATCAAATAAATATAGTAATTATAAGCCACTATTGATAAAAAATTATTCGTTAAAATTTTATTTTACACATATATTAAAGCATTTCTATAAATTTATTATGTACTGTATGTAATGCATACTCGTACTATGTATGTAAGTGTCATGAAGATGTATGTTAGTGCTACGCTAACGACTAGACAAAGTTCTTAGGGAGTTTTATATCTAAACTTTTCCACATGCTTTTATCCAGGTTTATAAGCCAAAAAGAACGATCATTGGAGCTAAGGCTACCAATTTCAATTCTATGTATGTGATTAATCCGGCCGTCGGTCACAGGCCGGCAACGCACTTGCGAGCCCTCTGGCAATAAGAGTGTCCATGTGCGGTATCACTTAACCTTGGGTGAGCCTCCTGCGCGTTTTTCCTCTGTTCTATAAAAATAATTAATTCTTCTTAATATGCTTTTAATAAGCACAATATATTAATTTATGTAGCTATCTTTATCAGCTATTTGTGAGCATTAGAATGCACAGAATGCTGTTCTACCTTCCACAGGAATTGAAAACGAGGTAGAAATATGTCAAGTATCTGTCAGAATTACTGAATTCTAGTCAACCAAGCACAGACTGGGTATAACACGTTTAAATTATTTAGGTTAAATATAAATCATTACATTTATGAACGTTTTCACCTCTAACACTATAAGCCCAACGACATTTAATTTTTTTTTCTATAGATACTTGATTCGTGAAGAAGGTTATTGTTGATGCCAACCCCCACGACACCTCAGAGACTCAGGCCTGCACAGGATTATACGTTTAGATGTTCGTTTGAGAACACCCGTGCAGTAACCAAAGTACCTCGGTGCGGCTTTGAATACCGGTGGGGTTTGACTTCGTACGTACTACTGTTCTAGCCAATCCCGACGTCGCCTCAGAGACTCGGGCCTGCACGGGATTAGACGTTTAGATGTTCGTTTGAGAACACCCGTGCAGTAACCAAAGTACCTCGGTGCGGCTTTGAATACCGGTGGGGTTTGACTTCGTACGTACTACTGTTCTAGCCAATCCCGACGTCGCCTCAGAGACTCGGGCCTGCACGGGATTAGACGTTTAGATGTTCGTTTGAGAACACCCGTGCAGTAACCAAAGTAACCTCGGCGCGGCTTTGAATACCGGTGGGGTTTGACTACGTACGTTTTGTCAAGACGGTTCGACGTATCGCTGGCACCGCCTCAACCCACGCACCCCTGCTAGTGCGTAATTGTAGGATGTTGTCTTGAAATGAAACTGCGCCTTGTTCTTGTTTCTTGCTTCGCCGATTATTCTTGGGTCCCAGTTCGTTGCGGAGGAAAAAGAGGCTTTTGCGTAAATCTCGCCGAGCTTAAGTACTCCGACAGTATACCGCGACGAGAGCTGCGCTTACAGCCATCTGTGCGCGTGTACCGCGACGAGAGCTACGCGACCCTTTTATTCGGCGAAGCATATAATTAATTTATTTAACTATATTTTTCTTAACATATTTTTACCTAACTTATTTATATATACTTAATTTCTACTTATGAGCTACTAACAATATTCTTATTTTTCTTATAGCTCATATCTACTTAATTTATATTGTATATATAGTCACTAACACTAACTTATAATAATCTATTCCTATTTATACATATGAGTCGCCAACATTCTCCCCCTCGTGCGTAGCACCGTTATTCCTGCACGGCGACTTCGCAGGCACCATGATCACGATACTCGACGATGGTCTTCGCATCACTCCTCCTTTGGTTGCGACGTCCACGATCCTGGTTCTTCCGTCGGGCCCGGGGTACGTGGTTTCGATGATTCCCCTCGGCCAAGTTCATGGTAACGTGCGATCCAAAATAAGAACCACGTCGCCTGGCTGCAGCTGCTCGCCTTCCCGTCGTTTTCCTGGGCAGTAGCGTGGGCAAGTTCTCCCGTAGCCATCTCCTCCAAAAGTGATCAGAGAGTCGTTGGACGGTCTTCCAATCTTCTCTGCCCACCAGTTTTGCGTCAGGAAAATGCCTTATGCGCGCAGCTCCACCGGATCGTCCAGTGAGAAAGTGATTAGGGGTAAGGTTACTGGTTAGCGCCTCCTCTTCCAAATTATAAGCTAGGTTCGTTATTAGTCTAGAATTGACTATGTGTTCTGCTTCCAACAAGGCTGCCTGCAGTTCAAGCCTTGGTATAGAGATATATACTTCGGCTGCATACGACGTCTCCCTTGCGTCAGTGAAAGTATGCAGCTCCCCCTCAGTGCAGAATGTTGTCATACATCGCGGCAGCTGGATGTCTTGTTTTCTATCGATTTGTTCTAGGTAGCTCTTCCGCGCTTCGGTGTCGTCTTCAACGATCTCTATTTTGTTCGACGCCCATCCTCGTAACTCGAAGTGTGCCTTCTTATGGATCAAGTCGACTTGCTGTATTACTCGTTGGTAATCGTCGCTGTGGCTGTGGAAGCTATGCAAATGATCATGCATATAGTGCTTCCGCTCTATTGCTTGCGCCGCTTCTTCATATTTATGTAAGAAGGCCTTTCTGTTCTTAATCTTTATATAAATCGCAGTGCAAGGCGACGACGCAGCTTCAAAAACCAGTGATAACATTCTGTAATCCTTCACTAGCGCTTCCTTGTCTTTTCGCCAAAGGTATCTGAGACTATTTCTATCTTCTTCACATATTTTCCCCTGCAGAAACATTTGTTTTGTATCGGCCGCTATTGCTACAGGGCCTTGACGGAATCGCAGTAGCACTCCAAATATTGACTGTAGTAAGTCCGGGCCGGACAGCAGAACGTCGTTGAGGCTGACTCCGTTGTATTTGGCCGCAGCGTCGAAGACAATTCCTAGCTTCTCATTCAGAGGGTGAACCACTGGGAAGTTAGGCAGGTACCATTTTTCGTTAGATGTGTAGTCGGCTGGTGCTTCTTGGGCGTAGTTGCTTTTCAACAGACCTATCGGCGCGCTATGTTCATTTTTTAATTTAGCGTCCTTATGTAGTTTTTCTTCTATTCTTTGAGATCTGTTGAAAGCTGCTGCGTAATTGTTTGGAAGTTGTATGTCTTCCTTTTTCCACAACAGTCCGACCTCGTATCTGCCGTCTTCCAACTGTCGACTGGTTCTTTCCATTATGTCCAGTGCTCGCTGTTCGATATTCGTTGAAGGCTTCTTCGGCTGAACTATTGTATCTTCGACGACGCTTACGTGTGCACATGTGTTTACACAATTGATCGGAGACACGCCGCTGCTGTCGGAGCCATGGAGAACCCACCCTAACTTTGTTCGTGACGCCACCGGCTGCCCTGGCTTTCCACGTCGTATTTGTAACGAGACAATGTACTCCCAATTGTCTTGGCCAATGAGCAGCTTCGGCGCCTCAGCTTCGTAGCACACGTCTTGTAGTAAGCCCCGCAAGTGATGACACTTCTTTAGTCGGCTTTTATCTACGAATTGAGGGGTTAATTTGAGCTCCTGGATAGTTCTTGCCCGCTTCAGTGTGCTCTTCTCGCTTTCCTTGATCCCTTTCAGTTCGATATCTAAAATCATGGAGTCGTGATTTTTCATTTTCCCTCCGCCGATAGTTTCTATATTCAGGGCTTCGCGAGGACCCTTGATGCCGATGCTCGAAGCCACGTTTTCGTCAAGCAGTGTCACCGTTGAGCCTTCATCTAGCAGAGCCAGTACTTGTTTGCTCCCAGCCGGTCCGTATATCTCCACCTTAAGCATCTTAAGAATAGCTTTCGGTGTGCTTATTGTATTGACCGTCGCTGTCTCGGGCGCTGCCTCTTCGTGACATTGTTCGCTCTCCGACGTCACATGTAGTAGGCTATGGTGCCATCTTCGACACAACTTGCACGGTGGTCTTCGGCATGTTTCTTTCCGGTGCTTCCCAGCGAGGCACTTGAAGCAGACCTTAAGCCTCTTAACTGTTTCCCATCTCTCGTTGACTGCCGCTTTTAGGAACATTTGGCAGTCTTTGAGTTTATGTGTACCTTCACAGTCTGGGCACTTGATTTCTTCAGGTCTACTCCTTTCAGCGATATTATACGTAGCTTGTTTCACTGGCCTTCTTATCGCTGCGCTCGGTCGTACGCTTTTGCTGTCTTCGAGTACCGCGAATGCGCCGCATTTGTCCGCTTCTAAATTGAGGAAGTTGCTTATCGTTTGAATATCACTGAACGATTCCTCATCCCTCGCAGCCGTGAAATCGTACCATCTGAATCTGAGAATTGGAGGCATCTTCTCTATTATAAGTTTCACGATTTCAGGCGAGTAGAGGTATTGCGGTCTCTTCAATCCCTTTATGGCGGCCACGCTGTTATTTATTTGGCTAGCGAAGACGCATATGTCCCTGGGATTTTCCGTCGTTCTGGGAAGCGCCTTTAATTTCTCCAGTTCAGCTAGCACCAGCGCGTCGGGTCTACCAAATCTTCGGCGTAAAGCGTTAATAACTTCTTCTGGCATCGCCTCTGAGTACAAGAGGCTCTTAATGCTTTCTCTCGCTGTGCCTTTAATCGCTTTACGTAGCCGCGCCATATTCTGAATGCCAGAGAACATTGGAGATGTGTCTTCATATACGACTCGAAACGCCGTCCATTCGGAGCTGTCGCCTTCAAATATCGGCAGCTCTTGAATGTACTTCGGTTGCGGCGCTACATGTGTCGTCATGGCTTCCTTTATTGCGTCAGCTATTGCTCGAATGTCGCTCGTTGTTTCTGTTTCTTCTGGCCTTTGTGCCGATGAGCGCATCCAGTTTGCCACCTTTTCTTCATGGTTATCGTTGACGTCTTCTATAAAGGAGTCTTCTTCTTCCGTTTCTGCTTCTAATCGTAATCTGGCCAGGCGTGCTGCTGCCTGCGCTTCCCGCAGCTCGCAGCGAGCCAGCTCTTCTCTGGCCTCGGCTTGTCTTCTTGAGCTGGCTCTGGATACGGCTCTCGATGCGGCCCGCCGGGTGGAACCCGCTGGTGCCAGATTCAATGCTTGATCTGGCTGGCTGGCTGCGCTCGTCGACGTGGACTGCTCTATCGTTATCTCTTCGCCTGTGGTCCGGACTTCGGACGTAGTGGCGGAGGTAACAGTCGTCGTCGATTCCCCTCGCTGCATCCCGTTCTGTGACCTTGTGACTGGCATTTTCTTTTCGCAGTATTCACTTCTTGATGACAACCGTTGCAGAATCCGGCTCGAAGGACCACTGTTGATGCCAACCCCCACGACACCTCAGAGACTCAGGCCTGCACAGGATTATACGTTTAGATGTTCGTTTGAGAACACCCGTGCAGTAACCAAAGTACCTCGGTGCGGCTTTGAATACCGGTGGGGTTTGACTTCGTACGTACTACTGTTCTAGCCAATCCCGACGTCGCCTCAGAGACTCGGGCCTGCACGGGATTAGACGTTTAGATGTTCGTTTGAGAACACCCGTGCAGTAACCAAAGTACCTCGGTGCGGCTTTGAATACCGGTGGGGTTTGACTTCGTACGTACTACTGTTCTAGCCAATCCCGACGTCGCCTCAGAGACTCGGGCCTGCACGGGATTAGACGTTTAGATGTTCGTTTGAGAACACCCGTGCAGTAACCAAAGTAACCTCGGCGCGGCTTTGAATACCGGTGGGGTTTGACTACGTACGTTTTGTCAAGACGGTTCGACGTATCGCTGGCACCGCCTCAACCCACGCACCCCTGCTAGTGCGTAATTGTAGGATGTTGTCTTGAAATGAAACTGCGCCTTGTTCTTGTTTCTTGCTTCGCCGATTATTCTTGGGTCCCAGTTCGTTGCGGAGGAAAAAGAGGCTTTTGCGTAAATCTCGCCGAGCTTAAGTACTCCGACAGTATACCGCGACGAGAGCTGCGCTTACAGCCATCTGTGCGCGTGTACCGCGACGAGAGCTACGCGACCCTTTTATTCGGCGAAGCATATAATTAATTTATTTAACTATATTTTTCTTAACATATTTTTACCTAACTTATTTATATATACTTAATTTCTACTTATGAGCTACTAACAATATTCTTATTTTTCTTATAGCTCATATCTACTTAATTTATATTGTATATATAGTCACTAACACTAACTTATAATAATCTATTCCTATTTATACATATGAGTCGCCAACAGTTATATACATACAATATATATATATATATATATATATATATATATATATATATATATATAATATAACGATTATTGTTAAAGGATTGCAAAAAACAACAGGCGTGTGGAAACACTAAATTAATATTTTATATTAATCAATAATTAAATTAATAATTATTATTACTAGTAACTGTAAGGCTATTCTGATTAAATATATCCTACTTTAAATGGATTTAAAAGCAATTCAATATCTTGGACATGTTATTATTGTTTTTCGTTACCGTTGTCGTCTCCTAGACAATGTCCAGTTCAGAAAGATATTGAAGCTATTTCTAGCTATTGTGTTACATAATTTTAAGATTTTTCCTATTGATGCCGGAGGAGTTCTTTCTATAACGTTGAAATTATACCGTTATTATATTACAACGGAAATGTATATTACTACGGTTAATTATATGTATAGATCAAAAAAACTACATTAAAGTTAATTATTATTATAAATAAACAAAAACACTCGTAAATTATTCATTGAACGAATAGCATACGTCATACATAAAAAATTGTTTACGAGGTTTGAGAAAATAGATAATGACGAAAAAATCTTAAGCCAAGGACGTACGTAGACGGTTTTGCTCAGATTAACATAAATTTTAGGATATTTTAATTTATATATTATTTATGTGTATTCGATATATTCTAAGTCACAAAAATAAAAGTATAAAATAATAATATATTAAAAAAGATATAAAATATAAAAGGAAATCATAAAGACCACTGCAAGGCTGGGAAGGAATATATTACATAATCATAGGACTTCTATAGACCCATTATAGGCACCAGCATCTCACGAAGATTCTAAAAACTTGCATAACACCTGAAAAATCTAAAATTGCGAAGAGGGAAATAAACTTAGTATAATACAAAATATAATCTCATTCCGCTCTGATTTGATTCCCACGGTTGGTGCACCAAATCACTACGGACGATAATGAAGAATTTCATATACCTAAGTCTAACTAAAATACAGTGAGGCACGGTAAACGGGTGCCCGCGATGAGTCAGTACACTATAATGTTAATCTACCCGTCTAGTTTTGCAAGAGATACGAACATTCAGAATTAGTATGCATAGGACCCTAATTTCTACCGTTGTTAATAAAGTTTTGTTGTAAGACAAGGTAGGATTACCATATAAATTTACAAAGCAATAATTTTAACTTTTAATTTTATTTAATTTACATTTTTTTAATGTTTCTTCTAAACACAAGACTTCATAACGTACACTGGTAATTTTTTTTTCTACAAGTATTTAAAACATTAATTTTCTATGTTTTTTTGCGACTGAGGCGCAAACTAGCTGCTGTGGTCTCTGGCAGAATGACCAGCGCTGTGGAACATTCTGCTCCTCAGCATAATGCTGAGCCAGGGCCAATTACAGCCACAGCACACTCGCATTACACACTTGGAACGAACCGAATATGAAACGGGAATTCTTTTATTGTTTTTGATATTCTCTCATTTGTTTTTTCTCTTTGATTATTGTTAATTTTGTGTGTTGATGTGTGTGTGTTTTTGTTTGTAATAAATGTTATGTCAATGTCAATGACTAAACTCGCAAAGGTTGTGCTACATGTTGACGTGTTGAAAAAAGGTGTAAATAATGCATTCCTGAGAACTTATACATTATGGTAGGGGAGCCCACGATGCTAAATGGGGATTTACTCGAGCGTCGTAGAGACCTATTGGGATGCAAAGCTTAGATAAAAAGAAGAAAAAAATGTTATATGATAAATTCCTTTTCATCGGTGGGGGAAGCGGCTATAGATTGTTAAATATGTAAAAAAAAACTGTTGCATGGACATCCTCGAGCGCGTCAGATATTGATAGCATCTATGCCCTACGTATTTTTAATAATGTACGTATGTTAATCTGATCGTTTGCATGATGCGGGTGGTTGTATTTAAGGGTTGAAAATTAAAAAAAAAAAAAATTTATCGAGCGCGTCAGATTTTCTAAGGGAGTGTTAAGTGCACCAAAAAAAAGCTCTCATTCACTAATCTGACGATTTCGATGGGACGCAAACCCACAGCCAATTTCTTAATTTGCAAAAAAAAATCGCAATTTTGAAATACTCAAGCGCGTCAGATTAAGATATATGTGGTTCATCTTTACGTTCTAAACGTACTGTCTCATAATCTGACGATTATCTAGAGGGATTCGCCTGATCTGACAAAAAAAAATATAGAAAAACGGTTCACCTAAAGGGCCATCCCTGCAACTTCCCGCTAATTCCATTCCTGGGCGCTTAAAATTGATATTTTGAGCTCGCTGAGTTCAAAGAAATAACATTTCTATGCATTTGAGCTCTCCCAGCTCGAAAGTCTGATAGAAGTTTCATAGAACACTATTTTTGGAATTTTCAAACCGCAATAACTTTTGAATGGATCAAGCAATTTTCACGCGGTTGGCGGCATTCGACGCAGTTTTATCATCCTCATAAATAATTTTGCAATTTTAATTGATCGATCCACAAATTTCGGAGTAATCCCGAAAAAACACTTTTTCGGGTTTCTTTCGTGTACGATATCTCTCGAACGAATCAACCGCTTTTGACCAGCTTGGTGGCGATCGACGTGGTTTTTCAAGCTCAAAGGCGGATTAGTTTTTGAAGTTGATCGATAAAGAAACCACTTTAAAAAAAAATATTTCTTATTTTTTTAAGATTTTTCAAAATTTCTCAAAATCTATCGGTCCGAATCGGTTCAAATTCACAGGAAATGTAATTTTGAGGGAAATGTTTAGAACGCCGTTTAGTAGATTCCGATCGGTTTAAGGAAATGTAGGCATCACGCAGCTGCACGCATTTAACTTTATCGACGAATTTTTGTTATTTCGGCTTGCGGAAATCGTCAGATTATATATTTTTCATTATTCTTGAATTATTTCCTTCAAAATAAAAAAAAAATTAGCTACGCTCGAGAATGTCGAGATGACGTTTTTTTTTTACAACTTTGTTGCCCTCCCCTTTTTTTCCGTCACTCTCAAATTGTCAGATTAGTGGAATATACACTTTTTAGGATGTAATTAACTCACCCTACCTTAATCTGACGCGCTCGGGAATTTCTGATGGTCAATTTTTTTTTACTAAACTGATTCTGTCTCCTTCACGTGCGGCTTTATATATGGGCCTCATATTTTGTGGAGGTACTTAACCGGGTACAAGGTATCCCCCTATATATTAATCTGCCGCGCTTGAGTAAATCCCGAAATCCCCTCTTGGGCTCCCCTACCATTATTCCAACTATTCCAAAAAAGAATTCGTCTAATAACACAGCTAACTAAAATTTCATGTCACATTTCAGCAATCGTAACACAATTTGACAGAATAATACAAAAGAGTATTTTAATAACAAGACTGTACTACTGACTGATTTAGTTTTTTTATAAAAAAGGTCCCACGATCCCATCAAAGCTAAGAAAACGGCCATTGGTGGAAATAGTGTCAACTGTCTTGACGTATTGTTTTTATTATATGTATTGTCACAAGACAAATCGTAGTCAATTGTATTTTAAATACACAAATCATTTATTATAAAGCATCTTTAAACAGTGTCAATTTACACGCATCGCACGCTTGTTTTACCGGGAATAACATAATATACATTATACAAATCAGGAATTATAAACTAAGTTGGTCAAATTAAAGTCGAATCGTTCTCACAATCTCACATTTTTTATTTTCTATGTATCTAATAAATATCTATGTATGTAATAAATTATATTTAGAATTCTTCATTTAACCATATTCGACTAATTAGATGTCATTACATAAAGTATAAATTTAATGTGTCGCATTTAAACAGAATACTAGTATACATTTTCGTTACTTGTTTGTTATTATAATTACTTGTTTTATTTGTGTTTTACTGTCCTGTAGGTGAATAGAAAATCTTCGTAAGATAAGCCTCTAAATTAGAGTCAATTTGAATAATTAAGGGTAACAATAACAACGTAGGCGATCTTTCTCCGTATTATTAGTTTTTCGTAACAGAACACATTGTTATCGGACAGAAAAGATATTATGATTTGAGTTATGACTACTTACAGCTAACGCTTGTTCGGGACAATCAGGAGAAATATAGTTCTGGACAAATTATTAGTTCTGTAACAAACAAATACTAAAATAGAAGTTATAGGAATATTGGGAATTTCTCCTTTCAAATTAATAAAAATATTTATGACTCTTACACTAACGTATTGGCTTTTTTACACGCTTTATATTAGCTTCACCTGTATGTATGTATGTATGTAACCGACTCCTTCGGACTCGATTTTGACCCACTTTAAACGGACAGATTAATTCAAACTTTGTACACTTATAAAGAATCAGTGACAATATAATAATTTCATAGGTTTATCTCGAAAAGACAATGAAATTTTTTTTAAGTCCACAAAGCAATACGATTAAATTGAGACAACACGTATTGCTGCTAGGACTAAAAAGTGGAAAATAAATATAGTTAAAAAAACTATAAAACACGCTTTTTAACTATATTTATATTAAAGCGACTTCAATTTCCGAGAAAACTCTAATTTAGGTATATATAATCCTGCTATATAACTAGCCGTAAAGGGCATTACACAATGCGTGTTGACAAAAAGGAAACCATGGATTAACTGAACTTTTTAATTGTCCATTGAATGAACTGACAAATAGTTTGCATTATGTCAGTAACTATAAAATCAGTGGCGCTACAACCTCTTTAGGTCTGGGCCTCAGATATCTTAATCTGTTTCATGGTAATTTTTAAATCTAATAGGCAAGTAGGTGATCAGACTCCAGTGTTTGACCCACGCCGTCGACTTTTTGGTTAAGACATGTCGGTTTCATCACGATGAATTTCACCGTTCGAGCGAATGTTAAATGCGCATATAGAAAGAAAGTACATTGGTCTCTGCCGGAAATCGAACCTACGATCTCAGGGATGTGAGTCGCACGCTGAAGCCACTAGGCCAACAGTACTACAGTGTCAGTAACTACGTATATATGGTGCTTAAAATAGTTTTTTTTTTCTTTATTTTTTTCTATCTCGTGTTTATGTTTTAATGTAAATAAATATTAAATATTATAGTCACGATGTTTTTTAGTAAAATAAAAAAAAGAATTCTAGGAACACCCGCCATGTTGCCTATAAATGTTACAAATTTAAGAAAAAATTACAAAGTTAAGATATATTTGCGTCATTTGATTGCTTACAGAACATATGTGCTAAAAAAGTTTCTCCTCTCGAACTCCAATTCAATTCTGAACGTAGTTCTGAAGTTAGAGCAATCGTTAACATCCCATTATATTCAGACTAAAATGAATTATTTAGAAACGATCCAATTTGAATAAAATGCAAAGTGGTTCAGTATTTTCGTTATAATTGCTTAGATCAAATTTTATGGAAATTATATTTAATATCTGATATCGTGCTTCTTCGAAATTCAATTTGTTTGAACCGAAATGATTACTGTGCTATTATTAGAATGTAAATGTGATTGGAATTTACATATGATGTCCGAAGGTAGGTATGATATATTATTTACGGTTTTCCCACGGATTTTACATTAAATACCAAAATATATTTCTAAACATATACAGTCATAGTCTATACATATATCTATTATTGTAATCTCAATGTTAGGCGATGTACATAGATTACTACATTAATATATTAATTATTGTATTAAAGTTTTCATCTAAGGGTATATTAGCATCCTCCTTTTATCCTCAGTATTTGATTAAAATAAAATTAAAAACTTATGAAAGTAAAACTAATAAAATATTTGAATTTATTAAAGTTAATTTTATATGTTGAAAATTTTAATATTAATAACATAAAAATATTAATATTTGTCAATTAACAAATAATTTAATATGATGGTAACCTTTTAATTTAATTAATTATTACAATGAACATTTTTAATTCACTTAGAAAATGACCTTTAGTGTAATCCAGTACTAGTCTTACTCAATTAACAACGAATATTGCCTATTATGTGGCTAGACCGTTGTCCGGGGAATTTCGATAGCTAATTTTAATTCGCCTTCGAATTGCGTGACAATACCGAATACAATAATTATTTCATACACTTATAGTCATAATAAATATTATAAACGTACGTAATTTAAACTTATGTTAATAATATGGCGATACAAAGAAACCGGAAACGTTTTATTGATCATAAACCAACACAGACTACAAAGCACAAGAACATAGAAGATGTTTTATAATAATATTTTTATTTGTTAGATGGACTTGATAATTTGTATCGTGTCGCTAGAGTGATAATAAGACATTCTATAGGAATTAGAGAATTGATATAGCTATAGAGAAATATAATAAATACTACTATATAAGTAGAAAATGGTATGTAGGACATGTAGCAATGTAGCAGTAGGATGCCTGAAAGCAATGAAAAGCGTACTAAAAATAAAAAGCGTGAAAATATGATGAAAAACATAAGTGATAGATGCCTTACATTATGCCCTAAAACAGAAATGGCATATAGCAAGATGCATTGATAAAAGGTGGACTTCAAAGACAACTACATGGAAAGGACCAAGGGAAAAATGGAAAAGCGGGCGCCCCAGAAAAAGCTGGATAGAAGAAATGGTCTATAGCCATTTTAAGTTTTTAGCCGTGAATGGGTTCCGATCGACGGTACTGAAGGTAGATAGGATATAGGATAAACTAAAAAAATCTAAGCTGTATATTATACTTTTTATAATGATTGAAAAAAAAAGCCTTTTATTATTATTATAAAAAAATGTACTTATTTTTTTAAATCACGTATTTGCGTATAAAAGCATTAAAATTATATTTCTTTAATGGGTATACTTTACATCGTTTACATCGCTTAATCACTACCCAACATCAGCTGTGTTCAGCGAGAATCTGTTTACCTATAAATCGTTTCTATCTTTTCACAAAAGTTTGACAATAAATGAGGCAACAAAAGTTTTCTTTGGCTGTAACCTACTCTTTTTTTCAAGCAACGGGTGTTAGGTTAGATTTTATTATTCTTAAACTTATTCGCTGACCTAATATATAATAGACAACTGTGTAGACAAGAGTGAAGCTGCGTTTATCATCTTTATTAAAACGGGCGTAATTATGATTATCTTTCAATTGGTAATCATTGTGTTGTGATAATTTTAATACAAGCATTTTTGCACGCAGTTAGCAAATGTACAATTCAATATCTCGTGTTGAAGATGTAACGTTACCAAAATGAAAAGATTACAATATGATAAGCTATCACGAACACTGAATTATGGTATTATGTTATCAACGTACGTGGAATTTTTCTCTCATGTTGATCCGGAGATAAATACTGTTTGTAATGATCTTTGTATACATGTAATCTGTACAGATTTTCATGCTTTGAAATCGTGCAACATTGAAGATAAATACATTTTCTCTTTTTGAAATTCTCAACGTTTCTTGTCTGTGAAGTTTTGGGGTGTTAATAATCTGTGGCATGGTTGAAACGTGTTTTAATAATAAACAGTTAAAGGGCCTCATAGCCTAGCGGTCTTATTAAGTGGCAGCTAGATGAGGGGTTCGATTCCCGGTTCGAAGGCAAGTTTTAATTTAATTTAAATTTGTTCTCGGCCTTTGGGAGGGTTGTGCGGTACCGGGCGAGTGCTTAAACCGTACATGGAGGGCACGGTCGAATTTCTAAGGCAAGCAGTGAGTATGCTACCTAAGAAAGGAGACTGTGAAGGTTTAGAACGTAGCAGTACGTTCTAGGCCGAGGATGGCAATTACAAGTGCAAATTATAAAAATCTTATACTTGACGCTGGCTAATGCACAAACCGTGCCAGAGCCATAAAGAAAAAAAAACAGATTCTGTAGATAGTTAAATATAATAATAGCGACATTATTTGAATATCTCAATATTCTTCTCTCTACCTCTCGATCCAGACTCTTCTCGACTTCTACTAATTCAACGTGAAGGATGTCTAAAAGATATTTAGGTCGATAATACTTCAAGATACATGCATAAAAACTAACAAAATACAAAATGATAATAAGATTGCTAGTTTCAAGGCGATTATCTCTATTGAGATAATATAGGGCAGAGCTGTGTGCCAAGTGATAGTGCAGTCTGGATATCTCAACTCTCATAATGGGACGCATGTCCGAAAAAATCGAAGTACTACTATGTAGTAGTAGACTGGTAATAAACATTACTTACCTATGTGATATATCCAATATATATTTGTATATATATTCAGAAATGCATGTAAATATTAAAAAAGATACATTTAATTGAAAGTGAACAAAGATACAAATATATTATGGTATTCAAGTATATGCATATATAATACATATGTAAAACTATTATATATTATAACAAGCCTAAAGTATTATATTTATTAGGGTTATGATACACATATTTTTTAATTCCAACATATATGTACACGAAACAGTTTTGGCCGAGAGGCTTCAGCGTGCGAACTCTCATCCCTGAGGTCGTAGGTTTGATCCTCAGCTTTGCACCAATGGACTTTCTATTTGCGCGAACACTTAATCATACCGTAAAGGAGCATCGTGAACGGCATTGCTCCGATAAAAAAAATCTATGACATTTGTCAGATAGAAGGCAGATCCTTGTCTATAAAATAAAGTGCGTACAAAGTACACATGTCAGAAGTGAAACGTCTTTGGCAAACTAATTTTTAACTCTTGTTCATATTTATAAAAATCTAAAACTTTAAATTTCCGAGTAATTTAATTTAGTTCTTCGATAATAAAAGCACGTAACCATTTGAGATTTCAATAAATTATTTTGCATAAAATATAGAATACTAATATTTCATAAATTCTCTTATAATTTTTATAAGGTATCTCTCTCAATCGGTCTCAATCGCTCTCTCCCTTTTCTTCGACAAAAACGCTGTACATCTTCGTGACGTTTCGTAAAAAAATTACCCTCATGCGCCTAAAGAAGTTTCAAAAATATCAAAGAAACGAATCTGAGACCATTTAGAATTGTAGCGCCACTGGATATTATTAATTATTAATATATATGACAGAAATGAAACCGATAACCTGAATTAAAAACACCTAAAATTACTCAAGCATCATAATAAATGCAAGCGGAAATTGAAAACTTTACCGAGTTACAAAGCTGTCACGAGCAATATGAACTGATATTAACTTCATAGTGAAGAAACTACTTTTAGCTCGACCTTTAATGCAACTCTATGTTTATGAATCATATCCTGTATGATATTTAGGTATATAGAGATATTTAAAAAAAATACTAAATATCCAAAAAAATATTAGGTTATTTCTGTCAACATGGTTGTACGTTTAAATTTCCTTTAAATAAAATAAATCTGTAGTGTATTTTCTGCCTCATTTTTCTGTATCTGTTTCATGATTATTTGTGAATCTAATAGGCAAGTAGGTGATCACTGATCCTGCCTCCTGCGCTGTTGACTTCTGGGTCTAAGACAAGCCTGTTTCCTCACGATGTTTTTCTTCACCGTTCGAGCGAATATTAAATTTTTCCTTTTCTTAAAGGAAAATCAAAATGTCTATGTCTCTATAATGTTTAACGAATGACTCATAATTAATTGATTTAAAAATAATAAAACAATATTGAAGTATTTCCGAACCAATTCGAATTAGGGTCCTTCAAGAAAAGAGCGTACCAAATCTTAAAAGGCCGGCAACACGCTCGCGAGCCCTCTGGCATTGAGAGTGTCCATGGGCGATGGTATCGCTCAACATCAAGTGAACCTCCTGCCCGTTTATCCCCTGTTCTATAAAGAAAAATAAAACATAACATAATAACCAAAATCGGAGTTCAAATTTAAATACAGACATAAAACAAAAAACAACAAATACCTAAGCAAGCTTCCTTCACTGCCCCATGTTGGCCCATGCTTTGTTTTCGCCTATAAGGCTGGAATGGGCTACCAATTGTACATCGGAATTCTTTAAAGCGAAATTAGAGAATTATCACTGAATAAATTAAAAGCACTCGTTAATCGTAAAATAATCAATAAAGCTTTCTATAAATTTGACGTATATTTAATTTTAAACGATCCTAATCCTTGGGATTTATTAGCTCCAACAATTTGTATGACTCAAAACTTAGCGATTAAAACGAGTGGCGGAGAGTTTCTTGGCAGTACTTTTTGCCCGCTCTACGCCCTTGACTTGCGGACTGGTAGTAAATGTAAATTTAGAATCAATTTAACATTTTTTTCTGTTGACGTTCATAAGTGTAAGTGACACACGTCGTCTCCTTGTTTATCATTAGAGAAAATAATCGATGTAACATGTTACTTAAATATATTCATAACATGTTAACTAGTCAGATACGAAAGCTCAATCATATCAATGTGGTCCGTGTGATGATTTGAATATGGTGAAATTATTCGAACAATGTCAGAAATGCTTATTCAGTCGGATGTTACAAAGGATATAGGGTAATTGCCTTTTGGTATTCTTGAGTGGTATTCGGATATAAGAGATCTTTATCGGTTTATTACTTTATTTATACAACTACGTGTATGCATAGAATTATACAAGAAAATATGAGATCACAAATTTTACATACATATCAATTTTATTAGAACATAAACAATTTTATTAGAAATAAGGAAAAAATTAAACAAGTCACCATAAAATAAAAAAAGTTATGGTAAAAAATAAAAAAAGTTTTTTTGAGGTTTGAAGTTTTCATTTGTTTTTGACGATAAATAAAGTACCATTCAGGACGAAACTTACTGTATATATATCATTATAAGTCTATATTTATGTTCCTTGCTTTTATGTGTTTTCTATCATATTTTTTTTAGTTATGTAGTTTCTATGTTCTTATATTAAATTGACGTGATTGTGTGTAAAATTTGTAATGTCACATTTTCTTATTTTTTATAAGCTTGCCTTATTTAAATTAAATATGTCAATAATGAAATGTATCGGATATTCGGAAGTCTAATAATAATAGTTAGGAATTTATTTTTCCTAACAAGGCACTTTTATTTACTTGTTAAATACTTTCTTACAATATTTTTCGCAATTAGATTAAACCGACCAATTAGATGACCCGTGAATTACATATGGCCTAGGCGCAAATCTATAACAAACTTCAGTCCTACCTTGAAAAACAAGTCATAAACTCTAAACTTAAGAAAACCTGAAGTGCGTAACAAATTACGAAGATTTAACGCCAATAAATTTTATCGTTTCAGTTATTGTTTCCAAGACGATTTCCAAACTTTATTGGTTTTATTGCATTGATAATAAAGTTTATTTTTGAGTGAGATTTGGAAATTAAGATGAGTAATTTTTAAAGGCAAGGTCTTCAGACGGCTTGGGGTCGCTTGATAGGAAATAACGTTTTTATTGCCTTCCTATTATATCATAAACGAGTTAACATTTAACATAGTCAAACATTTATCTGTTAATCAATAAATTTTAAAACAGATATGTATTATATTATTGATAAAAATAAAATAATAAATCAGTTGCGCTACATCCTCTTTAGGTCTTGGCCTTAGATTTTTGAATCTGTTTTAAATCTTGCTATTAATAATTTAATAGGCTAGTAGGTGATCACCCTCCAGTGCCTGACACACGCCGTCGACTTTTTGAGTCTAAGACATGTCGGTTTCCTCACGTTTTCCTTCTCCGTTCGAGCAAAGTCCATTGGTGCACAGCCGGGGATCGAACCTACGACCTCAGGTATGAGAGTCGCACGCTGAAGCCACTACGCCAACACTGCCAATTATATTATTGATTTATGTATTTATTCACTTTACATTCTCAATTTGCGGCCAAATTAATTTCATGAAATTCAACTGGTATTACATCGGCTTTCATATTTTTTATGCTAATAGACAAGGAATGCTCTTATTTTTAATTTTTTAAGAGGTATTATAAGTTTGACATGTTTGTGTCTTTGGTATCGCAACCATTAAACTTAAAGCTTTCGTGATCGAAATGGTTGTTTGTTATAATTTTTAAATGTCATTAGCGCAGTTTGTTAGATGTAATGAGTATTTACTTTGATTTCAAACATGTTTGATCATTTTGAACACCCACGCCACTCAGTTACTCCGATTGGGCCTGAAGGGTTTTCTATAGAACAGGGTGCAAAAGAGCAGAAGACGCACCTGAGGGCACATGAGGGTTTACAATGCCGGTAGGTTCGCGATTGCGTTGCCGGCCTTTTAAGAATTGTTACGCTCTTTTCTTGAACCAATTCGCAAATATTCTGACGGGTCACATATTGGTGGTTCATAATTATTTAGTTATAAAGCTATGTTTAAATAACACATTAACTATATTATTAGGTTGGGAGTGACTGAATAAACTGCAAAAGTTTCCACTTAATGTTGGGTTACATTACCAAATTGGACTTTATTTGCTTGCTTTTAAATTGACGAAAGTTCGTACTAACATTATTATTTTAAACGCCCACTGATACCGCCTCTGTTCCCTACACACATAGTGCAAAGTCAGTCATCAAGGGTTTTTGTTCAATTCCCGGTGAAACATGGTTTGGCAAGCACAAATATTGATGACCACCAATTAAAAATATCCTGCTCCATATTATTGTTATAATTTTATATTGCATTTTAAATTGTGATTCATAAACCTTTAAAGCGCGATACAGGCATCTTGCCGCTTCAAAACGCGTCAATACAAAATGTACGTAAGCGGCACGTTGTTAATTATACTCAAGCGGCGTGGCAAAGGCACGTCACCAATATCTTCGGTGTCTCTGCACATTAATGAGTTGCAGCAAAGCGAACGCATCTTCGTCATCTGAAGAGGAAGACATGCTATCACGATAAAATCAGCCTGCGTTAATGACACTTTGTGCCGTCTCTTCGCCTCTTTTATATAATTTAAGTCGCATCCGTGCCTTATCTGTTCCACGTCGGCTCTGCGCCTGCGCGCCTTCACCTTACGCCTTTCTGTATGTTTCGCGCCATAGGTTAGTTTATTTTTATTTTGGACATCGGAAATTTTTCAATGTTACTTTTAATTTTATTTATGTTAATCTAGCACTTCTTGCACCCTTAGTCACTTATTTTTTTCAATGCTTGTTGAAGCATTGCCACTTCTTGCTTCCTAATAATTTATTTCACTTGTTTTTATATAACGAAGATAAACTAAACAAATAAATCATTATGAAATAAGGCCCAAAAAGTTAAGTTTATATCATCATGTTATCTCGTACATCGTGGTATACATGTAACAAAGAGAAACAGTAGGTAATTTATTATTTCTACGCACGAAACGAAAGGTAAATAACCTAGCAAATACTGTATTTGCTAGTTTATTGGTAACCTGGTGGATTATTCGTACTCACGTTTCAATGTCTCTCATTGTTAATGCGTCCATCAACATAAATTCGTTCACTATTCGTGACCAATCGCGATAGTATTTATTACCTATTGTGTATTAACGATAAGTCTACATATTAATATATATTCATTTGAAATGAAGGTGTTTATTGTGTCTGTTGCCCTGCGCCTGAACTTGAGGTGTTACGGTTGTGTAACATCTCCATTGGTATGTGAGTCCGCGGACATACTTATGCTATACCAACTGTAAATGGCTAGTCTTAATATATTAATTTTATTCTAAAAGTACGCTTATTGCCTGTAAAAAAGGTTATCGATATAATATATTTGGTCCTATCAATGTGTTTAGGTGCCTTGTTTGAAATTTACAGTCTTAGTGCAAGCAATTTGATTTTGTAATGTTACTTTGCTTTATGAAGAAACTATTATCACTAAACTATGTTTATGTCGGAGTATTACTGACAAATGCCATTGTCATTATATCTCACAGAGCTCATACATTAACGATGTCAAAGTCTAATCAGTTTAAAAATTAATTATTGTGGTTTATTCGATTTGCCAATATTATTAGATCGTGAAATAAACGAATATTTGATTGTCCATAGTAATTTATAATTATTATTGTCAAATAGTAATTTATTATATCCGTGCAATGGCGTTAGTGTCAGCTGCCATTGTCATTATAATTTAATAACATCAATGTCAAGTTCAAAACCGTCAAATGGTTTTTTTTTTTTTTTTAATTTATTTATTAGCCGGATACAAAGTCCATTGGCAAATGGTTTATTTGATTTGACAATGTTGCTAGATCTACAAATTAACAGACTTTTTATTAGTCTGTAGTACTAGACATTTTATAGTCTTTATTATTTATTTAGGAGCATTGGTGCTAGTGTAAGCTGCCATAGTTATTATAATTTAATAACATCAAAGTCAAGTTAGTTCAGAACTGTCAATACTAGTGGTTTATTTGACTTGCCAATGTTGCTTGACCTATAAATTAACGGCTATTCAAAGGTAATATATTATCACATTAAACCTTTGAAACTTGATTGTACGTTTGTAATACATTTAAAATACTTAGATAAGTATTTTAAATACCAATCTCCAGTACATTATTTCAAGGATACAATTCTAGTTTTTGCTTTAGTCGGAAAGCTACTTAGAAATTCTGAAATCCATTGCAATTTATATGCAATGCACCACTCGTGACGGAAACTGTTTGAAATAGTATTTTTACTGCAATTAATGTGCGTTCTTTAGGAACTACGAAGCTTAATTAAAAATTTATAAAAGCTTAAACGGACACTCGTATCGGGCTATAAATTCACACGACTTATTGCTAGAGTATAAAATAAAAGTCCATTTTAAAGCGTATTTAGAAATCGTATTTATTTATTCATATAGTCACTTGTGTCAAACTATCTAAAAGACGTTAAAAAATCAGCTAAAACAAGTGAAAATATTTAATTACAGTCGGTCTGAACATAACAAACCTAAGCCGTAGTACTTCTGTACTACGGCTTAGGTATTGTAACTTATATTGTATAACGTTATTTTTAAGTTTTGTTATTCTTATCTCTCTTATTCTGAACTGAGACTCCAGGTTATATTAGACGCCAAATATTTGTTAAATTAAAGTCATCACTTGCTTTATATAATTTATAACAATTAAAACACTTGTATTGTAAAAAATTTAAATTAAAAACTTTCGTCCATGTAAAATGCTACAAAGATGCAAGAATCGTATAAAGTATCAATAAGCCACTTCTTCCTTCTATGTAACATTATTGTTTAGTTTATAATCATTCCAAACACAAACCTTGCATCTTAGAAACACACTTTGCACCTAAGAGAAAAAGCCCTCGTAGTTGCGTCGCATGGGTCCACCAAGCAATACCCAAAAATAATGGAAATCGTCAAGAGTGGATATGTGTAAAAGTAATTAAGATGGTCATAAAGATCAAGGGACGTGACGAACTCAGCCTAAATGAAAAAACCCGAATTATTTTAATGAAACTTTTCGTTTCATAAAACTCCTAAGATTATTAAACTTACCAATGTAAAAACACTACTGACCTATAATTAAAATAGATGACACTAAGTCTAGTTCAGAAATATGTTTTATGGGGATGATATATAAAATATTTGTTCCTATACCTCGGTATATTTCAACAGAAAACAAATGCTATACACCCTGTGTGTATTTGTGTCAACAATCAAAGTTTATATTATTAGTTAGAATTCTAGATTTGACTCGAATGAATTCCTATTAATTACTGTGTAAGTCAAAACTTGCATTGGCTTCAATCAATAAGTTAAGTAGGTTGTTCAACTAACATTACAACCATACTTTCATGTAGTAATAATTTTGAAGTACGTTTTTAAGTATGGCAATTTTTAAGTGTGTGGCAATGGTGGTTTTTGCTACGTATCTTCATGAGACTTTCGTATCACATTTTAGTATTGGTCACTATCATTTGACATATTCAGTTTAACATTGACTGATTGTCTTTTATTTATTTTGGGAAGGTTTAGTTTAACTTGTTTGTTTAGCTGTAATGGTAGAAAATAAGTATAAATAAATAAATTTTCTATTATTTTTCTTTATTTATCAACCCTTTGACACGTCGTCTCTTTTTTGACAAATAAGCTTTATGCGACGCGATTTTTAATCATACTTTCGATGTTTCTTTGTGCGGTAACACAGAAATATATTGATGAATGGAATTCAAGTGTTAGTAAGGTACAAAATGTAAAGTAAAAGTTTACTAATAATTAGTTGTAGGTTCGTGCTTATCCTAATTATTTTAATTATCGTTGCAACCTGTACACATTATGCTAAAATTCATATTACTGCATGAAATGTTTTAATATTTATTTAAAACAAATTTTGAATATTTATGAGGCTTAATACTGTAGAATTAAGGTAATGCTTTCATATGAAGCATAAATTCATATTATTTTAATACACAATTCATTGGGTTTTTCGAGCTAGCTGCTAATACCTTTCGCTGCTGGAATTTTATGGTTTTCAATGTTTTATGATATATCTATGCAGTATCTCCTTTGCACAATGTGTCGCACGGGACAAACACATTTTTGAATCTGTTTCGTGGATATTTTTATAAAAGTTCTTGCACGAACTCTGAGCTTACACCCCTAGGTACCTAATTAACTAACTGCTAAGATAGGATAATAATTATATAATACGTTTACAGGCGACACAGAACAGCATATAAAACAGCTCCAGACGGTATAAACATAAAAATCTCAAGCTTTTAAAAGACATATGGGAAGTAAATAACTATAAACTGAAGTGCTCCATATTGAATTACGTAACACTAAAATTGTTTGCCTTCACATTTAAAGCTCTTTAATCTTGCGTAACCCGTTCTATAAAAACTCTGTTTATGATGTGTACAAACTGTTCAAAAAATTTGCATTTACTAAACGAAAAAGGGAATAATAAAGTGAATTTGATAAACGTTATTTACATTATTTAAAAGAAGATTTGATAAACTAATGTACGAACTACAATCTAATTTTTATTCGTGTTAGCCACCAAATGTATGATTTTTATCGACCATATACTTGAAAGCTTGCCAATAATATACTGGGAAATTCGAAGCTTTAGTGATTTTTTAATATGAAAAACTCAGCAATAACGCGAAAGTTGCCTTTGGTTAAAACTCCAGTAGCCACCACTTGCCATAAAGTTTCACAAAGTTTTACTTAGCAGAATCAACTTTCTAAGCGTTTTGAATCAACTTGTAAAAAAACGGTACCTAACTAGTTATCTTTATATGTTGGGTTTAGCGTGAAAAAGGTCCACAGTTTATTGAGCTGATATTTATGACTTATACAGTGTAAACTCTATAAAACGACACTCAAGGGACCGAGCACGACGTTGACGTTACAAAGAGTTATCGTTAAATAAAAAGATGAAAAATCTGTATAAGAAAAAGAAAAAGTTTATTTCAGACTAGTGTTAGTAATTACATAAAAATGTATGTCTGTCGTATGATGCCGACAGTTCAGTAAGTTGAGTTTATAATGGGATAGGACAATAAAGCGACAAAAAAATGTACAGAGTTTTAACTAATTTTGGCAACTTAAAAAGGACTTTTTATTATTCAATTATCGTTATTGAGAGTGGGGCTATGTAGAGTGTGTCATTGTATGGAAGATAAGCTAAACCAACCAAAGCCGAGTGATTTCGACGCTTTATGGACTTTATCGTTAAATCGAGTGACGTTACATGGAGTTTACACTGTATTTTATTAAATTTACAAGAATTTCATGAACCCACATGTGTATACTAACTCGGATAGCTTCAAGATTGTCTTCAAATTGTTTTTTTTTATTACATGAGGAAGTATCTTTCAACACCTGACTTTTTTATTAAAGCAAACCCCTACATATCGCTTTAAACGCCGGATGCAATAATTGCATTTCGTTATTAGTAAATTATTCTCGCAAAGGATTTTAGGGTTAAATTAAATTTGTGGTATATGTAAATTTCCGGCAGAAATTCACAGTAATATTTTATTACGACCACTCGCTTCTAAACATCGTACCTACTAATTTTTCACTTTTATTTACTTATTGTATATTATTAAAGAAAACACAAAATGTTTCTATGTTTGTAACGAATAAATACAAAAAATGTTTCAATTACAATTGTATATTATTTTTTAGAAATATAAACTATAATATGATGGGATAGGCAACAAAATTGAGTTGGGCCTCACATTTTTGTATCTGTTTCACGATCATTTTCTTTTTTATAGGCAAGCAGGTGATCAACCTACTGTACCTGACACACGCCGTCGACTGTTTGAGTCTAAGACATCTCATCAAGATCTTTTCCATCACCGTACCGAATATTACATGCGTACATAGACTGAAAGTCTACCTAATAACTCAAGGAAGAGAGTCGCTCCCCCAAGACACTAGGCCAGCTCATAATATTACTTATTTAGTTTATCTTTTAAATGATATATGTGCCTGTTAACAAGCCCTGTCTATATACGTGATTGACTTGTGGGGACATTGGCTCAATAAATTGGAAAATTGGTTAGCAATTGCTTACATAATTCAATTGTCGGAAATTGTGTTGTGTTTACAAAAGAAACATGGAATTTGCTTCAATGATTCCTATTTCATTTGCCTTAAGATGTCGATGTTAATGCAGTTTAAATATTTACAAAGAGAGTCTCATTATCATAGTATAAATACAAATAATTTATTGTTTTTACATCACTGTTGATGATAACCTCGTATGTCAAAAATCCATTTATTTTTTAATTTTGTAAACTCTTTTATGAAGTAAGGACTTATTTATGTTTTTAATAATTCCTTTTTACCATCTAAGACTATGGACAAAATCACATAATTATAATGTAACGAACATTTTAACAAAACAAATTCGTTTCCTCGTTGTAATGTTTGGTTCTCTGGACATACGAGGTTATACTACAGTGACGAAAGAACGTAGATACCTTTGTATCTAAGTAGTGACATAATATAATTTATTATGTTCCTCAGTTGTTGCGTCCTTTCTTTAAGCAATATTTATGCAAGTCATGGGACATCCTAACCAATGTAGTTATAATTGAATAAGTATTTTACTTTGATGTACTGTATCTATACCGAAAAAAGGCTATGCCAGTCCTTTCGCGAGTTGTTTATATGGTAGAAATGAGTAAAACGCCGTCGTTATTACTTACAATATAAATAAATGTGTCTATATTGAGACTGAAGATGTAATTTGAGAGAAGGGGGAAGGTTTGCACATCTCCTACCACCTATGTAGGCCGCACTTTCTCTAGAATGATACCAGTATCACCGAAATCACGTATAAATTTCTGGCATTTAGCCAGTATTGGAAAATTACTAGAAATTTTCATCCGAGGATTTATTCTAGCGTCTATTGGGAACCAATTAAGATAACGAGATACGAAATATGTAATCAAATGATGGAATTTAAATGAAGAGGGTGGGAATACGTCTCCTTATAGCGACGTGTAATAACAATGCTTAATATATACAGTCGTTTAATTTATAATAAGCAATTACTGTTTGGAGTAGGTACGCAGTGGGTAAAGAGTAGATACCGTTCTTCGTTTGATAATTCTTATTAATGATACCCAACCACACCCGCAGATATGGAGGTACTTTATTAATATATTCTAATACATAAAATTCTCGTGTCACAATGTTCGTTCCCATACTCCTCCGAAACGGATCGACTGATTCTTATGAATGTTTTTATGCATATTCAGTAAGTCTCAGAATCGGCTACTATATATCTTTCAAACCCCTAAGTGTCCACACCAAAAATGTGTTTTTATGTGGCATTAAAAAATAGATACAACCCTTAATTTTCACCCCTCAACGATTTTTTTTATTATACTAGATAGTTATTTTTATTGCACAAAAAAATGTTTCCTAGAAATAATATACGTGGCAAAACAACAACAAATATAATATCAATAATTAAGATTTAACTTAAGAAACTTTCAGATTTTTTGTAATTATTTTTGTTTAAATCTTATTGTACTTAACTTTTTTTATCTCTTTTAATCAAGTTTCTTGTAAGATTATAAGAGCTGATAACTGCTGGCACGATGCTTTTGACCTTTTAGCTATGATTCTATGTTGTATTTGTATATATATAAAGTTTTTTTAGCTTTATTCTTATAGATACTACAGCCGCATATCAGTACATGACCTTACCTCAAAACGTATTGTTGATAACACAAATAGCAATAAGTCTGCAATATGAAACTCATACCTGCTGCTTATTAAAACGGGAAACTTTCGTTATGAACTCCCGCTTATGTTACATGCTATTTCAGCTTATTGCTTTGATGTATTTGTTCTATTCTAAATAGATTTTTTCCTTGTGTTGGTATTTATATGATTATGTGCGAAGATATGTTTGTAAAAAGTTTTACTTTTCAAGTGCGTTCGTGATTAATTTAATTCCATAGGTATTTTCGAATAATATTGATTTTATTTTAGAACCTAGCTTCTGGTATTTTTTTCGAAAATATTACGAATACAAAAAATCAAGAAAAAGAAAAACAAATGTATATTCAATTCACTTTTTGCGATAATGTTAACCTTTTTCTAAAATTACAGAATGGAGCACACAGCCGAACTTGCGTTACAGATCGGGATTGTGCGACATAAAATTGTCACACTTTGTCACACTATCTCAGTATTAAGAGCCCTACAAAAGGAGAGGCCAAAATAAACTGGCGTTCATTGAGCCAACATTGTAAACACAACGATAAAAACTAAAAAACAACTCTTCAAGAAAACATTTGTATTCGCGCGCCAAGATATCATTGGCTAATAAAACAAACCTCATTTGAAAGTTTCAAGCGCTAAACTTAATAAGGAAAGCGATCTTTATGATTTAAATCTAAAAGCATTCTTCTACACACTCGCTTAGAAATATACTACTTCAATGAAATTATGACTTAGTATTATGACGTAGGCAGAAGAATCGACCAGCGATCATCGCAATCATTCGTAAACGCATTAATAAAAATCAGTAACAATGTTTGTAGAAATGTTAAATGAAATTATTATAAAAATTATCATGAAATGATTATTTTAAAAACAAATCTACCAACCTATATTTTAAAATGTATTCAATCTTAAAACTCACTAAACCTAAATCTGAGTCTTTCCACGTGCCCATACTATTCTAAATAATTCAATTTTATTAAAATGAATGCAATATCGTGGCACATTTTGCAATTTCCAATAAGATGGCTCTCTTGAGTGTATTTGTATATGCATACGAATGTTTGCCTAATGCTATACAGTTGTTTCTGCCTAAGCCAATATGTTATTATATCGGTTCTTCTTAGACAAAAAGGATTGAAATAGGTTATAGTGTGTGTGTGATTGCGTGTTCCATTAATACACAAAGTTTGTGGGAACATGTTTGTGTTTAGCTGCAACACTACGAAAGTGTTTCAACTAATTTATTTCAAGTGATAATATGTTCTTTATAAGAAAATCTTGACTCCAGTCAGTACACAACTGATATTTTATGGACGACAATATCAAAAAACTTTTCTTAATAAAAAGCAGAGTGTAAAGGAATCGTTCAAGAATATTAAATCATAAAATACTGTACATATTTTATAAAAGTACTAGCAAAAATATGTTCATAGTCTAATGTAATACCTGCACAACACAAACATCTATTCCATACCATCGGAAATCACTTCGAACACGATACACGCTTTCCTGCAACCGACATAAGCTCACTTATCATACCATATTCCGGCAAATTGAAATTTGATAACGGACAACCTATAGTGGGTGAATTCTGCTTAGCTAAATTTTTACAGCATTTTATTCGTGCAATATTTGTAGTACGATTTTATTACTGTACAAAATCTGCATTTTGTTACACATTACACATGGTTTATTTTATTTTGAGCCTTATTTATTTCCTGAGATACACATATACTAGGTATACATTTCAATTTCTTCTTAATAAACTGTAACTATCTTAATTAATATCTAATTATCCTATGTGTATGTGTAAATATCTTTTTTCAGTTAGTATGTTTCAGAAACCCTTTAAGATAAAGGCCTCCTCCAAGGCTTGCCATTATTATTTTTTTACTAGCGGCCCGTCCGTCTTCGAACGCATTTATGTTTTAAACATTTTTTTAGATATTATGTTCTGTAATATTTTTGAAAATTTTTGTTCTATCATCAATAGTTTTCGCAACGCATGCGATGGAATATATTTTATAGACCTTTTTTACACCTTGGGTAACATTATTGTAGTTTTAGTAGGAATCCTTATTTTATCCTTACAATTAAAGCCTATATTAATCAGTGACAATCTAATCTTGAGCCAATTGGTTACAAAGATACTTACATACAAATCTTTCCTCTTTATAATATTAGTATAGATTAGGCCCACTGTTTAGGTTTGTCCAGTAAAGCAAAGAGTGATTTTTTCATATTTTGTCTGCTAGCCCTTTCTCTATTTCCAAAATATTTCCAAATTATTCTATTTAAAAAAATGATGAAAGTTAGAAAGATGATTATTTTCCTTAGTAACTTCTTTCATTGCTTTTGTGTGGTATGATGATCACATAGTTAGATGACATGACTCTTACAAGATAAAAAACCTCTGCTTACTCGGTTTAGGCCCATGTGCAACAGTGTACCAAGAATCGAAAAAACCTTGAAAAGTTAACAGTAACTTGTATATGATAGAAAGCGGATGTTAAATTGTAATTTAAAAAAAAAAACTTGCTTAGTAACGGCAAATTCGGCCCTCCCAGTATTGCTTACTTGTGCTTAAGTACTTCATTATAATACTGGCAAAATAAAAATCAGTAATTGGCTATAAGTCAGAAAGTAATATACATTTTCTATACAGAAGCTGAAGATTTTTGGTAATCAATAAATATTGAGGGACCATGCCGTTCCCGAATTGTTGTTCCCTTGGGTTAATCCCAATACAGATTGAATGAATCAGTGCATGACCGTCCTACACGGTACCCTCTTGACAGAAGATCGGTAACGTAACTTAAGTAAATTTGACAAATTTATTTATTTAAGAGAAGTGATTTATTTAACACTTTCAAATTTCTCTAAGTTTAATTTGGTCTAATCTTACGCAGCTGAATATAGAAAAATGGTTCCGTCCTTAATCATATTAAAAATACGTTCACATAAAAATTTCCGTATCGTGTATTATAGGAAATCTCTTTATAATGAAAGCCTTACATAATGTAGCTTTTTATTTTTTTATTTATTTATTTACGAGTATAGTCTTATATCAGAAATACAAAATATATATATATGTCAGAGATTAGGTTATAATAGAACACGGTGTAATTTGTTTGATTACAATGGCAACACCACGCAATATCATAGACATCTTACAGGTTGTAAAGTGTCAATGTGTCAATTGTCAAAGTCAAGCTGTCAGTAGTGCGTAGAATCGATCGTGAACAGCTTTAGTTGCTTTCCGATCGGCGCCTGCGCCGGACGTGCGCACTGACTGTATTTAAATATTAAGTAATAATGTCGGGCGACGGTAGTGATACTAACTATGTAATTATTAATCGCGTTGAACCTCCGACATATACATTATAACTATTATTTTTCTTAATCTGCGATAACCGATTCTGTGTGCCCATGGGCAAAGGCCTCCCCCATTGTCTTCCATTTTTCCTTAACATACCAATCTCGTCCAGACCGTACCGTCGTCTTAGTCTTTCCAGCCATTTACATGATTTCATCGGCCCGCCAGTTAGATTGCCTACCTCTGTTTCTTTTATGGCCCCTTGCTTGCCATAGTGTCACAATTTTGCTCCATTTATCTGCTCCTCTTATGGTATGTCCAGCCCATTTCCATTTTAGTCCTTTTGTTTTATATGCAACGACAGCAAACCCTGTTTTATCTCTTAAATTCTTGTTCCTTATTTTGTCAATTCTTCTTTCCAAGGCTCTCTTGGTTACGCTTAATCTTTCACATTGTGCTTTGGTAAGTGCCCATGTTTGGCAGCCGTATGTGAGAATTGAACAGTTTTCTCTTGACGTGCATGCTTGTTTGACTATTTTTCATAACTTCTTTTAGGGACCACTATCTCTTCCATGCATTTCCAATCTGTCTTTTTCCTTTTAGTTGAACCATGGTTGGATATTAGTTGACCTAAATATAGATATTCTGATACACAATCTATTTTTATTTTTTTATTTATTTACACTTCGTTGCAAATATAAGAAACACAATACATAAAAATTATAAGGGATGCAACGGGCGGCCTTATCGCTAATAAGCGATCTCTTCCAGGCAACCCTAGTTAAGAGAAAAACTAAAAAAAAAGACACATGATGCTTGCGAGAAGTGCAGAATCCTTAATCTAAAGTAATACAAAAAAAAATTAATATGTGAATGTAATATAATGTAAAATCTATTGTGTGGTGTTCAAAAAAAGTATTCATTAGCAATGTTTCTAACTGGCCAATTCTAAACATTTTCAGTGTTACCTACGTATAGTAGTTGTACCATCCCGTTTTTGTGAACGACAAAAAGATTTATAGAGAAAAGAGACATGTAGTTATTAAATAAAGGACTGAAATAAATATACAAATACTTTCTCTTGCCAACCAAAAATATACCGTAAGTCGTAGGTTCCAGCCCTGACCTTGAGATACAATGAAATTATAATGAGGACACCCGTATGTCGTATTCACAAATGTTTATGATATGTGTCAGGCGGCGCCAGTTCACCTACTTCTTTACCTCTATCTATTACTAATATTCATTTAATAAAAAAAAACGTGTGTGTACTTATGTGGACGCGTTAGAAGTTATACTCCTTTGGCGTAACAGGATAATCTTTTCAAAATTTTATTCGACATTTGTAGAAAAAACTAAAACAATAGAAAAAACTAAAATGTTGACTTTTTTTTTAGTTAACTTCAGGGTGTCGGTTTTTTGTGACGGTGTGCGCGGACCGTAAAATTTACTCTCATCATTTTCCCTAACCTGCCAAAAGAAGTATAGCTTCAAAACTAATCCAAAGAAGGATTTGGTAAGGGATGCTACTTGTGTGGACACGTTTGCCCCGTCTCACCTCCCTTTGACAATCAAAAAAGCTGGTGCAGCCGCAGAGCCGGCAGAAAATAATAGACGGCTTAAATAAGAGCCCAACTCCGATTTTGTTGTTTTGGAGTAGAGACTCTTGGGCCTTGGGTTGAGGTGCACAACCGCTAATTAAGATTTAAGTTGGCGCCTGGTAGATAGTACCGGTGACCCCAGCTGGTGCTTTCCTCGCTCAACGAATAAGTATCGCAATACAGCGAGGAAATGCTGCCAGCGTTAAAGGTACCGCTACAGGAACCAAACTTTTTAAATTCATTTAAATTTTCTTTTAATTATTTGATTATCAAAATTACGATATATTTTGTTCTTCAACAAATGACGAGATGATGTATTCGAATTTGCGAAACGATTAAGCTCCGGAAACCGGATGTTTGCCTCGCTCAACATCCAAGGGTTATAAATTACACATTCGGATGTACTCTATTACATTTTCGTAAACGGTATTAAATATGCTACATTTATTACAAGTAATTTGTTAAGGATTAATTAATAATACAGTCTTCCATTTCATAAGGCAAAATATTGTCGACAGCGTTCACCCATACCATTTTTTAATTCACTGTATTAGCAAGAATTAATCCGTGCACATAGAAAAATTGTATTACAAGTAGGCTACAAATGCACGGCCTTACGGATTATAAGACAAATCTTAATATATATAAAAATCGCGTCACATTCTACTATCTACCTAATATATAACCGATTTCAATCAAATTTGCACACAGTGTGCAGTTTGATCTAACTTAAAAGATACAGATAAGATAGCTAACATCTTAATTATACATTAGTGCATATTATTTGTTTATTATTTGACAGTCACAATTCTAACAGATGGCGCTGTGTTGAAAGTACCAACGTTTCACATAAGCTACAATTTAATGGCATAACCAACAAAAAAGCATGGTGATCACGATGACTGGTGTTCTCTTACCGTTTCCCTTTAATAGTTTACTAGTAATATAACAAAAACGTTAGCCACAGCATCGCTTGGCCGGTTCTGCTAGTATAATATAATACAATGTAAATCACAAATCTATATATATAAAAATGAAAACCGTTTTCCGTTGTCACGACATAACATGAAAACGGCTTGGCTGATTTATCTGATTCGTTTTTTATAATAATCCTTGAAGTACGAGGATGGTTCTTACGGAGAGAAAAATTAAAAAAATTTTTAGTGAAAAAGTCTAAAAACAACACTTTTCTATATTCCCATACAAAATATTCCTAATAATATTTAAAGGCAATTTGAACTTTAATACCATAAATCATAAAGTTCAAGTGTTAGTGGAGGGGTTCCGGGAAGGTAAATTTTTATTTTTTGACATAATGTATTTGTTGTATTATCAACTTACTTTTTTTATCTTACTAGCTAGACCGGTGTCCCGAATAGCAGAATAAAGATAAAGAAAAAAAAATAAAGAATCGACTGTTAGGCGGTACGATGTTCGCCAGGCCAGCTAGTAATAAATAATGAAAGTAACTCAATTAAAACTCAATTTGGTTTATAGAGTAAAATTCGGTCAAATCTAGAGGTTAAAATCTATAGAAAGCTTTGACCACAGCAGTTCGTTTGATCTACACAAATTAAATTTCTGAATCGCTCAAGCGCACAGAATCGTCAAATCACTGACAAGAATTTGGAGAATCTTTATTCATTTAGAATTACTGAAGCGACATAATTATCCCGAAAAGAAATTTTGAGTTTACAGGACATTGTTGAAGCCAAATATGTATATTAAATGACGGTATTTAAATTATTTTAATAATAAATAGTCCTTATTTTTTAGTCGTTGATAATTATTAAAGCAATAACTTATTATTATTATTCTATTACCCTTTTGCTTACAGCATCAAACAATAAAGCCTTTATACACACAAATCATAATAATAATCAGTGGCTCTACAACCTCTTTAGGTCTGGGCCTCAGATTTCTGAATCTGATTCAAGATCATTTTTCAATCATACGCAAGTAGGTGATCAGCCTCCAGTGCCTGACACACGCCGTCGACTTTTTGGGTCTAAGACATGTCGGTTTCCTCACGATGTTTTCCTTCACCGTTCGAGCGAATGTTAAATGCACATAGAAGGAAAGTCCATTGGTGCACGGGGCGAACCTACGACCTCAGGAATGAGAGTTGCACGCTGATGCCACTAGGCCAACAGTGCTATATATACACACAAATGTTTAGATTAATTTTTACTATGATAAGTTCTTGGCACTTTCTTTCATTATGATACATTTGTAAGAATAATGGATACTGAATAAATAATAAGAGAATTGTGTGATTCTTAGCCAGTTCTTAAATGTGACCCTCCCGATGCTTCCCATTGCTTTTCTATTAATTCTTCTACGACATTGAATGAAGCTCTCAAATTCATACAGCATGTTAATGACATTCGGAATATATAAAGTTCTGAAACACTAAATTTATTCGAATAACGATGATGGTCCCATTGTTCCCTGCAACGGATTACGTCACGATGAATAATTACCATTTCATATCGCCAACAATAGAAATATGATAGGGCGAATTTACATGGCTTTTTCATTTATTTTGGCTGTCTACAGCAGATATTAATTTAGTTGTAAGTATTCTCTTGCCGTATATGTATTGGATGTTTTTTTTTAATTTACGAAATAATCATCATTGTTTGGAAAACTTAGCACAGACTATACTGTAGGAATAAATTAAAATCACATTTATAAAAGTTAAGTCTTCGGGTTTTTTCAAATCAGCTAATTCACGTACGTGACATATTCATGTACGTATCCGAAATTCGATTATCGCAAATTAAAAACTTTAAATTGCGTTTAATTAATAAATTTTTACAGTGATTTAACACAAATACAAACTTTGGCTGTCATTGCAAATGAAAGTTTGTATTGCCATCTTTTGCCGGAGATAGTTTTTAATGCCCCATATATAGTGATAAAAGGGCCGCTAAAAGAACTAACCAATCTTTTTTTTTTTTTAAAGACAATTCACACCAATTGACCTAGTCCCATGCTAATAATAATAATAATAATAATAATCATTTATTTGCAAGAATATGGTATAAAAATCTTATGGTGAAGCTTGTGTTATGGGTACTAGACAACCGATATACATACATATTATAGATAGATATACATATAAATACATATTTAAACACCCAAGACCTAAGAACAACACCAAATGCTCATCACATCGATGTTCGCCTCAGCCGGGGATCGAACCCGGGACCCATGGATTCGCAGTCAGGGGTACTAACCACTAGACCAATGAGTCGCCGATCTTGAATCGACTCAGAGTTCGTGCGAGGCAAAAGGCCGCGGGGCAGATCGCCAGGTCACGATTCCCACGGGTCTCCCCAGAACAGTTGCGACTAAGGAAAGCTATAGACCGAACAAAGTGGAGAGATATCTAACTAGCAGGGCAGCAGACACTCTACATAGACGCAACCGTCAGCAATGAAGTATACGACTAAGAAAGTATAGTTAATTTAGCAAGAGAACGTTATGAATGATGTTGGCAATATTTTATTTCTCAGTCACATTTATAATGCTAATCCTAACGAAAATCAACCGAAAACGCACCTGCGGTCAATTATGTTTCAATAAAATGTATAATTTCGTGACAATTTCACAAATTTGATCATAAATTTGCCATATACCCATATTCCTCTAGCTCGTCTTTTTATTTTTTATTTTTTACTTTTTTTCTATTTCAATTTCGATACTAATGATTTGATTTGTATACATATGTATTCCGTCTATGACTATATCTTTAGTAAAATTGTTTTTTGTTTTAAATTTTGATATACCTGTAGGATTACGAAATAAATAAGTTTATTATAGGAATGTTATAAGTTGTTTTTATATGCAATAAAGTGTTAATAAATATTTTACAGCATAAGTTACGCAAAATCTCAATTAAGTTAGTGGCCGGTAAAGATGTACCGCTTGTAAGTATAGTAACGATAAATACGATTCGTAACAGCTGTCATCGGCAGCGTAGGACTGTTGGGTGATATTTGCACTTACATTTCGCAATTTAAAACGTGTTCATATATTGTTGATTTTCATACAAAATAACGAAAAACAGCTCCTTTTGCAAACCAAAACACTAGTTTATCTTTTAAACTAAGAAACGTAAAAACACTTTACGAGAAAGAGAATAATCACTAAATTCACACAAAAACACACTAAAGAACTGTGAATAAATGAAATAAAAA
The DNA here is from genome assembly GCF_905475465.1 of Pieris napi. Taxonomy (NCBI): domain Eukaryota; kingdom Metazoa; phylum Arthropoda; class Insecta; order Lepidoptera; family Pieridae; genus Pieris; species Pieris napi. Next base: position 1,960,409 of record NC_062237.1, on the reverse strand, counting down.
TAAATAAATAAATTTATTATGAGTGATTTAGTAAGAATATTATACTATTATTATATATTTGTATATTTAAAAATACATATGACGGTAGTCGAATTACGACACATTACAGAAAACAATATTAAAGACGCTTTGAACCATATAAAAATAACATCATTATTTTTTGAATGTAAAGCGTAAGACTCATCTAAAGCCGCTATTATACTAAGTGGCTGATAGATTACATTACCGGCCTTTTAGCATTACGAAAGCAAATGTCTTAGAATAAGACAAATCTAGACTTTAGACAGATCTCTAATCAGATCTAGGCGTGACTGAAATATGAATTTATTGTTCTTCATATTGTAGTATTTATGTTCCAAGCTTACCTATAAGAAAATACTGCATGTAATATTGTCTCTGCTAAGCTGGTGGCCTAATTCACGTAGCCACATTTGGTCACAGGTTGCACGAGACAAAATTACGAAACCAGATAATGTATCAAGCCCGTGCAAAATTAAACCTCAACTTAGCTTTGCTTAGCTTATCTCATCTTTATGAATTAAAGCCTTTTATAAAATACTAGCATTTATAATCCGTAAATAGGTTGTATTCAAGTGTTACATTACTTATTTAATTATTTCGACAAACACTGATTTAATAAAAGACATTTCCAAAATACGTTGCCTAGTGCCCAAATTATTATGCGCATCTAACACTAACGTACGACGAAGAAATACATCGTTAGATGGCATGTTTCAAATCCAAAAATCTACGAAATACGCTTGACAGAAGGCATAATGAAGTAAAAATCATCAAAGAAATGCAATCTTGAAAACCCAGGTGGAACTTAATTGAATTTCTGCGTACATAATAACCAGAGATTCCCTATCTGCAATTTATTAAGGTTTGAAATAGACCGTGGGGCTAATTGCTTTTATTGCGACACACCTTGTATAGGCTCTATTTGTTTTGGTTGTGATTAATTACACGCGCCCAGACTTATTCAATTTTCAGTACTTTATTTTGATTAAAACGTCAATCTAATTTATGATTTGGAGATTGTTTGTAGTTGTTTGGTGATGCGTTTAAGATTTGGGGCTTTCGACAAAACTGTTAGCAGAAGTTGGTGGACCTTTGAGGGTACCGTCAAAACATTTTTCGTTTACGTATTTTAATATTTATATGACTAGATTTTCCGTTGATAATCACACAGTAGTTCATAATAAATATTATAATATTTCTATATATATACAATTATCGTATCACAATGTTCGTTCCCATACTCCTACGAAACGGCTCGACCGATTCTTATGAATTTTTTTATGCATATTCAGTATTAAGTCTGAAAATCTGCTACTATCTTTCAAACCCCTAAGTCCATCCCATTTTTTTTTTTATTTTTCTATGATACAGCATGCAAAAATACATACAACCCCTAATTTTCACACCTCTACAATCAACCCCTATTTTTTATTATTGTAGATAGTTCTTTTTATTGATCTAAAAAAATGTTTCCTAGAAATAATATATAGCTAGTATATTATAATATAGTGTGAGTATTATCATATTAAAAATATAGAACGAAAACATATTTCTATTATTAATCGTACTTCTTACAAACTTTTACGTAATAGAAAACCGCGCTTGAGTTTTTTCATTTCTGTTTGTATTAGGAAGACGTAAAAAATCTCACATTAAAAAACTTCCATTGACAGAGCATTCAAGATGAAACGGAATAATAAACAAACCGTCAATTTATTATTGGAATCCGAAATGATGGATAACAGTGTTCTTCTTTCGTATATACAAATCTATTCTTTTAAGACTATTTAAGTATCTTATAAATATTCATAGCATTGCGTAAAAATATTTAATTTTTGGCAAAGATGCAAATACTTGAAAGAGTATAGCGTCTTGATTGTCGTAATATTTTATTAGTACAAGTAATTTTTGTACTTAAAATGTTGGAATTTCTGGCGCCCTTTGGATTGAAATGTGAAATACATTTCGATAGTGGCAACTAATAAGTTGAGGGATCAATAAGGCTTTGTCGTAAGTCAAGTATGAAGCTATAACTTTGTCTATGAAAATTCCAACAACCTCTCTGATTCATTGCACAGCTCGTCGATTTGTTTCATAGTAAAATCGAGAATTCTTGTGTCTTGTTCAAATTATCTTACGCCTCACTGCTCCCTTTACATATAAATTAAATACTGGCTTAAAATATATATTCCTACTGTATTTTATTCATACAATCAATCTTAGCTCTTATATGCCTTTGAGGCAAATATATTAATAACTTTAAATGTCATCAGAACTCGAACTCGTCCTGGTTGCTACCATTTGTCAATTATGAAATGAAAAATGTAATGGAACTTAGTGGTCGTTAAAACATAGTATATATGTCAAGTGAGCAGTTGAGCAGTGTTGGCCTAGAGGCGTCAGTGACTCTTATCCTTGAAGTCGTACGATCTCCATCTGTGCACCAGTGGACTTTCTTTCTATGTGCGCATATAACATTCGCTCGAACGGTGAAAAAAACATCGTAAGGAAACCGGCTTGCCTTAGACCCAAATAGTCGACGGCGTGTGTCACAGGAGGCTGATCACCTACTTGCCTTTTTGATTGACAAATGATCATGTATCAGATACAAAAATCTGAGGCTCAGACCTAAAAAGGTTGTAGCGCCACTAGTTTGTTTATATATCAAGTGACCATTAACAAGAGCATAAAGTGCACACAGTCAAAGTAAATTATTACCTTTGGAACCAGATATACTTCTTTTATGTCAGGTAGCGTCATGTATAGAGCTTTTGGGTATATAATTAAAGGATTAATAACTGCAGCTGAGTTTCATCATCGGACGTCGAGGCAGAATACGAAATTCCAGCCGAAACACCTCAACGTTTGTCGTTCCACAACTGAGCGTTTTTTAAGGTAGTTTCTACATACCAATTCTTAAAAGGCCGGCAGCGCGCTTGCGAGCCTTCTGGCAGTGCGAGTGTCCATGGGCGGCGGTATCATTTAACTACTAATAGTTCTATATAAAAACTATCATTTATTAAAATTATAATAGTATCCAGAAGTACAAAGCCGAGACAGACGATTGTCCAGAATAAATTAATATTCTTTCATACTCACAAAACAGTGTGTTTTACAATCACGTACGTTACGACTTCCCATACACAAAGCTCTGTTTACAGAATGAAAGGAAACGGTAATGAATGTGACATACACTCGCTTATGTTGTTTGTCAATGCACATGTGTGGTTTAATTGCTCGGCAAAACTTCAATAGGAACTCGGAATGAGTTGGCTGTCTTACTACTTAAACCCTCTGACATTTTCAAACCTAATATCAAGGTGTTTTCATCGTGAATGATATTTTAAAAAAGGGTGCGTAAGAAGTTATACTTCTGTGGCATTATTAAAAATAGTTTTTGATTGCATGCAAATAATTAATTACAATTAAATAATCAAAGACTGGAAAAGGAGTCATTATAGTCAATAAAGTTCAGTTTACATTTGAAAAATTAAATAAATAAATATTTATTATTATTCTCTTACATTAAGTGTAACATAATCGAATGTTGTTTTTAAATTATGTCCAATGCCGTAGCATCTTCCGTGGGCAACTTCATACTGTTAGTTTTGTGTCACGGTGCGCGCGCATCGTAAATTTTCACTCTCATCAATTTTTCATAACGCGCCTAAAGAAGTATAACTTCAATAAAGACGACACAGCTGGTGGAACGACCCAAATATCCTTTGGAACACTGAGCAATAATGTATTTAAAAATAAATAAATATACACTGAAAAATAATACAAATTAGAAATTTCAATCCATCAACAGCCTGAGCTCCATCAACAGATTTGTAAGTACCAGCGTACATTGGTGTTCCAAATGTAACCTTTATCAATGGACAAATGTCCATAAATTGTAGCTAAGCTAATGTATTGTATAATTGTAATAAGCTTAGTAGTGTGATGATGACACCAAGAGTGTCTCTAGCCAACACGCGACACAGTTCTGTTTGACCAACCATTATTTAAAGAAGTGTTGTCTTTTGTTTAAAATAACTCTCTATGTTTTTGATTCCAGCGCAAGACTAATGAAACACCAACATTGTCTCTAGCCAACACGCAACACAGTTCTGTTTGACCAACCAATATTAAAAGACGTGTAGTCTTTTATTTCACATAACTGTCAAAGTTTTTCATTCAGACACAAGACAAATGATGACACCAACAGTGTCTCTAGCCAACACGCGGCACAGTTCTGTTTGACCAACCACTATTAAAAGACGTGTTGTCTTTTGTTTCACATAACTGTCAAAGTTTTTGATTCAGACACAAGACAAATGATGACACCAACAGTGTCTCTAGCCAACACGCTACACAGTTCTGTATGACCAACCATTATTTAAAGACCTGTTGTCTTTTGATTCACATAACTGTCAAAGTTATTGATTCAGGCACAAGATGAATGATGACACCAAAAGTGTCTCTAGCCAATACGCAATACAGTTCTGTTTGACCAACCACTATTTAAAGACGCGTTGTCTTTTGTTTCACATAACATTGATTGATTCAGGCGAAATAATCCGTTTGAAACATGCGTTATATATTTTTGGCAGATTACAAACAAAAACCAATGACTCCACTCAGGCTAAATTACCGATTGGAAGCCATCAGCAGAATTAAAAAGCTCTCACGTAACATAATACCCACATTGATATTTGATCAGATTCCTATTGTCTACACGCTATTTGTTTCATGATGATAGATTAAGTCCATTTAGGGGAAAAGCTCTGAAAAGGTTCGGAAATCAAATGATGTTGCTCGAATTTTTGTTACGTGTATAATTTAATATCTTTTTAGTTTATCTAGTGTTATACTCTTTGTGTTGAAATGAGTCGAAGAACATAGATTTTCGTAGAACAGAGGCAAACGGCTAGGATAGGCTCCCAAGTCGAATTGGTTTGGAACTCCGTCGATGGAAAAGAATTGGTGACAAACACTAGGGCGATTCCTTTTTAATGGTACACCAATATATGGTATGAAACTTAACGTGCTTAGTGCATGAGTTAGTGTTCCAAAGTTGTTGTGTTCTCATGCGAAAACAACAAAACCTCCCTGCATTTACGGCTATTTAATAATTAATAAAATGAGACGCACAAAAATAAAAAAACATTAAAAAGCTACCAATGCCCTTAACTATGCTCTGAAGCTTAAATGGAAAGGGGCATGTACGAAGACTGTCAGACGACCGGTGGACCATAAGGGCGACTCGTGGGACCTCTATTGAAAAACGATACTAAAAACCGCTCACGAGATCGACGGATGACATTATCAAATTGGCTGGCTCGAGCTGCATGCAGCTTGCCCATGGCAGAGATACCTTGGAGGTGGCCTTCAGCTGCGAAGGGGTTCTTGCAAACTAATTAAAACATTGATATTACTTACAGATAAATTTCTATAATTTTTTTAAATTGTAATAGGATCAAGTTTACTTTGATTTTGCAATAAAAGGCTTACTAACAATGAATACTCGACGTATATAAACGGTAATAAGACAGTTACACAGACAAAAAATCTTGTACGTAGATTGTATAGACAAAATACTCTACTATATACATGACAAAAATTTTTAGAAATTCATTTACTTAACGCCTGGTCACACTTTTCATACATTCAATAACATAATTTGTGTCTAGCATAGTTATTGTAAAGCCGTTTGATCTAGAGTTCTCTAATCTACTTATTCTTTCAGCGCGTGGCAAAATTAATGTTAGCAAAATCTGTGTCGGAAAAAGCGGGAATTTATAAATAAATTGAAACTTGCTTTATGAATAGAACCTTTTGAACTAGTATTCCAGTATATATTGTAGAAACACCTCTAATGAAACTAACACTTCAAAGCGTGGATTATAAACCTCTTCAGTAAAAATCATTATTGCTTCGTTTCACATCCCGTTTTCATTAAGTTGAAAATAAAAAACTACGAATCTCGGACAAACATTTCAGGAATTAAAAGTATTACAATTCCTGCGTAATGAAACTCGGCTTTTTGATTGGAAATTTATACAATGCGATTACAAAATGTATGCGAGACAGATTAAATTTTTGTTACAAAAAGCGGCAATTTTAAATGTACTCGAACTATTTCATGTTTAATTAACATACAAAGTATAACGTGTCTAAAGCTATGTATATTTTATTAAAAAGTTATCCGCTGCGTCAATACGCGATCACTTCAAAAACTACCAAACGTATTTTTATATGGTTTTCACAAATAATTATTATATTTTTATTAGTAATCATAATTAAACTTCAATAAAATTAACACAAATTTTAAAAGTATGGTCCCTGTGGCAGTGTACCTTTAACGCTTGAACCATTTCCTGTATTGTGTTGTTCCTCGCTGTATTGCGATACTTATTCGTTGAGCCAGGAAAGCACCAGATCTGGGGTCACCGGTTTAAGAAGCTTTTATGCTTCTTTTGAAGTTATACTTCTTTAGGCGCGTTATGAAAAATTGATGAGAGTGAAATTGTACGATGCGTGCGCACCGTGACACAAAATTAACAGAATGAAGTTGCCCACGGAAGATGCTACGGCATTGGACATAATTTAAAAACAACATTCGAATAATAATATAATTTATGTTACACTTAATGTAAGAAAATAATAATAAATATTTATTTAATTTTTCAAATGTAAACTGAACTTTATTGACTATAATGACTCCTTTTCCAGTCTTTGATTATTTAATTGTAATTAATTATTTGCATGCAATCAAAGACTATTATTAATAATGCCAAAGAAGTATAACTTTTTACGCGCGTACATAAGTACACGCACCCTTTTTTTTTGTTTTTGTAATTGAAATTTCGAGTTTGTTAAAGTAATCGCAATTTTTTTTTTAACAATTCACGCGAAGTTTTGGGCGGAGTACCAACTAATAATACATTCTTTTTACAATGTTAAAATCGTGTGTAAATAAGTTTAGCGGTTTTATAATTACAATTTATTTATTTAAGCAAACAGTAAGTCCATATGTTCTATGGTTACAATATTGTCCTAAATATTATATTAGAAGCTTTAAGGAATTTGCAATCATAAAAAATAATTATATATTTCGCGATTGTGCGAGGGACACACATCGCCGCAACAAAACACACACAGTAAATTTTTTTTACATGCATTCAATTGCAATGACCCATGTAACCATGTAATCCATCTTCCCGGTAATGCTGTTAGAACACGCACGCCGCTTTAGATATTCCTCAAAATTTCTGAGATTGTATTTATATATACCTAAGTCCGGACAGTATATAAAGATAATAGATTATTAATTCCATGTCAACACATGTCATCTTGTTAACGGATTTGAAGAGATAAAAGATAATGATAAGAACAGAATTCCGTCGTCCGACCTCCGCGTCGATACTTTAGTTTCATAACATGAATATTTAATGATGATAATTCTATATTACTAGGAGTACCAAAACTCTGTGCAACCCCAGCCAGCAGATCAAGCGACACAAGTAGAAATGATAACCAGAAACATCGAAGAGATTCCAATTATATCCCCAAGCAGGCGCTGGATTGGAACCCACGAAAAAAGCGGGTCCCAAGCAAACCTGGTGTCGTACAGTTACAGTTGAGGCAAAGAGAGCCGGAAAGACTTGGAGTTAGGTGAATTACGAGGCTCAAGGCCGAACGCGATGGAGACTTACTGACCCTCTGCCCCATCAAGGGGTTACAGGAAATTAAGTCAAGTCAGATCAGTAATCTGTAATTAAGGGCCTTATAGCCTAGCGGTCTTTGAATGTGGCAGCTAGGTGAGCGGCTACCGGGGTTCGATTTCGGCGGGCACGGTCGAATTTTGACGACTCATTGGTCTAGTGGTTAGTACCCCTGACTGCGAATCCATGGGTCCCGGGTTCGATCCTCGGCTGAGACGAACATCGATGTGATGAGCATTTGGTGTTGTGCTTAGGTCTTGGGTGTTTAAATATGTATTTATATGTCTATCTATCTATAATATGTATGTATATCAGTTGCCTAGTACCCATAACACAAGCTTCACCAACTTAGCTCGGTCAATTGGTGTGAATTGTTGAAAAAAAAATTCTAAGGCAAGCAGTGAGTATGCTACCTAAGAAAATAGACTGTGTAGGATGTATGTATCAATACGTTCTAGGCCGAGGATGAAAATTACAAGTGGTCAGTAATTCAACATTCCTTTTAAGACCTTGGGAGAATGCCTGGCGAACCCCCAGGGCCCATCTTAAGGACGTGTGAAGGGGTGACGTGATTTTAGTGGGTGGGTCTCGCTACACCTCTGAATAGCAGAGGGTTTTGAGTTTAGACCCAGCCACACAGTCCCCGCGTCAAGCTGCGCGGGCGCGGGCATGCGTAAGCGCACTTACACCTCATTAAAAAAAAGTATCGCGCGATACAAAATCCAACATTGAAGTCTGGATCGCTATAGGCGTAAGAGGGTACCGACGCAGATAAGGAAAAACACATTTAAAAAATTAATACGGAAAATTTGGCTTCAAACATTAATAGAATATGTTTCCTGGCTAAAAGCTTTGAAACCCGATCTAAAAGGTTATCCGAACTTTGATTGACAATGAGTGCTCTCTAATGACATGTCATTTGCCTGTATACTTAGGTGGGATTATACATACAATGGTATTGATTCCTTTGTATAACTTTCATAATTACACAATTATCTATGTCTTAATTACGTAAGGTGAGATTTGAAGTTCAAATGTCAAACTTAATTACAAGGGTGAGATGAAACGCATCACTATGTGGTTGGTTTATCATCACTGAGTTTCTTCACGTCTAAACAGAATAAAAAATACCATCCGTATCTCGATTTCCGTCGTCCACAACTGAGCGTTTCAGGGCAGTTTTTGCCGCGCACCACCACTATGTGGAACCAGCTGCCCACTGAAGTATTTCCGAACCAATTTGACTTAGTTCTTCAAGAAAACAGCGTAGCAATTCTTTAAAATCCGGAAACGCACTCGCGAACCCTCTAGCATTGAGTGTCCTCAAGCGTTTAATTATGGAAATCGGAGACTTAGGTGAGACTAAACTGCGAACTTGGCGCCAACAAACGGACAATTAAGTAATTAAAAATACAGAATGATGATGTCATGTTACACAATTAAAACTACTACTAGTTCAACTTGAAATTATTTTCTCTATACACTTCTAAACACTCAATTTAATTTTCTATTTCAGATGAAATTTATATCGTCTGTTTTTGCAATGAATACATTTCCATCTAGCTTCACAGATTAATAAAAAAGTTTTATCTGTTATCATACCAAAAACAATAGAATCAAGACATATGGAGTGTGACTAGAACAGAGTCATTGAATAGCATTAATATAAACTTGTCTTGGCTATGGCTAGGCTTAGGGCGGTTACAGACTAGTTTTTTTTACGCGCGTATAAGCTCGTCTTTGGAAGCGCATGTAGGCACGTATAGGCGCGCCTTTTGGCACACGCGCAATTCGAAATTACACTCGAGGCTGAATTGACTTGTTTAAGTAGTAGAAAAATCTTCTATAACTATCAATTAAATATACTGAGGAATATATCTTCTCCCTACCCCCTTTTTTATCTTACTATATAGACAATAGACATATATAACTTACGTTTCTAAGTCAAAATCTATTATATTTATACATTTAGGTAACACAATGTACACTTATGAACGTGAATAAAGGAATACATATTAAATGCTAAATTCTTCTAATTTTACATTTACTGCCAGTTCTCAAGGCAATGGCGTAGACCGGACGAGGAGAACTGTCAATACATTTACATTTCCTAATGAGATTAATAGCTTTTATTTAGAAGACCTCGATTTCACAACTTCCATAGTTCTTTTCCACCTATTTTGCGATTATGCTATGTATTTTCCCAAATTATTATTATGCAATATTACTGTAACACAATAATTTAATATAAATTCAATGACTCCCAAGTATTGGGGGAATAGCTTTTACTTTGACAAAATATCACACCATTAATGTTATCATGAGCTTATCTGATTTACTATAAGTTGATTGCCTACTCAGAGATAACATTGACACGAAAGTATTGGGTTATAACTTTTCCGAGACTGGTCGACTTTTAATGTACACTCTGTATTTTTACACGCTTTATATTAGCTTCACCTGTATGTATGTATGTATGTATGTATGTAACCGACTCCTTCGGACTCGATTTTGACCCACTTTTAACGGACAGATTTAATTCAAACTTTGCGCACCTGTCAAAGATCGATGACAATGCAATAATCCGAAAAAAAAATGAAAAAAAAAATAAAAAAAAATAAAACTAAAAAATAAATAATAGTTTAAAAAAAAATAAAAAACACGCTTTTAAAGCACATCAAACTAAAAAGTGAAAAATCATTCTGTGCCATATTTTTCGTCTATCGAGCAACCCACGCTTTTTCACAATAATCTAATCTTTACATTATTGATATTGATGAATTTTCTAAACTTGCATAGGTTAGCTTTCTTAGGGGATTTTATTGCTTAATCAGAAAATTAACGCAACTGACTAATAATCAAGTTAAAAACGCTATTTAATATTATTTTAGAATTATAACACACACACATAACTAAACCCTTTGTTTTCTTTGCCGATAAGTAGGGATGCCTACCTATTCAAATTTAATAACGTGGAATAAGTTATCACTTATACACTGATACAAGTTACAGGTATCGCGGGTTGGGTGTGATAATAGTGCGTTGGAATCTGATGATACTGATTATGCAGGAGTCTCGGGGACCTTGATTGGAACACCTCCAAGTAATTTTAGCTGCCGGAAATGCGTCAAAGTATTTAAAAAATTTTTTTTGTGAAATGTATTGAAATTTATAAACAATCCGCCATTATCTACCTACTTTTCTATTGGTTATAAGAGATGTGACATTTTCGTTTTCTATTGGTTATAAGTGATGTGTCATTCTCGTTTGTTAATTTTATAGTTGAATCTAATTTAATCATTACTTGTCAAATGTACATACATTACATTAATTTCATGTTTCAATTACTGTATTGTTCCGAAAATTTTTAAATTATTCAAAAAGTACCCAAAACCGAATCAGAGCACCCCACTATCCACGTGGTCTTGTCTGTCTTGTGAGTGTATATAAATAATCGGAGGCGCGGAGGAAGAGCAGCCCCAGCCCCCACCCGCTGTAACTGCCTTGAATAAAATGCCTGTGCTTTGGTACGCAAGGGTGGAGGGGCTGCATTTCCCGTAGCGCCGAGCTGTCCAAAAAAACAAATATTATTTAGATCGGTTAGGTTAGGATATGAATATTTGGTCGCCGAAGGCGATCAAGAAGCCCATCTGGGGAGGCTTGATTAAACAATTATTATTTAGATCGGAGCTGTCCAAAAAAACAAATATTATTTTAGATCGGTTAGGTTAGGTTAGGTTAGGTTAGTATATGAATATTTGGTCGCCGAAGGCGATCATGAAGCCCATCTGGGAAGGCTTGATTAAGCAATTATTATTTAGATCGGAGCTGTCCAAAAAAACAAATATTATTTAGATCGGTTAGGTTAGGTTAGGTTAGGTTATGTTAGGTTAGTATATGAATATTTGGTCGCCGAAGGCGATCAAGAAGCCCATCTGGGGAGGCTTGATTAGACAATTATTATTAAGATCGGAGCTGTCCAAAAAAACAAATATTATTTAGATCGGTTAGGTTAGGTTAGGTTAGGTTAGTATATGAATATTTGGTCGCCGAAGGCGATCAAGAAGCCCATCTGGGGAGGCTTGATTAAACAATTATTATTTAGATCGGAGCTGTCCAAAAAAACAAATATTATTTAGATCGGTAAGGTTAGGTTAGGTTAGGTTAGGTTAGTATATGAATATTTGGTCGCCGAAGGCGATCAAGAAGCCCATCTGGGGAGGCTTGATTAAACAATTATTATTTAGATCGGAGCTGTCCAAAAAAACAAATATTATTTAGATCAGTTAGGTTAGGATATGAATATTTGGTCGCCGAAGGCGATCAAGAAGCCCATCTGGGGAGGCTTGATTAAACAATTATTATTTAGATCGGAGCTGTCCAAAAAAACAAATATTATTTAGATCGGTTAGGTTAGGTTAGGTTAGGTTAGTATATGAATATTTGGTCGCCGAAGGCGATCAAGAAGCCCATCTGGGGAGGCTTGATTAAACAATTATTATTTAGATCGGAGCTGTCCAAAAAAACAAATATTATTTAGATCAGTTAGGTTAGGATATGAATATTTGGTCGCCGAAGGCGATCAAGAAGCCCATCTGGGGAGGCTTGATTAAACAATTATTATTTAGATCGGAGCTGTCCAAAAAAACAAATATTATTTAGATCGGTTAGGTTAGGTTAGGTTAGGTTAGGTTAGTATATGAATATTTGGTCGCCGAAGGCGATCATGAAGCCCATCTGGGAAGGCTTGATTAAGCAATTATTATTTAGATCGGAGCTGTCCAAAAAAACAAATATTATTTAGATCGGTTAGGTTAGGTTAGGTTAGGTTAGGTTAGTATATGAATATTTGGTCGCCGAAGGCGATCAAGAAGCCCATCTGGGGAGGCTTGATTAGACAATTATTATTTAGATCGGAGCTGTCCAAAAAAACCAATATTATTTAGATCGGTTAGGTTAGGTTAGGTTAGTATATGAATATTTGGTCGCCGAAGGCGACCATTAAGCCGATCTGGGGAGGCTTGAATAAGGTTTAAGGGCTTTAATGAGGCTTTCCCCAGGTAAAAAAAAAAAAATTTTGTTTCCGGCGCGCAAAATTTTTGGGGGTGATTCCTACACCCCTCCCCCTCCGTCCTCACCCCCCCCCCCCCCAAATTTGGGCGCATCGTTTTCGCATCGTTACCGTGGCCTTTGTCTAGGATCACCTTTGGTCTGTGAAATAAAAAATGTCAAAAAAACGGATGCAATCTGAGGCCAAGATATATTTAGTTGTAGCGCCACTGGATTATTATTGTTTATCAATAAGTGGGTTATTTATACAGTACTTTAGTACTCTTTCGTCTGTTTCCGTCAAATCGTGTTTATGCTGTGATGAAAAGAGACATGGGATACTTTTGTTGAAGGAGTGGAATAACACAGATTTCTTATGAATTATATTCGATTTTTAATAAATCTCCGAATCATACTCTTTATTGTTGCCGGAAGGCTAAATAAAATCCTATATAATCAGAAAGTTTCAGTCCTCACTTAAATCACAGGCTATCGTCCGATAGTTTGTAACTCGATGGTACACAGATAATACAAACGTCAAACTCACACAACTTTTTTCGATCCGTCTTCGGCAAACTTCGAAAGAACCTACAAATCACTCCTATTCAGAAATTGGTGTACCTATTGTATATCCACTATTTTCACGATACTAAAGGATTTATACATTCCTTTTGGTATAATTATAGTTTATCGTACAAATATACTACAATAAAATAAAAAGTTTAAATATAAAGGCTTTATGGCACATGAGCAACCGAGTCACTTAAAGTTAAAAGTTTACCATGACACTACACTACACACAAGTGCGATGCCGGCCTTTAAAGTACTGGTACGGTCTTCTTTTGAAAGGGCCCTAACCGTAACAATGAAATAGTAGCTGGTTCCATAAAGTGGTGGTACGCGGTCGGAAGAGTCTTACAACGCTCTGACGTGGAACGCCAGACATACGTGGAACTTATTTATTAAGAGATATTGCTACAATTGTATGAGTAAAAAACAATTCGTAAAGCTTTTATGAAGAAAAGCTTTGTTTTTGAGCTTTTTCCTTAATTTTATTCGCAACACATAATTTACATCGCAACTGTAAAATCGTTCTAGTTTTACGATGCCACACACTATACACACAGATACATTTCCACTTTTGTAGGATTATTTTCAAATTACTATCAATAACAGCTAATTAAGCAACTTATCTACTACTAAGAGCAACTTACTGTACTTCATGCTATACAATGGCAGAATAGAGTTAAAATAAACCTTTCTTCCATTAATCAGAATTAATGAATCAATTAATATATTATTATTATTATTTTTTTATGATTGGACAATTCACACCAATTGACCTAGTCCCATGCTAAGCTGGTGAAGCTTGTGTTATGGGTACTAGGCAACGGATATACATTAATACATACATATTATAGATAGATAAATACATATTTCAACACCCAAGACCTAAGCACAACACCAAATGCTCATCACATCGATGTTTGTCTCAGCCGGGGATCGAACCCGGGACCCATGGATTCGCAGTCAGGGGTACTAACCACTAGAGTTAGTTACTTCCAATAAGTTTAATGGTATAATTCAAGTTCTAACATTGGTGTATTTTGAAGGCAACATTTTTGATAGCAAACACATACTTAATGTTTCTAAGTTTCTTAAGTACATTTGGTAGTTAATTTCTTAGAAGAAGATTATTAACAGGGTTAGCAACGCGAACGAAATTGTAAGTGAAACCTAAGTTAATCTCCTAATAGTAGCCAACAAGGTATTGCCAGCCTCTTTCTTTGTTTTATGCTTTAATTCACTTTACCGACAAAACTTCTTGTTACTTTCAACCCTTGAGTCAAATAATAATAGATATCGTAAAGTGCTCAATTAAAATAAAAAAAATAATTAGGTAAATGTATTTTACCTAATAATATTTGTGAGACCACGGATTTCCTTTCTACGGTCCTGACATACCTCTCTCGATAATACATTAATGACATTCACCACAAATTTACCTCCTTTATGGATTCTTAAAACTGAGTGACACGTCTGCCCTGCGATGATTTGGCATTCTGATAAACAATAAACTATAAGCTCCCACCTTTTCAGAATGCCAAATCATAAAATGACTGCTTCACGACTGATTTGAGAGCGACCGCCGATTCGAAAACCTCTGTGTGAGTTCAAAAAATGAGTTACAGAATCGCAAGGCTGTTACCTATAAAGAATATAAGTGTTGTCGATGTATTGTCCAGTCACGGAAACAAGAATTTTATATTACAATTTATGAATGTATGAAAAACTAAAGGGCTCATTTATTACTAATACAGATTTCTTGGCCGTGCGACAATACCAGCTGAATTATGAACGCACTTACTACATGGCTACTTTTCTCTAGTTATCCACTTCTATTATCGTTTTTTTAAAGAACAAACTGGCAGAAGGCTCACCTGATGTTAATTAGTGATAACGCCGCCCATGGACACTCTCAATGCCAGAGGGCTCACGAGTGCGTAGCCGGCCTTTTAAAAATTGGTTTGGTATTGAAATACTTCAGTCGACATGTGGTTCCACATAATGGTGAAGCGCGGCAAAAACTGGCTTAAAAAATGCTGAGTTGTGGATACGGGTGGAATTTTGTATTCTGCCTCGATCCGATGATGAAACTGGGTAAATGTTATGAATTCAAAAAATGTTCCTCATAATGAAGGCGCAGTTCGGTATACAATAAACAGTAATTTACTAAACCTTCAAAATGGACGCAATCACGTAAATTGAATTCTTCGCGAGATCTTCATTAATTTGCGACGACATTAATTTACGTTTTACGACTGCAAATGTTTTTACGGCTACATTTTAGTACAGCGTTTTAAATATATAGGTGTGATGACTAATCATTATTACCACCACCTTCGGGTGGAGGTTTTAAAAGCATCTGGAGTGTCCCAAGTACTGAACCCTTTCCTGTCTGAAATGATACTTAAATTATTTATATTAATCAGTAGTAAAAAAATACTTATAAATTTGCGTAAATTCTACACCATTAAATATAATTTAATCAACAACAAAAAATACATTATTAAATCAAATTTTTCAGAGACTGCCAAATTGATGTTTAAGATTATTATAATTTGAATAAAATACTCGCTTTCCTCGCTCGAATAAGTATCGGGACCAAACTTTTTATATTTGTTTTAATTTTTAAGCTACGCCATAGATTTTATCACGGGCTTTGAGCGCGGCGACCGCATCAAGAAATTCCGTAACAAAAATAAACCTAACACACGATGACGTAATATAGATGCGGCCAATGCGCGTTAGAGCGGGACAGAACGCATACTGCGTATTCACATCTCTCTGACGAGATCGGTGACGTAACGATGGCGCGGCCGGTGCAGTCGGAATTAATATCAAATAAAAAAAAATACTGCATAAATAAATAATTATAATTGCATAAGTTGATAAAAAATGCTTTACCGCGGCAGTCCCCGAGAGCCACACGTTCTTTTTTTTATTTTAAGAATATTTTAAATACTGTATATTTTGGTATGGTTTGGTCCATATAAATCGTTATAGAGATATAAACTCCACAGTATGGTAATAACATGATTACGTCTTTATAAAGGAACTGTAGTACCTCTACACACAGGTGTCCTTTAAAAATGCAACGCGCCGTCTACGAAGTTGCTTATTAGAACATCAAGAGGACTCATACAAGAGAAAGGGGGAGACAATTTCAATTTCTATGAAGCTTTAAGTAGCCCTTTGGAAGAACACACTCAATTATAAATATATTATGACATAACACTACAAAAAATCGGATACACATTTTAATTTGAACATGTGTCTTCACTGAGACATGGAACATTACGATTTAGCCTAAATTAAGACTAATACAAATATTAAACAAAAGAAAGTGTCCGATAATAATACTTACAATCTCTATTTTATAGGAAGACACTCTGTTCTTGTGTTCTATTTATTCACTTACCACTGTTTAGCACTTAAGACTAAGTTATACATAAGAAAATATTGTATTGGTATATCATAAATGACACCAAAATTATTATTACAATTATTGTCGTATTTTTACATAATATCATGAAATTGCATATTTTAATAATACCAACCAAAGCACAAAATTTATTTCTGTGACTTAGCAGATGATTAATCGGAGATCTATTACCACAAACAATAGCTTTTTGTCAGGCGTCCAATAATTTCAATACGTTAACTCTGTTTGAAATATAACTTTGATAGGATATTTCTATATAAAAATAACTCACACTTAACACTTTAACTTAACGAATTCACTCTATCCAACCTGTTGCTACAATAAAAAACAATTCTAAAATGACTAAGACTTTGTCTTAATCTAGAATAAAAATTAGCAAAATCGCGTAGCTGTGCAAGTGTGCAAACACACACATACATAATCACACAAAATAACAATAATCAAAGAAAAAATAAAATTAGAGATATCAAAAACAATACAATTTTTTTTTTTAAATTCCCTTTTCACATTCGGTTCGTTTCAAATCTGTAATGCGTATGTGCTGTGGCTGTAATTGGCCCTGGCTCAGCATTATGCTGAGGAGTAGACTGTTCCACAGCGCTGGTCATTCTGCCAGAGACCACAGCAGCTAGTTTTGTTTTAATCAAACGTGCAATTATGAGGATTTTTTCGTAATAACAGCGGAGTATTTGAACAAAGGGGCTGGTAATAAACGTTTAGTAACAGAGAATCATGTTCATTTAAATTTATATTGCAAGCTCCGGAGATAGTGAGCCGCGTAAATATTACTTTGTAGGTAGCGTAGCTTCCCACGGGTTGCAACCGAAGGTGTTCTCAGAACTTAACAACAATAAATATAATTTAGTCGTGCATTTATTTCTTTTATGTTATGAATATATCATACATTACATAGAATCAAAACATAAAGGCTTTTTCAGAAAACGTTCCGAAAGAACGACAGAAAAAACTTTATTTACTCAATAAAAAATAAAGTGCACTAGCCCCCAGTGCCGTAGGCAGCTACTCGTAGTCTCTTTCTTTTATCATGTTAACAGTACTAGACAGTAATTTCTACATAATTAAACTATTTTCGCACAATAGGAATATTTTCTGTATCATAGGACAGGTTGAGAAGATATCGTTTAAGATTTTTAGTGAATGTATGTAATGTGAGTTTTTTTAATTTTTGCCTTCGCCATACGGGGAAGTGTTAATTGTGACTGATAGACTGCTTTCTTTGAATAGTAATCTTTCTAGCAAAGGTAAAAAATAAATAGTTGATACTTTTTCCATGAAAACTACCTTTTCTAAAAAATCTTGAAACCCAATCAATTATTTGTCAACATTTATACCAACTTCTGCAAGTTGAGTCACAGGTGGAAAAGTGGAGAATTTAATTGCTATTATTATATAACGTTACACATTCACACACCAGACACAAACGCACACATAGTCTGCCATACATAATTTACACACACGTATTTATTACCATATAAGTAACAAAGGAACTGGCACAAGTAATTTGTATTTATTTACTTTTACACATCGTGTATAATTTTAGTTACTATATAAAAACAATTTTGAATTTTGTATAGAAAAAGGATCCATTGCTATGCAGGACTCGAACACAAGATCTCAGGGTGAAGACTCGCTCACTTAATCCACTAGGCCAACACTAATTCTATAAATATGTTTAAACAAATAAATATAATCTCCGGATTATTGGATTTTATTTAACGTTATTACATAGGAAGAACTATAAAAGTGTCTCCCACAGCGCTGCAATATTTCCATTAAATGAACGTTTTAATACAACTCATTCCCGCGCTATTAAATCTAAGAAGCGTGGAGCTCGGTGAGGCGAACACTTTTAGAAAATTGTTGGAAAATACTAGCAATTAAGCAATTCTTACAACACGTGCGAGTTTTGCTCAATTAACTTTTTCTTACACCATTTACTCCATCACTTTAAAGTTTAACGATAATGCGGCTTAATTGTTCATAATTTTTCACTATTACCCTTGGTTGCCATGGCAACAGCACGCGCTGTTATCCCGCTCATTTTCCGTGCCTCACACAATTTTCGTAGCAGAAAAGCAGTACAAAAATGGCTTCAGATTTCTGTGTTTCTTAAAGGCAAGTAGGCGACGCCCCTATTTATTTGGATTGTTGGGTATAAGAAGTATAAGAAAGAAGTATATTGTCACGATGTTTTTACCTTTATTATTTCGGGATTTGAACGTCCGGCTACGCCAATACTGCTTGAAAGAGCCATTTAAAATTCGATGGAACGGTGTACAAACAACTAAAATGAACCTACAAATAACTTTTTGAAATAAAAAGGTTTCTTTTAGAGACCCAAATATGTCATTCAATATATTTCCACAGCAATGTTAGTGCTTATTAACCAACGCGTGGCTAAGCTACGTAGATAGCGCACAAACATTAAGTGAATTTGATCAAAATTTCCAATAAATTCCGCTGCCCATGTAACTTCAAACCTATGACGTTTACAATCCAATAACATTACTCCTATTGTGCGATTTATTCCACAGCTTTACGATATACTATATGTGTTAATGTATCCTCGAGTTGATGGGGTCATACAGGTTGCCATGGCAACAGCACACGCTGTGATCCCGCCAATTTGCCGTGCCATACCTCAAACAGTTTTCGGTCCTGTTTCAATCCACATAAGGACGTTACGAATTTCACATATACCTTTTGTAAATCAGAATTCTGTACGTGGGTAGAATGTTAACTTAGCCCATCAGGTATCAGTAATAAATTAAGAATGTTTATGCGCCCATTGTTTCACTCTGTTTTTAAAGCCCGTGTAAAATCACGTAGTTGATGACCTACTTTAAAAAAAAATATGCTTTTGATTTGCAAAACATTTTGTGTTCCACGAATTGGGTTACATAAATTAGTTTTTTTAATATATAACATGGGGCAAACGGGCAGAAGGCTCACCTGATGTTATGTAATACCCCCGCCCATGGACACTTTCGATGCCAGAGGGCTCGCGAGTGCGTTACCGGCATTTTAAGAATTGGTACGCTTTTTCTTCAAAGACCCTAAGTCGAATTGGTTCGGAAATACTTCAGTGGGCAACTGTTTCCACGTAGCGCGGCAAAAACTTAAAAAACGCTCTTTGAAATTGAAATTGAAAAACCCATATAATGTATGACTAATTATTAATTCCTTTCTTTTCAGATGGATTGGCAGCACTATCAGAAACTTCTAATACTACTACGACAGTAGAGAAATTATTTATGACGACAAGAAAACGATGAAGCAGCTATGACTCTGAACAGCACAGGTCTTCTTGGAGGACTTCTCATTGTGAAAACCCTCACCGGTGAATCAATAGAAGTTCTAGATGAACCCAAAACTAATAGAACCACAGATATCATAGACGTGAAGATAGTACAAGTCGCATTCTGTGTTCTCTACGCGATAATATTTGTCCTCGGAGTTTTCGGCAATGTCCTCGTTTGCTACGTGGTGTTCAGAAATAAAGCTATGCAAACAGTTACTAATCTCTTCATAACAAACTTGGCGCTATCAGACATCTTACTGTGTATATTCGCAGTCCCTCTCACGCCTATGTACACATTCCTCGGGCGTTGGGTGTTCGGAAGGTTGTTATGTCATCTAATGCCATACGCTCAAGGGACCAGCGTTTACATATCCACACTCACCCTCACCTCAATAGCTATAGATAGATTCTTTGTAATTATCTATCCGTTTCATCCGCGTATGAAACTTAATACGTGCATTTTCATCATCATATTCATATGGGTTTTCTCGTTAGTTGTCACGTGCCCGTATGGTTTGTTCATGGGAATTCAAATAACGAACAACAAAACGTACTGCGAGGAGAGTTGGCCATCAGATAGGTCGAGAAAGATATTTGGAGTGTTCACAACTGTGCTACAGTTTCTCATTCCATTTTTAGTAATAGCTATATGTTATACATGTGTTAGTATACGATTGAACGACCGTGCACGGTCCAAGCCGGGTGCTAAGAACACAAGGAGAGAAGAGGCAGATAGGGATAGAAAGAGACGAACGAATAGAATGTTGATCTCGATGGTTGCGATATTTGGTATATCGTGGCTGCCTATAAATTTAATTAATATCTTCAACGACTTCTATGCGCAAATGACCGAGTGGAATTATTATTATGTCTCTTTCTTCCTCGCTCACTCAATGGCGATGGCATCAACATGCTACAATCCATTTTTGTACGCATGGTTGAATGATAATTTTAGAAAGGAGTTCAAGCAAGTGTTGCCCTTCTTCGAAGCAACGGGTGGGGTGAGGAATAGCTATCACTCTGGACGAATGCCCACACATAAGGCAGATAAAATCTGCAACGGCAATGAAACCATTCAGGAGACGTTGCTAGCTTCTTCTTTTAATAGAGGGCCGTCAATAAAACAGAGGATATTAGAAGGGAATGGCAAAAAAGATAGTATAGAGATGGAGAATATCCTCTTAGATGATAAGACGTTTCACAAAAAGAATGATAACTTAAACTTGCAACTGATAGATGAAGAATCACAATTCAATGAACCGAAGGAAACTGTTCTGTAAGTATCTCTGAATATTAATTCCTTCCAACTATCTATATATATAAAATGTTATGTTGGTTTGTGTACGCTTCAAAAACTAAAGAAGTTCTGCACCAAATTTTTATACGTTTTTTTGTTTTTTTTTTTATTTTTTCATTTTTTTTTCCACAAGTAATAAACTTATATGATATATTTTCTTTATTTTGTTTCTCATTTCTCAAGCATTCAATCCCAACGTGCAGGGATTAGCTAGTTAATAATAATAAAGGCCGTTTTATTTTCAATCATGACATTCATACAGCTTAGATTATTTTACATTTTTTTACTTGTTATCCTATATCCTAGCTACATTCAGTACCGTCGATTGGAACCCCTCACGGGTAAATTCCTCCTCCAGCCTTTTCCAACTGACTCTGTCTACGGCTTTCCTTCTCCATACGTTTTCTGGTACTGCTTCTATCTCTTCTATCCACCTTTTATTTAAATATTAATAAAACTTCCTAAATCCATTGCATTATTGACAAATTTTAAACTTATTTAATGTTTAAATTATCCTATTGAAATGTTACCATATTGAGGGTCTGTTTCACAATGTACGGATAAGTTCCAAATTAGCTATTTATTACTTATTGGTAGGATAAACAATATTGTTGCGTTTCACGACTGTCAGATAGCGCTATTCGTCACATAAAGTCCATCATAAATTATGAATCCGATGAAGTGTCAAATAGCACAATAATTGGAGTTTCTTGCCCATTCTTCTCCACACGAAACTAGCTTTTGGAAGGGGCAACTAGAATCTTCTTTATATTTTTTTTTTGACGTTCAAAAGTGCCATTTTAGATGGTCTAATTGAAATAAATGATTTGACTTTGAATTTATCTTCCAAATAATTTATGTGTTACATAGCTATTTGGTACTATATCCATACATTGTGAAACAGACCCTAAAACTATTAATTGACGTAAATGGGTCAAACTCATGGGCTAGTTCAGGTTGAGGATTGTTTAAAAATAATACTTTTTTTATGCTGATATATATTTTGATATATTATTCACAAATATTCCTTCATTTACGTTTGCTAAATATGGAATTATTTAGTTACTAATTTGTTGAAAAAAAAAGAAAAGTTTTAAAATGTCCCCTTCTGTGGACTGTTCGTGAACGTGGTAAGCACATTTTGACAAATGCTGTTCTTAATTAACAAGTGTTATCTCATAATAAATATTAATTATCGATAATATGTATACTGAATGTTAAAATGTTACCAAGTTATTAAATATAATATATCTAGCTAAACCTACACAATTAGCAATAAACAGTTGGTTATGCAAAATCACGTCTTTTCTGTAGACCTTAAATTCAATCGATTTTATCGAGCTAACTCAAAATACTATTTCACAATTATTTTTTTGTACTGGCCACAATACACGGCTGGCGTTTGCCAGTTTGGATTGAGTGACTGAGCGCTCGTAGTTTATTACAACAGTTTTTATAAATTTTACTGAGTTTTCATCAAAGATCAGTGAGTCTTTCCTGTTCCTGGTGTATATTAGTAAGTAATTAATGAATTTACCGATTAGCATGCAGCCATCGTTTCTTATTAGGAGTGGTTTCGAAATGTTTTAAATTGTTTGTATAACGTCAAAACTGATCGAGCAATGCTTACTTTTTTAATAAAAGTCCTTCCTGTGGACATCTTTTCTGTGGACTGAGAAGTCCACACGAGAGACATTGTCCACAGAAAAGAGCAATATTGATTTGGAAAGTAACGATAGTGTATTCTTAATTTGTAAAATAATGATTTTATTGCTCGTGCTTTAAGCCAAGCTAAGATAATACGTTATTCTACCGCTACTGATGTTGCCAGGGCTTTCTGCTGTAACAACACTCTCAGTGTTTCTTGCCTGGAAAGGACGTGTTTGCAATGCTCTGAGAATACAGTAAATTTTAATGTGATCAATGGCAATGATACAATTATTTACCAAAGATGGATCACTAAAAAGTGTTAGAAGTCATTAAAGGAAAAGAAAAGCTATTCCAAAAAACTATTAAAGAATCCGTTAAAACTACTCATCAATTACTCGTTAATATTTTTAAGACAAAATTACCTACATATTTTCAACATCTTGCAAATAAAACCAACACAGAGTTATTCGATCAATCAAACAAAACTTAACGCCAACAGATGGCTTACTTCATATTGATTTTTCAGAAAATTATTGCTGCAAATATGGATCAGAAATTCAATCAGCCCATTTTGGCGGATCTAATGCACAACTTTCACTTCATACATGTGTGTACTACTCGTCAAATAATCAGCCACCAACAAACCTTACACAAACCACATGTCTTTGCACTGTATCAGAAAACTTAAGACACGATCCCGTGTTCATTTGTGCACATTTAAAACCTGTTATTCAAAGAATAAAGTTACTTACACCAGATTTGAAGCAGCTGCATGTACTCAGTGATGGGCCTACTACCCAGTATCGTAATAAAACAATGTTTCATTTAATAGCAAACTATCTTAGCAAAATTTCAAAAGCAGAAATCATTAACTGGCATTTCAGCGAGGCAGGACATAGCAAAGGTGCTCCTGATGGGGTAGGTGGATGCATAAAACGGACATGCGATAATGCAGTTACAAATGGCCAAGATATATCGAACATTGATAGTTTTATTTCATGTTTAAAAGGTAACTGTAAAGGCATTGAAATTATTCGTATTGATAATGAAGTATCTAATATACAAGAAATTGCAAACGTCAAACTTCGTCCTTTTAAAGGGACCTTCAAGATTCATCAGGTTGCATGGAGTGCAAAAGCACCTAACATTATACGTTGCAGACGATTGAGCTGCTTATTATGTGCAGCCCATATTGAATGTACCCATTTTGAAATTGGACAAATAGAGGTTGAGGGCATTTCGTGTAATTTTATAGAAACACAACTTCTACAGAATTTTACATCTTCTTCAACCCCCAGTCCAGCAACCACTAATAACACTACATCAGCCTCTACAGCCACTGGACCGACAACCCCAACTCTGCTTGAACCCTTGTTTAATACACCATCATTGGAATCATCACCAAGCCCAACCCGTCAACCATTAACCCCACAAAAGCCAAATTTAATTAATACACACTCTGATGACTCAGTAACTCCTAATAAATTCAGGTCCCAACCCTTGATGTAAGTGACTTGGAAAACTCAATTACACCACCAAAAAAAACACCCAAAAAATCCAGAGTCCGTGCATTCCCAGAATACAGTGACTCTGACGACTCAAATGCACCACAAAAGAAATGTAAAGGCCGTTCATTTTTTGATTCGAGTGATGATGATATCTTTTAAAATCCTTTTTTTACTTTGTCTTGTTTATATGAATAACTTTTTAAGACTAACGTAACGATTGTTTTTGTTTTTGTTCTATTCTGTGGAAGTATGTCCCTTCAGTGGTCACAAAAAAAATTAAAAGTTTAATATTTCAGTCAAAACTGAAAAACGATCTTGTTTTATATTGTCATTTAAATGCTATGATTATAAGGTAATAAATAAGACTGATTTCGTAAAAGTTCTGACTATGTTTTTTTTTCACAAAATTCTGACTCGTTTTGTGTATGACCCAAATATTAATACAATCCTCGCATTTTTAATCGTTAAAGAAGTATTAAATGTTAGTAACCGAAGTATTACGTAGTTTTCTAAATGTTCGCCGATAAATTCAATTATAAAAATATAGAAATAAAAATCTAGCTTTTAGTTTCGAAACGCAAGCATTCCCTGAAATCGTTTCAAGAGAAAATAGTAACAATTTTGTTAGAAGAAAAAGAACTTTCAACGTGAAAAGTACTTGACAAAGTGAGGAATTCGCTAAATCTCCTAAGTATGAACTCGAAAGTAACTCTACAGAGCAGCTGTACAAATCTCTGAAATATTTGCACTCAGTCATGTCCCCGTGATAGATCCTGTTTGCTCACCCAGCTCTGTGTAATCCTACACTTAGTTTGATTGAAAATATTCTCTTAAATTTAGGTCATAATACATTAAACTGTTTCTTAATTGAGATGAAGTCCCTTTTATTATAAAACCAAGTAATGCCGCGCTATTAAATAAACTTTCGTAAATTAGGCTAAAATGTATTAGACCGCACAAGTTTAAGGTTGCTCTAGGGATCCTAAGACTGGTGGTCTCTATCATACGTCTTTGGCCTAACAGTAACTTGCCTTGTATGTATATCAAAGGTTTGACAATTTGGTAGGATTCTCACAAGTCACCAGAGACAAACAAATTTATTTGTAATCTGCACTTCAAGTTGAAAAGTAGTCACACGGCGCTGTCTTCGACACAGCCACAATACGATATAAATAATATTTAAAAACGACACAATATTCAAAAAATATGAAGTTATAACATACATTGCGTGTTGTTCCCACGAGAATGTAAGTGCGTGCTCCTATTTTACCATGCCTCCTGCTGATAGAGGGCAAATCTTTGTTTTTAGTTTATTTTATTATTATTTATTACTTAAGATGTCATGTGGAACATGTAATGGTTGCAGCTCCTTACAAACGTTGGGTAAAACAAAAAACTTGGCGATTAAAAATAATGGCGGAGAGTTTATTGCCAGTTCTTCTCTTCCGTTCGTCGCCCTTGATTTGAGAACTGTCAGTAAATGTAAAATTAGAAGCATTTCATTTTTTTGACGTTCATAAGTGTACATTGTGTTACCTATATGAATAAATGATTTTGACTTTGACAGATTTATATATCAAAGCTTTTATTAAACCCCGAAGTGAGCTTGTTATCATAATCCTAAACCATAACGCATAGCCCAACTAAGTTCCAAGTTAAACAATAATACGCCAATATTGGCAGCGGACCGTGACGTCAATCAACTTGCTTGTTCAGGCATCTTAATACGTCATTATCAACGTTGATTCTAACAATGGGATGTTTTCGCAACCCTCTCTTATAAATAGGAATTGAATTGCTGTCATAATTGGAGACCGATCTGACATTAATTTTTTAACAACTTATGTAATTATAATTATTTGTATATTTATGCAGTATTTTTCGGTCGCCGCGCTCAAATCCCGCGATAAAAGCTATGCAATAGCTTAATAAGCATTTTCCTATATTTATTTATTTATAAAAGCTTGCCAACGCTTGACACACTGATACATTGATAAGAGAAAAATAAAATACAATTTTTAATGTGTCGAGCACTTACAGGCAAACATAGCATACAAGAAGTTATAAAATTAACTAAGCAAAACAATAATATTATAATTTAAATAAACATTAAACGAAAATCGCTCTCAAAGTCTGAGGTGAACAACTATGGATGTCTAGATCCAGCTCGTTTAACAGAATGCTCAATCTGGACATCGGTGAATTGCGGCCAAAACGCGTTCTCTGGAAACATTAAACAGACTAAAAGCATGATAGTATTAAAAAAAATATTGGTTATTTGTAAAGTAGGTTTACGATCGAGATGTTTACGTGATAACGTCTTATGAGTTTTAATATAAGTTTTTGGGAAGTAAGGAATTAATGAAGATAACAATTTTTTCTAATTTTAAATTACATCTATCGTTTTATTCACACTTTTGATGATAAATTTCGGGTGTAAAATGACAAGTTTACTACAAGTTTAGTTACATACGCTCGAAATGAGACGGGAGATCGGTCCGTCTCTCTCTCGTTATACCTGCGATCGCGCTCGTGAGGTTTTGGTGTGACACAAGTTTCTGAACATGTCACCCGACTAAAACGATTTTAAAGACGTTATCACGTCAATAAAAGGGTGTCTTTGAAAGTAGAACATATATTTTAAACGAAATAAAAGCTTTATTGTCTTATAACATATAATTTGATTTAATAAAATATACGTATATTTACATGAAATACCTTCTAACTTGTTAAGAGAACAATGCGTCAATTAACAAAGGTCGTTATAAAGTTCGCGTTATGCTCACGAGATCTGTTGACATCTGACACTGCTTTTCGGTCTAAGAACAATATCCAAACTCTTGATTAAATTTATCTTCTTATTCCGGCTTTAATTACAATAATCATCTATTTCAACACAACTCACTTTTGTTTGAGAAAACTTCAACGAGTTCCAATTTCAAATCTTTCTCAAAAGTAATCCTGCGCCCTTATTTAGTTCTCGTAACGATGATTTACAAGAGAGATGTTAAGTGATACCGGTCACATTGCTAGAAGCCTCGCAAGGGCGTTGCCGGCCTTTTAAGAATTGGTAGGCTCTTTTCCTGAGGGACCCTAAGTCGAATTGGTTCGGAAATACTTCAGTAGGCAGCGGGTTCCACATAGTGGTGGTGCGCGGCAAAATACCTTAAGAAACGCTCAGTTGTGGAACGACGGACGTCAAGGTGATACGGATGGTATTTTGTATTCTGCCTTGACGTTCTATAATTAAAGTCAGCTGCAGGTATTAGTCTCAACTCCTCTAAACACTCTCCTTGGTCAATGCGTTAGAAAAGGCCGATTTACATTATCTTAGTGTTTAGGAGAGTGCTTTAGGATAGTACTTTAGTTGAAACATGTAAACGCTACTTGCTTTAGTAAACGCTACGCTAAAGAACTTGCCTTTCAAGTTGTACTAAAGCACTCTCCTAAACACTATGTACGGTTCCTGGGTCATCAGGGGTTCGAAATAATAGAATAAATTGAACTTACTCTATATTTATCACTCGCGTTATACAATAGACTATGAGCGAAATAATAACTATTATGTTAATTGCAATCTAACAAACAGAGAGAGTGCCTACGTCTGGCTATGCTCCCGGGGTGATACTCCTATGACTTGCGAATTACATTACGAATGACTGCATAGTAACAGTCGAAGAGAGTGCCTGCGTCGGGCTATACTCTCGGGGCGTGACTCCGACGATTTAGGAAATCGTCATGCTTATATGTGATCAAACTGTACAGCCAGAGCACGTACTTACATAATAAAAACATCACGCTCGTAGATGATTGGAATGTACGAGCCCTGGCACGTACTTACATAGGAAATCATCACGGTTGTAGATGATCGGAATGTACGAGCACTGGCACGTACTTACATAGGGAATAATTAAGCTTATAAAATAAGGAAGCCTGAGCGAGTAAAATGTACAGCCTTGGCTCGTACATACTCCCCCAGGCAAAAGTGCAAAATGTACAGCCTTGGCTCGTACATACTCCCCCAGGCAAAAGTGCAAGATGAATATGTAGTGCTTTACAAGATGATTTCATTATATGCTTAACAGTCTCTAGGTTTATATGCTTAAAGTCTTATGCTAACACTTTTAATCACAGCACTATCACTAACACTAGGACCCACAGCTCATGGGCCCTTGCACTTCCTAACCGGTGTCCGGTCCCGGGTGGCTTCTCCTGAGGCCACTGCGAGACCGGCTGCTGATTCTGCCGCTGCTACACCTACTGCTCCGTGACGTCTCCTGATCTTTATATGATTATAATATCCTATCCACTACCTGTCTTGAGCACATTCTGAGAACTATCATGAGCATACAAAATATATTACAGGTTTGGTGAATGCAACCAATATCTAGGTTAAAAATAATTGTTGTAAAATGCAACCGTATCTCGGTAATTTGATATCTTGCATAATATTATTCATTGTAGTTGACGTCTTTCACAGTAGGTCATTCCACTTGCTAACATATGATATTTTGCTGAACTGGCATTCCATTCATTGTTTATGATATTATAGTAATTATCGTTTCTCACGTTATAAATGATTTATGTTAATTGATGTATGTATAATTTAATATAAAGTTTCGACAATGTATGTTATACATAAATGGAACTGAACATACGAAACATAGTCTCTGGTTTGTATGCTTAAAGGAATTTTAAGTATTATTTTATATATGGTGCTTTTCTTTCTCTTCCTCTGATTAGTCATATTTGACTCATAGGAATGCATATCCGAATAAGTTTGCTGTATGTTACTTTTATAAAATCTTGAATCGGTGAGCCTGCTATATTGCGGAACGATAACGTTTCGCAATCTTCCCCTTTTACGAAAGACATTACCTTTCTTTCTGAACTTTCCTTTTGACCTTCCTGTAAATTCCTTTCTAATCTTAACACCATTTTTTCTTCTTCGAAATTCCTTTTTCACGAATGCTTGTTTCTTATTTTTCTTGCCTTTGTTGATAGGCAAACCATTTAATTTGCGTGTAACCTTTTCTGATCCATGCGAAAATTTGCCATAACTCTTTCTAGTTCTAATGCTTTTGTTTCTTACAACTACGTCGGACCCTTGTGTTAAGCTGTGTTGCAAATAGGGTTCCGTATACAATTGAATCGGTGCTTCTAACAAAGGCTTAGACAATACTAAGCTACTATTTAAATTTTTATTCTTCTTATAAGAAATGGACTGAGACAAACTTTCTTTTTCTTCTGTTTCTTGCTTGTCTTGGCATTTCATGCTTTTGATAGCCATGTTAACACGATGTGATTTATCTTCTCCGCTCACTTCACAACCAAGTTGCGTTTGATGATCTGTACTATGGTTTAGGGTCTCTCCTACCCCGGAGCTGATGCTATGTTGCTCCTTGCTGTAGTCAGTTATCGACTGTGCTACGCTTTCTGCCAATTTGGATAATTCTCCGCCTTGATAATTATCTGCATGTATACTGTGATTAACACTAAGACCTATCGGAGTCCAGTACCGGGTGGGCTCTTTGGAGTCTATTCCAAGACTGGCTGCCACTGCTTCCGCCAATGCCACTATCGATGTTTCCTGCTGCACATCAGTGGTTTTCTGTATTGGCATCATTGCTATGCCTGATGGTATCTGCTGATTGTTACCACTTTCTGCTAAACCTTCCACCATTGCCGAAGACGAAGAGATTTTCTTGTCCGATTTATATTGAAATGATTGCTCTGCTTGCGTAGAATTACAATTTAAATTTGCATTTCCTTGACCTTGTGTATCGAAATGCGTTGACAGCGAATTTTTGCTGATGCTAAAATTTGATGAAGGTCGCTGTTGTTTTGCAATTGAATCTTTCCAGGTTTGATTATTACCTGTTTCCAAAGCATATAAGAAATTTTCTGAATTATATGAATAAAGTACCGGTGAATCCATATGCGTTTCTAAAGAATGTAATTTGAGATATATCTTTCTCTTTTGGCGCCTACATATAGCTTGCTTCTCGTAATATATATTTTCATACTCAGAGTAGGATCCGCCATGATCAACAAGTATGTAGATATGGGTTTTAAAAATTAAATCCCAATGCCACTTTATTTTGTCTAGCGCTCCTTCAAGTTCATCTTTGTCGGATTCGGAGTATACATTTGATAGTTCAAAAATCTTATCAAGCGACCTAAATAAATATGCTTGTTTGCGAAGCAACTCTTCGGTTTTTCTTGAATGCCTGATGGTTTTCAGACCGTCGGTAAACGAAGCTTGGAATAAATTCTCCATTATGCTTAATATAATAATTAACTAAACGCTTTGTAAATATTGCATTATAAATTCTTAAATGCTTATACTTGATAAAATGCTCAATGAATGCTTCATATCATTCTTAGTAAAATTATGCTCACAAATGAGATAATTCTCAGAAATATAGTGCTCAAAACAAATGGAAAGGACTTACTGTAGATGCCTCCGTATGTTGAAGATTGACGTCCGTTGCCTTCTTCTAGGTTCAAAGGACGCTGATATACTTTTTGACCGCTGTGGGTCCTTAAAAATGCTGGGAGCGGACTCACTGTCGCTTGCCTCCCTATCTGACCGCTATGGGTCCTTGAAAATGCTGGGAGCGGACTCACTGTCGCTTGCCTCCCTATTTGACCGCTATGGGTCCTTGAAAATATTGGGAGCGGACTCACTGTCGCTTGCCTCCCTATTTGACCGCTATGGGTTCTTGAGAATGCTGGGAGCGGACTTCCTGTCGCTTGCCTCCCTATTTGACCGCTATGGGTTCTTGAGAATGCTGGGAGCGGACTTCCTGTCGCTTGCCTCCCTATTTGACCGCTGTGGGCTCTTGAAAATATTGGGAGCGGACTCACTGTCGCTTGCCTCCCTAATTGACCGCTATGGGTTCTTGAGAATATTGGGAGCGGACTCACTGTCGCTTGCCTCCCTAATTGACCGCTATGGGTTCTTGAGAATATTGGGAGCGGACTCACTGTCGCTTGCCTCCCTAATTGACCGCTATGGGTTCTTGAAAATATTGGGAGCGGACTCACTGTCGCTTGCCTCCCTATCTGACCGCTGTGGGTCCTTGAGAATGCTGGGAGCGGACTCCCTGTCGCCTGCCTCCCTATTTGACCGCTATGGGTCCTTAAAAATGCTGGGAGTGGACTTCCTGTCGCTTACCTCCCTTTTCGACCGCTATGGATCCTCCTTCTCCTTGCTCTCCTCTTTTCTATTGATGCGGATGATAATTTCTTACTTGCTTGACGACCCAACAAACCAGCAGTGGGATGTTTTTCCACGGCGCCGATCTTCAGGATGACGGAGAAAAACGCGAACGCGATCAACTGTACGCGAAAGACCCGCTATTCCCGGATAGCTCGAAGGACCAAAATGTACGGTTCCTGGGTCATCAGGGGTTCGAAATAATAGAATAAATTGAACTTACTCTATATTTATCACTCGCGTTATACAATAGACTATGAGCGAAATAATAACTATTATGTTAATTGCAATCTAACAAACAGAGAGAGTGCCTACGTCTGGCTATGCTCCCGGGGTGATACTCCTATGACTTGCGAATTACATTACGAATGACTGCATAGTAACAGTCGAAGAGAGTGCCTGCGTCGGGCTATACTCTCGGGGCGTGACTCCGACGATTTAGGAAATCGTCATGCTTATATGTGATCAAACTGTACAGCCAGAGCACGTACTTACATAATAAAAACATCACGCTCGTAGATGATTGGAATGTACGAGCCCTGGCACGTACTTACATAGGAAATCATCACGGTTGTAGATGATCGGAATGTACGAGCACTGGCACGTACTTACATAGGGAATAATTAAGCTTATAAAATAAGGAAGCCTGAGCGAGTAAAATGTACAGCCTTGGCTCGTACAACTAAGATAATGTAAATCGGCCATAAGATATGTGATTCGCGTGGTACACATTTCATTAATGGAACCGAAATTTACTAAGAAACGGATGTATGTTTTTGATCGCTTCAATAGCAAAAGGAAAATGTCGTATTTACTTGCCTACGTACGTCGTTCATTGGCGTACGCTGTAAGAACTATTATAATTAAAGTTATTGTATTTCAAGCTTAATAATTACCTTGGGGTTCAACACGTAACCACTAAGGTTTTTGTTTTTCGATTCCCTGCCATTGTGTCCAGGGACTTTTTTCCATCTGTTATACACTAAAAAGATACATAAATAAAAATCATACTTATTCGGGTTACGCGTCTCGCGAGGTACGCCCCGGCTACATCGGAAATATTATTATTATTTACAACTTTCATGGGCGAACCGGGACAATTGCTTGCGAGACCCGCTCTTTTGTTTGCCTTGTTCAGAACCGTTCCAGGCACGGTCTGTGCTTTGTTAACATGTCCTGTAGGCCCTTACGGTCTACTGTAGTCTGTCCTTGTTGCTCCAGGTCATGCCTGGACGGTTCGAATATAGGGCAATGTATAAGCACATGTTCTATGATTTGTTCGCCATTAGTGCAGACCGTACATTTTGGGCTTGTCTTAATTTTAAACCTATAGAGGTAATGTGCAAAGGCGTGAAGTGATTCTTTTTTATTAACTTATATGCAGCTCTTTCATCTCCGATGAACATTTTTATAGTTCTGAATAATCTAAATGAACCAATAAGAACCTGATGAACCCGGAGTTGCTGTGTTTACCTTAGTTTACAATCTAGGTGGCGAATAATAAAGTTAATAAATGTTAAAATCACGATTAAAACTCTTCTTAAAATGAATGAAGAGAGCCAAATATTACTGTCCCATACATTGATTTAATACATTTTTATTTGTTTACAGAAACCCAGCACGCAACGAATGAACATAGAATATATTGTAAATACATTATGTACATAATAAAATATTTGCTTCGCAATTATGTTGCTTCTGTGATAGTATTTAAGATCCAAGACAAACTTTAAGTATATATAAACTAGTGATTAGATAATTTGGTATTTCATTGTAAATTTGTTTGTACGTGAATTATTTTTCGAATTCTTGTCAATTTTGTATATCGTGCAAGTATCCCTAAAGGCCTATTACGTAGCTATTGTTTCTTTTTTAAACTTATGAGCCCAATTTCAAATTGGATTTAAATCCGATTTGAAATTTCGAGTTAAAGAAGAAACATTTTGATGTGTAGAATTAGATTATAAGAATTATAATTACATTGTTATAGTTTAGGTTGAAAGTTTAATTGTAAAAGGTGATTTGAGAATGGAATAAAAGTTGACTGTTTTTTTGTATTTTATTTTTATCTAGTTTCCCGGTGACAAATAATATTAATAATGTATAATACAAATACCTATACATAATGAAATATATAGTATTTACAATTATCTTAATAAAAATAATTAATAAAAAGATAATTATATCAAATTTAAAAAGTTTGGTCCCTGTGGCAGTGTACCGTTAACGCTGACAGCATTTCCTCGCTGTATTGCGATACTTATTCGTTAAGCGAGGAAACCACCAGCACTGAGGTTACCGGTACTATCTATCAGGCGCCAACTTACATCTTTAATTAGCGGCTGTGCACCTGAACATTTAACGCTGGCAGCATTTTCCTCCACCTATACATTTGTATTACATATATACATCTTCGTCCTGTCCATATCCTTTTTTGCCTTTATCCCACATCCACAAACAGATACAACATTAGAAATTTTCTACTTGAGAAATAATTATTAAAATCGGTTCTGTTGTCCCATATATATAAACTAACAAATTAACTAATTAACTCTTTATAATTAAAGCATAGATTAGGTTTAGAAGGCTGCGTTTTTATACAAATTTAATTGACACAACAAGTTTAAATTTAATTAGTAAAAACACCTGTTTGTTTAGATTTTTTTTTTGTAGAGTAGAGAAATATAGCATTTATAATAATTAAAAGCGTTTATTAACATGACAATTGTTTACTTTAAAATTTAAGATTTTCGAGTCATAGTTATGCTAGAGGCAAAATCAGTCTTCAGGTTTCCAGCCAGGTTTCAGATAAGTATCTATTTGATCGATCATATTCATTTATACTTACGCTAAATAGCAAATACGTAAGATTAGCCTTTTACAAAAGAAAAGATTTTTTTGCTTATCTCGCTGAAGCCGCGCTGAAATTATTTATCATATATTATAATAATCAATTACTCTCTAAAATTCGTAATATTAGCGTCTTTAATCAATTCAAAAGGGCATTAAAGATACATATTAGAATGAGCCTAGTAGACTAAAATTGGGATAGCTGATGGCGACGCGTATCTCGTTCGTATATTATAATAAGTTTCTCATGTAAATAAAAATACATGAGAAATAAAGTTTTTTAAACATTAAACATTTATTTACTAACTTAATACTTATAGACAAACACAATGATTAGGAATACGATGAGTTTTAATATAGATAAAGATTAGAATAAAAAGCAGTGTTGGCCTAGTGGCTTTAGCGTGCAACTCTTATCTGAGGTCGTAGGTTCGATGCTGTGCTGCAGAAAGTCCATTGAGCTGTGCACCAATGGACTTTCTTTCTATATGCGCAATTAATATTCGCTCGAACGGTGAAGGAAAATAATGGCACAGGACGCTGATCACCTACTAGATTGACAAATGAACCTGAAACAGAAATTAGAAGTCCAGACTTAAAAAGGTGGTAGCGCCACTGATTTATTTTTTATTTTAATAATCAGGTTTATATAAAATACTAGCTGGCCTGGCGAACATCGTACCGCCTAACAGTCGATTCTTTATTTTTTTTAAATACTTATTCTGCTATTCGGGACACCGCGCCGGTCTAGCTAGTAAGATAAAAAAAAGAAAGTTGATAATACAACAAATACATTATGTCAAAAAATAAAAATTTACCTTCCCGGAACCCCTCCACTAACACTTAATGAACTTTATGAACTTTATGACATGGTATTAAAGTTCAAATTGCCTTTAAATATTATTACGAATATTTTGTATGGGAATATAGAAAAGTGTTGTTTTTAGACTTTTTCACTCAATTTTTTTTTAATTTTTCTCCGTAAGAACCATCCTCGTACTTCAAGGAATATTATAAAAAAAGAATCAGACAAATCGGTCAAGCCGTTTTCATGTTATGTCGTGACAACGGAAAACGGGTTTCATTTTTATATATATAGATTATGTCAACTGGTTGATAAAGTACTTTGTTAAACAGTCGGGATACCAATAACATCAGTCTCTCCATTATTACATGTAATTATAATTACGGATAATTAATTGAGTGATCAACGGAGTATTTAATTTGCAAATGATTATACCTATAGTATTGCATTCATGGCACTAAATGAGGAATTCTGAATGTGACCTAATAATGACTGGTATCCTACAATGAAATTATAACAGTATACCTAATGACTACCACTTTTCGTAAATTCTTGTAAATTAATATATATATATACATATATAAAAAAAAGGATCTTTATTTCCCTTGGTTTCCCTTGGCATCACGTGTGAACGAACGGCTGGACCGATTTCGCTAATTATTTTTTTGTTATGTTTGTTATTGTCAGGAGAATAGACAGAATAACAGTGCAGATAGCCTTTAAAATAAATAAAAAGTGAAAAAAATAATAGTAGGATGAAACCTATTAGAAAGGGAGGATAATATTAGAAAAATAATTTACGGGCGATCTGAGGTCGGGAAGGGATAGGGGGTTTAAGTAGGTTTAAGGGTAAAAAACGGTTTAT
This sequence comes from Pieris napi, assembly GCF_905475465.1. Taxonomy (NCBI): domain Eukaryota; kingdom Metazoa; phylum Arthropoda; class Insecta; order Lepidoptera; family Pieridae; genus Pieris; species Pieris napi. The sequence continues at coordinate 1,924,105 of NC_062237.1, read as the reverse complement.
CTCGATTTCCGGCAAAACTTAAAGTCCTATCGAAGAAAGTTAAATGGCAAAGTTGTAGGTAATAAAAAGATCTAAAACTTTTGTATTCACACATTTTTCACATAACCTCAAACTTTATGTGAAAAATTAAAAAAAACCAAGTTTTTGGTTTTTTATTTTTATCTTAAGTAATCCTGACTTTTGTTACGATGGTATATCTATATCGATGATATATATATTGATTTATTGTTACAATAGCTACTTTAATGAAGAAATAATAGCGTTTGAATCAAAATTTCTACTCCACCAGATTTGCATGTCGTATGTTCTAATTAATCAATATGAATGTACCACTGTTGCAAATTAACGATTTATTATTATTACAAAAGTTACTTTAATGAATAAATAATATCGTTTGAATCAAAATTTCGTCTCCAACAGATTTGCATGTCGTATGTTGTAACGACGTCATAACCGTTACGTAACGTTAGAAGCTGAAGCTTGTAAATGTTTACGACTGTACTTAACTGACTCCAAAGAGTTATCGATTTACTTAACTCAGTTAAGAATTGATCAATAGAGCTTTAGCCTACTTGTTGATCAAGTGAAAATGCACGTTTACAACAAAAGTAATAGGGTAATTCCGGGGGCTTGGAGTGTGGCACAAATGATGATACTGCACAGCATATGTTGGAGGATTGTCCGCAGTGGTCTCAGCTACGTCATAATCTTAGTTCTGTGGTGGGTAATAACCTTGCTTTGCCTTGTGTTGTACAAAAAATGGTCGGCAGTGACGAGGTATGGAATGCAGTGGTATCCTTCTGTTAGCATGTCATGCTACAGAAGGAGACAGCAGAACGAGAGTGGGAGAGCTTTAGGACGAATCCTAGGGGTATAAGACGGGGAGTAAATAGGAGAAGATATGCCCATCTCCTATCTCCTATGTAGTGTATACTGCACCGGAGGTTTTTGAGTGTAACATGCCGTTGAGGTCCCGGTAGCATGCGACAGCGACCCCGGAGCCTATGTAACGCGGCTTTGTCGGAACTACTCGAGGTCGTTTTAGTGGGTATTGCTCACCCAGTCTCTGAATAGCAGAGATCTTGGCGTGGGTCGAGTCCCACATACCATGTTCAGGGGATGCGCAAATGCATTTCCACCTAGGATATCAAAAAAAAAGGTTAATAACCACAGTGAAGATATACGTATGAAAGTAACGTAACTACTTGGAGATGGTAGGCCAGGGTAAGAGAAATATGTCCCTACAAATCAGAGCTGATGTGAGTATCACTATGCATCCCACATTATTCATGTCGTAGGAAACCGTCATTTCAACGGCAGATCGCGTGCCGGGATGCGGGCAATGCTGTTACCGTGTCTGCCTCGGGTGTTTGGTGGTGGCCGTGAGACGCGCTGCGGGAAAGTATGTGTAACGCATCAAAACATCCCCACTGACTCAGAAACCGTACACCTACCAAATAAACACGGAAAATTTCATTAAAATAGGTAGGAAGTAGTTTTTTTACAGAACAGGGAGCAAACTGGCAGGAGGCTCACCTGATGTTTAGTGATACCGCCGCCCTATGCACACTCAATACCAGAGGACTCGCGAGTGCGTTGCCGGTCTTTTAAGAATAGGTAGGCTCTTTTCTTGAAGGACTAACGCTGGCCATAGACAGACCGCATGCTGCAGCTGGGTCCGACTGCTGTAGAGCGTTGAAGTCGGCGTAGAAGACACCGTAGTATATGGGTGCGTCCAATACTACAATCAAGAGAGGAAGTGGTACTCTGGCATTGAGTGTGCATGGGCGGCGTGAGTTGAATTGGTTCGGGAATTCGGTTCAAAAAAATGGTTCGCAGTTTTGTTTTTTCTGTCAAAATGTTTTTCAAGCCACGAACTATTTTTCTACAGTTTAAACTCACAAATTCATAATGAAGAGAAAGCATACAACTACTATTTGAAATGTAAACTTTAAACTAAGTAAACTGATTCGCAGTTATTTTCCAAGAACCTGCAAAACTAAAGCCTTTAAAGCAAGAATACCGTGAAACTTGAATTTATTCCTTAATAAGCTTTTGTAGTCTTATTACAACTGAAACCAGTTTGTGGTTTTGTTAAATGTTTGACTTTGTGTATTTATTTTGCTTGTAGTTGACTGTTTTAAAGCTTTAGTAGCTGAAATTTTGAGAGCTTTTCCGCTGCCTTTTTTACTGGTACTGCTTCATTACTGAAGATTGGCAGTAAGTCTTGAAATATCCTTCACAGTATCAGGTTTAAGTAGTAAGTACTCTTTATAACTAAGGCAGTTTTTGCCGCGCACCACCACTATATGAAAGCTGCCCACTGAAGTATTTCAGAACCAATTTGACTAAGGGTCCTTCAAGAAAAAAACCAAAAAAGGCCGGCAACACACTTGCGAACCTTCTGGCAAAGTGTGTCCATGGGCGGTATTACTTAACATTAGATGAGGAGCCCATTTGCCTCCTAGTACAAACCACTTTCTATTGTAACATAATTATGTTTTATTGTTTCTGCCAACACAGATTTTGTTTGCGCTAAATCTTACCCATGAAAAATTAGGCAATGTAAGTAAAATAAGTAAGTTTGTTTCAGATCTGTGAATGTAAATAGCAATAAACCTGATAAATCCAGATAAACGAGTTGGTTCTCAAATAATAGATAATAAGGAAAGCAACTGGGGCTGTTAAATAATAAGAAACAACAAGCTATGGAGAAACAACTAATTTGATCTTATTTTAAACATACATCAGCTTTTAAAATTTGTGAGCATAGATTTTTAAAATCGAAAGTCAATAAATGATTATTTTTAAGTAAATTTCAAGAGAGTATTAAACTATTTTTGAGTGTAATTTATAATATTTGTACATTAAATATGCCATGGTTTAAATTTACTTTTGTGTAAGTATACACAGCAATATATAACACTTGAAATGAGCTTTATTTATTTCTAGTTTAAGCGGGTTTTAATATTAAATACATAAGTTATATTTGCTTTGAACTTGAAAAATAAATACGGCTCGACTGATCTTTTATAATATTACAGTTTTGCCGAAATAAACATAATCTAAAGTGGCGTAGTTTGAGGGATTACATAAACAAGAGCTTAGAAAGATCTTTCAACGTACCTAAATACATAAGTAGTCTTATATATAAAATAAAGAATATATATGTTATATATATATATATGAAAATAGCCCAGTAGCTGGAACGTACGTCTTCTAACACTGAGGCCGTGCATTCGATTCAAGGCTGTGCACATATGAATTTTTCAATGTGCATTTTTCCCTCGCTTCTACGGTGAAAAACATCGTAAGATCCAAACATCTAAGGCATGTGTGAGACATAGGCTTAGATATTTACTTATTAATAGGGTGGAGCGTGCTTGTATGGAGGTTTTTTTTTTTTCGAATTTTAAAAAGGCGGTGTACGGAATCGGTGCTCCGGTGCAAACATATTAAGCACAGAAAATTAGGATTCAATATCTTAACTGCAAATTGTGCCCCAAAGCCCTTGAAATATACACAAATTTTCGAAAAAGAGGGTAGTGTAACAACTTGTCTCGTATCAATTCTAAATGTAAAATATGCATTTTCTCACTTAGTTTTGATTAACGATGAACACAACCACAGAATAATTGCGAAAGAAACATAAAATAACATTTATTTACCCACGAAATATCGTTGACAATTAAATAAAATATCGCGAAATTTTGTAATTTTTTGTTTCTGCTACGCGCCGAGGTAGACTTCGCGATGACCTGCTGTGACCAATGAAAATGCATTAGTGACCTATTTCAGTTGAAGGCGAGAGCACGGAGGAGCTGCTATTGTGTCTGCTGCATTACAAGATATTGGCTTAGTGACTGAAGATGATTGCAAGAATGTTGTCGATCGTAGTAAGATCCGCCGAGCCCGTACCCAAACTAGGAACTCACAGATTTCGATTCAGCTCGACCTAGGACAGTCCATTTGTATCTCGTTTGACGGATGAAAGGATAAAACGTTAGTCATGGAGGGCAATCGCAGAAGATTTGTAGTAGAGGAACACGTCACTCTGTTAATAGAAACTGGGTCGCAATACATTGGCCACATTATTTGCAAGGTTAGCGGTGCTAAAACTATTGCCAACAAACTGTTAGCTTATTTTGTAGCGAAATCGATCGATTTAACTACAAACACAGCCATCGGATGCGACGGTACTGCCTGATACTGGGATTCATTCAGGTATCATACGGCTTTTAGAAAAAATATTTAAACGACCGCTGCAGTGGCTAGTGTGCCAGTTACAAGCAAATCAATTAAGCTTGTGTCACCTGCAAGAATCAACTACTGGGAGGCATCCCAGTAGTTGATTTTGTACCAATAAACTGTTACCTGCCTGATATCACAAGAACTCGTCGTCACCTATATTTGTTGGAAATATGTCAGGCTATTAATGCAAGAAATTGTGATGAAAACTTGGCTATGAGGTCTCCAGGAAAAATCTGTCATTCGCGTTGGATGACGACAGCCAACTCAATTCTCAGGCTGTACATTTCCACCAAGATTCCGACTGAAAAACAGATGACTGTGACTGAATTTGTCTTGAAGGTTTACGCCCCAATGTGGTTCCATATAAAAACGAAACCTTTGTGTGTTTACGGGGCAAAACACCTACACGAAACAATTAAATTGACTCGGTATCTTCCAACGCACTTAAAGAAAATTGTCGACCCCGTGATACAAAGGAATGGCTATTTCGGTCACTGCGAAAGAGTAGCCACATCCGAGAACTAGCTCTCAGGCGGATCGTGAAGATCAGGGAAAAAACGTCGATCTTCGCTCCTATCAGAGTCTTCAAGGTGCCAAGCTTGAACTTCAACGCAGAGCATATTATGACCTGATTGAATGGGACAAAGTTTCTGAACCGGCAGTCCTGAAACAAATTAGCACCGACTTATTGAAGGATGCTATCGCCAACCCAGATATAGTAGAAACTCAAATTTTGACACTCTATCGTCAAATGCCGTGTCACACTCAAGCAAGTGAAAGGTGCATCAAAATTGTGACGGAAGCGTGCTCTGCTGTATGAGGGCCCGAAAGACGGGAAGGATGGATAAAAAATACGTTGAAATCCTGTAAAATCATCCTGATTTTCAATACCAAGGCAGAGTACAGAACTAAGTAATTTTTAGGAAATTTACCCCATTTGCAGTATTTATCCTAACTTTTCCTTGTCTTAATTGTATAAACTATTTAATTTTATGCCTTTATTGGTATTCATATATTAATATTAATAAATAAAATATATAAGAATACTTACAGTTATTTTTTTATTGATTTTAATTTGAACCCCTGTTTTTGGACTTTCATGTTTTTTTCAGTGGCTTTGGGGCACAATTTCTACTGAAAATATCAAAATCCTGTCATAGTATCTTTCGTTCGTATCGCTATGGAGCACCGATTCCCTACCCAGCCCAAATCAAAAGCCCAAAAAAAAATCCACGCTCCACCCTACTTATTAAGTCACAAAACTCTTACAGAAATCTGAGTCTAAGAGGTTGTAGTGCTTCTGGTTTTTTTTCTATATAAAAGTCCTTCCGTGTATTATATTACATTATTAGAATGTATGATCATTTAATAAATTATTACGTAGCCTAGTATTGAAGCTATTCTCAGTCCTGACGTCGGCATTATTAAAGACACAGTGTTAGCTTAGTGAATGGCGTGCGGCTGAAGTTGCATGTACTCGTATGTAGAACCTAACACTTGCCCGCACGGTATAAGAGAATGTGAGATGTTGTGTGGATGTTAGTCCTTAAAATCAATGACTGAAGCTCAGAATGATGATAGACGTCATTGATTGCGGCACACTGATACATTGGTACATAAGAAAAATACTAGATTTATTAAACTTATAGACCAACATCACAAACACGATGAGAATAAAAATATAATTCATTAATTATTAATACAAAAGGAAAATTGATTTCAAAAAGTGAGCAACTATGATTCTAGCGCTTTATAATTTCCTTAAAACATCTATTATATTCATAGATATTTATTAATGTAACTAAACATAACAATCAAATATACAGTATTTAACTAATAAAATGAAAATTAAAACAAATTTAATATGTTTGGTCCCTGTGGTAGTGTACCTTTAACGCTGGCAGCATTTCCTCACTGTATTGCGATACTTATTCGTTGAGCGAGGATAGCACCATCTCTGGGGTCTCCGTCTATCTACCAGGCGCCAACTTAAATCTTTAATTAGCGCCTATGCACTTGAATCCGACGTCCCAAAAGTCTCTAAAAATATAATGTAGTAAATTAGATTAAAAAAAAATAGGCTGACAACACACTCGCGATCCCTCTGGCATTAAGTGACCATGGGCATATCACTTAAAATCAGCTTGCCGTGGGGTTCAAGTGCGCCTGTCCAAGATTCTCTTCTCCAAAGGGAACAAAATCGAAGTTGGATGAATGACTCTTATATAAAATTAATTACAATCATAAATGTGAGACATGATAAATATAGTATTGAAGTACTGGGGTATTCTTTACTGAATGTATTGTTTCATAGAAAATCAATCCTAGGACTTGCTAGCAATCATTGAGCACAGTTGTACAGGCCTTAGTCGCTCGTGATTTTTTTCAGAAAATAACTATCATTCTAGGAAAGTTATCTCGTCGAATGTGGAAAATCTAAGTAAAAAATTGAAGCGAATTGAAATCCACAGAGGATTTGCATTCATCAATCATCTTGAAAGAGTGGAACAAAATGATTAATGATATCTGTTGCTTACTCCGACACTGATAGAAAGGGCACGTATGTTTGAAAAAATTTGTGGGTTTTTGTATACTGAATATATTCATACATATCAGAATACACCGATGGCTTTTCCATTTCACGTAAATATGTCACCGTAAAATTGTAAAAACCGTTAGATTGTAATCTATCTCGCGAGATTGTAAACTGTCGAAAGATTGTGAACCTCAACGAACTGCTTACAAATTAACGTATTATTATTCGGTAGTTATATGAAATTGTTGGGAAGTAAAATTAATATGTAATTGACCGAAGAAGTTTGAATGATAACTAAGTTAGTGTAGTACAATCTACCGAATAATAATACGTTAAATTGTAAGTAGTACGCTGAGGTTCACAATCTTTCGACAGTTTATAATATCGCGAGATAGATTACAATCTAACGGTGTTTACAATTTTACGTTAACAAATATATTCCCAATGTAACATTATTACATGATCTACTAGAAAAAATGTGTACCAATTATAAAACGAACAATTTTCGCGTGATATTTACGCTTTGAATGTATTATTCAAATGATTGGATTTTGTTATATAACAGGGTCAAACGGGCAGTAGGTGTAAGAGATACAGCCGCCCATAGACACACTCCATGCCAGAGGGCTCGCGAGTGTGTTGCCGGCCTTACACTAAGTCAAATTGTTTCAGAAAAACTTCAGTGTTTTCAACAAAGTTTGGATCACACATTACAAAATTATTACTTTTAACGCTTATGCAAGCCCCTCTAACGGTATTTAAAATGGAAAATAATAAATGTGTTTATAAATAATAAATATAAACATTCCATATATTTCATTACCATTGTTACCAAGGACTATATTATAATTATAATATGTTTTTTATGCATTAACCATACCAGTGTTGGCCTAGTGTCTTCAACGTGCAACTCTCATCACTGAGGTCGTAGGTTCGATACTCGGCTGGGCACCAATGGACTTTCTTTCTATGTGCGCATTTAACTAAAACCCAAAAGGCTGATCACCTACTTGCCTATTAGATTTACAAATGATCATAAAATAGATACAAAAGTCTGATGCCCAGACCTAAAAAAAGGTTGTAGCGCCACGGATAATAAAAAACTATAGTTATTTACCAAAAGTATAGCATTAAGCTTTTCCTAAATTAATGTACAAACAAATTAGATTGGCGTCGAACTGGCGAGGCTCCGCGGGTGGTTTTGGGCGTTGAGTGATTCCATTTTATTCACTTTGAGAAATTAATTTTTTAACCCAAGCTTGAGCACACCTTTACAATAAGACAATAATTAATCTAATTACAGGAAGCTGAGCTGAGCCTAAGCTGAGAAATTGAATAAATTTTTTCTCAGACTGTCTTAATCTCTCTCGATCAAAATCATTTATTATATAGGTGAAAATAATGAACACTTATAACGTCAAAAAAAGAAATACATATTAAATGCTTCTAATGTTACATTTACTGCCAGTTCTCAAATTAAGGGCGTAGAACGAAAGAGAAGAACTGGCAATAAACTCTCCGCCACTCCTTTTATAAGAGCGGCGATTCTGAAAATCTTCCAAGTCCAAACCGCGCGTTATGTCAGTCGCTGCATTATTTTTAGCAAAGCATTTCATTTATTGGCATTACAATTGTACGTGAGAATACAATTCATATTAAATTCTTTTTTTTTTTTTTCGAAAAGTTTTAATCGCCCCCGGCCCCCTGACCCATACAAGGAACGTTACATCAACGTAATATTTCAATTTGTATTGTATTACTAGCTGACCCGGCAAACGTTGTTTTGCCTTGTATATTATTTCTAGGAATATTTTTTTAGTACAAATAAAATAACGATAATAATAAAAAAAATAGTCTAAAACTTAATAAAAAAATTTTTTTGGGTTGGACACCCCTTATCACTTAGGGGTTTGAACGATAGATAGTAGCCGATTTTGAGACTTACTAAATAGGCATAAAAATTTTCATAAGAATTGGTCGCGCCGGCTTGGAGGAGTATGGGAACGAACATTGTGACACGAGAGTTTTATATATTAGATTGACCTGACAAATTAATAGCAGCTGTCATAGCTAATAGTTAGGCATATAACTCTCAACTCTGAGGTCTTGCGTTCATACCCAACTTGCATATTTTGAAGCCAAGATAAGATTATTATTTAATGGTCAAATTCGTTTAAACTTTTGTTGATGGACCATGTTGTGCGGGTCTTATGTGACAATTAAGATTTTTGAGCAGGAGGTGCGTCATAAGTTTCACGTGTTGTGTGTGTTCCGGTGATATGTGTGTGCTTCTTATGAATTTACCAATTAAGGTACGGATTTTAACCATTCTGGTTTTGTAACCGGAGGTCGGCACTCTTTGTTTTCTGCAGAAGAAACTTCGGGGGCTATATAAAATTTAAATGATATTTTTCTTTCATTACAATTTCAATCAGCCCTTTACAACTGATATATAGCGGGCAATATTGCATATTGCCCGCTTGTCTGCTAAAGTTTCAATCAGTAAAACGAGAGGTGCTTTGTTATAGAGCAAAAATTTGTCGCCTTCGCTCAACAAAGGCGACCCAGTTTTATGAATAATAGAAAATGAACTGCAAAAGTGCATACAAATTTGATACTCAGTTTCATAATTGTCGCTTAACTCAGCCTTTTATGAAAAGCCTTTTTTGTATTAAGATTTAAGTTTAAAACAAGCAGTAGTTTTGGCTTAGTGGCTTCAGCGTGCGACTCTCATCCCTGACGTCGCAGGTTCGATGGCTATGCACCAATGGACTTTCTTTCTATGTTCTCATGTAACATTTGCTCGAACGGTGAAGGACAACGTGAAGAAACTGGCTTGCCTTAGACCCAAAAAGTCGATGGTGAGTGTCAGGCAAAGCAGGCTGATCACTTGCCTATTAGGTTGACAAATGATCATGAAACAAATACAGAAATCTGAGGCCCAGACATAAAAAGGTTGTAGCGTATTATTTATTTTGATAAATGAAACATAACAAACAGAAGGTGCTAATAACTAAATCTATATACAGGAATCAAATAATGTACTGAAATAAAAAATCGTCATTTTCTGAAGCAAAAAAGCGTTATAAGTATCTCTTGACATCGGGATTATGCGGCTGCGGATATGATGTAAAGCCCAATACGTTTTTGACATACGGGAGTTATACTTAGCGTCTTGACTTTGAAATTTACCGTCAAAGCATCTGCTTGTCAGAGGTCGCGAGGCCGCTAAAACAAGAGCTTGCGGAGTATACAAATGCAAGGGATACAAATAATCTATGCTAAGCAAAGCTAATCTTCTTTAAGTCGAGTTTCACACTAGTAGCCTATCAAACTTTGATAATAAATGCCAAGTTTTGGGCATTGGTTGGTTGACTAGTTTTGGTAACCCAAAACTTAGCTACGTTTTTGAACACTACATATATATATCAACGATATCTTTAGGGTCTGTTTCACAATGTATGTGTAAAGTACCAAATAGCTATGCAACACAAAAATTATTTGGAAGATAAATTGTGCTATTTGACATTCATCGGACTCATAACTTATGATGGACTTTATGTGACGAATAGCGCTATCTGACAGTAGTGAAACGCAACAATAGTGTTTATCCTACCAATAAGTAATAAATAGCTTATTTGGAACTTATGTAGAACATTTCAACAACAACAACCGTTCATTGTGAAACAGACCCTTAATGTTATTAATTGTTTATTTCGTATAAGTTTGATACTTTTGATATCGTTAAATATTTAATTGAATTACGATCTTTACGTTCGTTATTCCAAAACATAACGTACACACGTAATAGTTGCTATATGTACTTGATATATGAACTTCAAAACAGCATATAGTAACAGTTATCTACATAACAAAATGCAAACATAAAAAGCTTAGGACCGGGAACGATGCGTTATGAATTTTAAAGGAGTAAGGATTTAAGAAGAAAAATCCACAACGAAAATATTTTGTTTTTGACAGCACAGCTCAGCTGATGTTAGTGATAGATCATGGACACTGTCAATGCCAGAAGGCCCACGAGAGCGTTGCTGCCTTTTAAGAATGGATAGGCTAGTTTCCTGAAAGACCCTAAATCGAACTTGTTCGGAAATAGTTCAGTAGGCAGCTGTTTCCACATAGTGGTGGTGCGCGGAAACAACTGCCTTAGAAAACGCTCAGTTGTGGAACGACGGACGTGGAGGTGATACCTTAACTGTTGCCTAATGTAAACGAAGTGTAATATAAATTGTTTTCCGTAGTACCAATTCTGGAAACACGAGCAAAAATGTTATGTAACTCCTACAAATCCTCTTAGGCCAACTAACACAGAGCCTGTTACCGAATTCAATCCAAGCTATCGTAACTAGATCACAAATCGAGTTAACTCTTGCTTGCACGTGGCTAATTCGTTATTAGCCACGGATCCCTTGTTTACTTCTGTTTATATTTCACTGGCGTTTGTATGCAACTTTGTTCGTGATTATTCTTGACACTATAGGCAGGATTGCTCTCGGAATAAAGACCTGCTTGTGATTACTCAAATAAATATTTAATTTGCAAGAATATGGTGCAAATATCATGGTGCTACAACCTAAACTTCGCATTAGGTACACATTACACATTACGTTACTTTATTAAACATATAGTCAATTCTTGTTTTATATCACTATTTCATTATTATTATATATCATTATTATTAAATTATCAAATGAATATTATGTTTAACTCAAATAATCATTTATAGATTTTTTTTCCTAAAGTATATTAAGTTGATTTTTATAAACTCTAGTAAGGAGATCTTTGAATGCTTTTGGTAAATTATTATAAACCTTGATTGCCATACATCTATGGTCCAAGAGGCAAAGACACGCGACATGATACGTCATATTATCTATTCACAATCAAAGGGACGGTTCGTCTTCCATTTCATTTTATATTCTACGAAAGAAAGAGAAATAAAATATTAATAGTGGACAAATGCTCGCGTAATTTCATTATTTCTTCGTATATGACTCGAATATATAATATAGTGAATTCTATGAGGAATTGTGCCTGTACTACGATGGAAAACATCGTGTGAAAATCATGTATTAAAAGTCGACGTATGGCAGTAAGATGATCATGTAAATAAATATATCATCAAAAACAGACGCAAAAATATATCCTCACATCATGGGACATCATTCATCATGTATGTAATCACGAATTAACTTCACTTTCATATTTTTAGAGCAGTGGTGCCCTAGTGGCTTTAGCGTGCTCTCATTTCTAAAGTCGTAGGTTCGATCCCCGGCTGTGCACCTTTCTCCATACTTTTTATGTGCCGTAACATTCGGTCGAACGGTGAACGAAAATTTTGTGAGGAAACCGACTTGCCTTAGACCCAAAGTCGACGGCCTGTGTCAGGCACAGGACGGTCACCTACTTGCCAATTATGTCGACAAATGATCATGAAACAGAAATCTGAGGCCCAGACCTAAAAAGGTTATACCGCCACTGATTATTTTTTAGATAAAATAGTAAATGAAAGAGATTTTTCTTGAAAGGCCGGTAACGCACTTGCGAGCCTTATGGCAGTGTGAGTGCCCATGGGCGGCGGTAACACTTAACATCAGGTGAGCCTCCTATTACATAAAAAAAGATCGCTCGAAAGCGATAGGGCCGCCAGTTGCCCTTTTTTCAATTATGTACAATTTTTATATTGTAATACAATGAAGTGTTAATAAACGAAACATAAATAAATTTCTTATAGGAAAAGTCAATACATTAACAAGAACAACAGATAAAGAAGTGTCGGTGAACACGACTGCCGGTTCTAATATAATTACAGAGTATACGATGTTGAAGCAACTGATGCTCACAATACAGATGACACTAATTGTATTAACAACCAGTTTCTATTTCACACGTTTTGCTTATAAACGTTTATTTATTAACACTTCGTTGCATGTACAGACATATGATAATTGACATAATTAAATAAAAAGGAGGGCAACTGGCGGCCTTATCGCTTTCGAACTATCTCTTCCAGGCAACCACTATGAGAAAAAAGAATTAAACTAGGTTAGCAAAAATACTTTTTAGCAAAAAATTTTTTTGGGATTCACCGCTGACCCACACTTAATTCATATGTAAACATTGAACAGAAAAGTATTAAAAACATCTTGTTCACTGTTTAATTTATCAGAACTATTGTATTAGATAATGCTTGATAATATTCTCACATTAAAACACAGATAGAGGCTAATGAAAGCTACAAGTAGATGCGTACAAAAACATAATATAATTTATTAATTTGATATTTTAATCCTATTATTAAGTTTCTATTTAGTTTTAGTTTATACTGGCGATTTTTGGCCTTAATATATTTTTTCCAATTTTTCTCTCCATAAAATTTCCTAAGGAAAGTTTCCTTACAGTTCAAGGAATAAATAAAAAGAAAAACTCGAATTGGTCCAGCTGCACTCGAGTTTTGCGCTTAGCAACATATTTTGCGATTCATTTTTATTTATATATTTGCGTTTTAATTTTTGGTGTTACCTATTATTTACTTTGTCTAACCTTTATTTTTGTTCCTTGGTTGTTTATAATATCTATATTGTAGTAAAATTATGTGTATAAAATTTATATTTTTAAACATGCGTGTTGTTTTAGAACTAATAAATAAAGACGAAAAAGCTTAACAAATGACACAATTTACAAGACATTGAAAGGAAAATCATGTGGAACATGGTGTAATGGTTGCAGCTCCTTACAAACGTTGTGTAAAACAAAAACTTGGCGATAAAAAAGAGTGGCGGAGAGTTTATTGCCAGTTCTTCTCTTCCGTTCGCCCTTGATTTAAGAACTGCAGTAAATGTAAAATTAGAAGCATTTAATGTATATTTCTTTATTTTTGACGTTCATAAGTGTACATTGTGTTACCTACATGAATAAATGATTTTTGTTTGTTTGAATTGTCTATTTACATACATATATACATTAACTGGTCTTTTTAAATATATGTGTACAGCGTTATAAGTGTGTTTTCGTGTATTTAACTAGGAATGAATAAAAAACTTTTCCATATATGTGCTTATCTATATAGAATATACAATATACATGTCGCAGCCAACTAGCATAATTAGCCGTCCAATTAACAGCCTGGTCTCTTTACTAAACAGCGCCTTTTAACTAGCGGCTTGAATTATATTCAGCCGTAGCATTTGTTACAACATTTAATAAAGTGGCTGGCTAATGCTTAGGAAATTCGTATGTGACAGAAATAAAAGAAGCTGAAATATCTGACATAAGAAATTATTTATTTAATTATGTGTTTTTACGTGTCACTACACTCTTCCATAAAATTTTTCATTAAACTTTGGAAAACATCATCAAATTTATTGTTTGCTGACGCTTTATTGACAGGCAGAAAGTTGAACTAAATTGAAATAAACAGGATAGGCAAATGATCAAATGGCTGAATATCATTCAGGCTTCTAGTTAAACGGCGCTGTTTAGTAAAGAGGCTAGGCTGTTGATTGAACTGCTAATTAAGCTAGTTGCTGCGACATACACATAACATTCAGTATGGCGTCTCCAGAAAAATCCATCAGTCAGCAAAAACCAGATGAAAGGATACCACGTTTCATTACAATACCGCGAAATAAATGCAATACATTTCTTTGACACAAAGTCTAGAATAACGTAACGATAAATAATTCCAATAGCTTTTATTGCGCTCGCAAGCTTTTTTGTGTTGTGAATATTAAGGAAGGCCATTAGGTTAGGCGACCTTTTCCATTTGTCACCTCTTAAATCAGAGTTAAAACGTTTTTGTAATATTAACTTTTTTATTTTATTTATCAAAACATGGACAAATACTTACAACAACATCAAAAAATCGCCATACTGTATAACAGTTTGCTGGCGATCATAGCGCTCTGTTATTCAAACAATCGTGTACATTTTACAATTACTTACGTAAGGTATACTAATGTCTAAGTACTTCTATTTATGTTATTCATTTATTGTATATATTTGTTGAATTTTTAAATATTTCTTACTTTTTTGTAGTACACTGTAATACGTTCTAATTATCTGTTATTATAAACATTTGTTTATTATAATATGTTGTTCTTATTGCTACTGAAATAAGAACTAACGGAAATCATATTTCTAGCAACACTAGAAGCTTCAGTGTGTGAATGTCATAGCTGAGGTCGTAGGTACAGAGCCCGGGAGTGCACCAATGGGCTTTTTTACTAGTGTTCATTTAACACTAGTACGGTGAAGAAGAAGGAACAATGTTGGCCTAGTGGCTTCAGCGTGCGACTCTCATCCCTAAGGTCGTAGGTTCGATCCCCTGCTGTGCACCAATTGACTTTCTTCTTATGTGCGCATTTCACATTCGGGGAAGGAAAACATCGTGAGGAAATCGAAACTTTATACTCAAAAAGTCGACGGCGTGTGTCAGACACAGGAGACTGATAACCTACTTGCCTATTAGATAGACAAATGATCGTGACACAGATATAAAAAGTTGAGGTCCAGACCTAAAAAGGTTGTAGCGCCACTGGTCTTTTCAATATTTGTAAGAGTTATTTCATTTATAGAGCTTTCTTTATGAAATCATATTAATAACAATATCTTTATACAGTATTGATAAGCTAATTTCATTTATATTAAAAGCAAAATTCAATAAATGTATTAGTTCACACGTGGCAAGAGAATTGAATAAAAGCCAATAAAAGTCGTCTAGAGTGCTACGCTCAAAGTGTTATTCACAATTCAATATGACACGTATTCTAATAACACAGCCACAAAGTTGGTGTTTCAAGAATTTATTTTATCAATACATTTCTATTATATAGCTATACATCTTAATCTTTTTAAAATATGACAATTTCCATGCACTAATGATTAAAGAACTTTACTACATTAAGCCATTTTTCATTTTCTAAAAATTTTCAGTGTTACCTAGGTTATATGTTACAAGCTATCTTTTCATCATACATGACAATTATGGGTAACATAAATTTCACAAAAAATTCGAAAGTAAAAATATTCCTATTTTAGATTTTACTTGTAAATTTTAGAGGCCGACAAAGCAAAAAATGGGAGGACGAACTCAAACTAACAGTAGGCTACAACTGGAGAAGAGTCGCAAAGGATAGAGTGGAAAAAGTTAGAGACCTTTGTCAAGAGGTGTGCCTCTTACCGAACTCCGAGATGCACAGAAAAAAACATAAACACCAAAGAGTTTCGGAATATAAGGCGATATTATTATTGTTATTGTTTACTTAACAATAAGTATAATAGCGGTAAGGTATAAAACAGGCACTTAACTTTTTTTTTTTATTGATCAGCCCACTACCGAATATGTCAATAAGAAGCAAGAATTCACAAGCTAAGAAGTGTTTATTTTGTTATATTGGCGAAGAGTTCGAATAAGAGGTTCCAGGAAGAGGAACTCCTGGGTTGGGTTTTGTAGACGGAATTCGGAAAATTCTGCCGATTTTTAAGTCAAAGTCAAAGTCAAATCGTTTATTTCAATTAGACCATCTAAAATGGCACTTTTGAACGTCAAAAAAAAATAAAATATAAAGACGATTCTAGTTTAACCTTAGGAATGTATAAGGGACCACAATGTTGTTCTTTATTTGATATACTCGTAAGATTCAGCACTGGTACTCTGCAATTGCGACTTGCGATACCGGTTTTTGTATTTCCACTGTATCCTACGTAGTTCCTTGAAGAACCGTAACGCTGGTGGGATCGCGATGTACAAATACTCAACATTATCACTTACTAAGCTGTGCTTAGTAAGTGTCCAGAAGTTTTCAAGGATTTAAAATTCCTTTACGAGAATCCGAGGTATTAGATACTTTATTGAATGTATAAGCTTGTTGAATGTATCAGCTTCAAAACAGTTCACGAACTAAAAATAAAACTATATTAAACTCGCGAAATGTAAATGAATTACAACGCAGTTTGCGTAATAAATGCAAAACAAGTATTTGATCCGCGCTGTCAATCGATCCTTTATTGCTTCGGGCTGGATATATTGCAAATAAATTAATTTACAATTTTTATTGAAAATGTTCGTATCTTTAAAAGGTCAAAGTAGGTGCCATTGAAAATTGCCATTTAATGCTACTAATATTCTGGTCTGGGACTATTTTGTAATACCCTCAAAGTTATTAAAATATATTATTTATTTATTTATTTATGCTTTATTACCTTATTAACATATACATAACAAAAGTACAAAAAAACAGCCTTATCGCTAACAAGCGATTTCTTCCAGGCAACCCTAATGTGGAATAATCAAAAAGAAACACCGACTTTATATATTAAACATCCCAAAAACTCAAGTAACCCTTACATATATTACTATCCGATATTTAAATATGTATAAACAACAAATAATAATAATATTAGTAGCCTTTTAATTCAGATACTTTTACATTTAAACAGGTTTCTATTTCAATCTTCTTTTAAGTATCTGTGTGGTCTTTTTTTGGCAAAGGCCACCTCCAAATACCGCCATTCCTCTCTGCAATGTGCCACTCACCGCCATATACCACCTGCTGTTTTTTTTATTTGGTCTATCCACCTTCTAAGTTGTCTTCCTCTTTTTCGTTTGCTGTACTTTGGGCACCCGTTTAGTACTTTTTTGTTCCACTTTTCTGTTCCTCTTGCCATGTGCCCCGCTTAGTTCCACTTTAGTTTATTTATTTTTAACGTAACATCTGTTACCTAAATTGTTTCTCTTAAAGCTGTATTATTTATTTTGTCTATTCTTTTCTTTCTTATCATACATCATTCCAGCGATCTTTGACTCTCATGTAGCTTTGTATGCTGCGCTTCAGTGGGCACCCACGTTTGGGATCCATATGTTAGTACACATTAATAACAAACAAAAAGGTATGAAATAATTTCAAACCATACACCTAGTTACATCTAAATACATGTTACAGTATAAAAACCGTCATTATACAAACAAAAATAATGATAACATTCTATTTTAAAACGACGAAAAATGGCAGACATTATCGCGTTTTATTGATAATTTTCATTTTGGTTAGCCCAGGGATAAAGGCCTGTATTCACTTTGATAAGTGATTAGGAGTAATCAAGTGTTGACAGCGACTGATTAGTGCAGGTGATTAGTTGGTTGCGTAGTAACGTGATTAGAAGCGTGTTCTATTTTTTACGAGTGAACTGGGAGCAGCCGCGTCACTCCCTTTCCTCTCACTCGCATCGTGCCGTCCAAAAAACGTATGGACCGGCAACAGGACTTTTCGGTCAACCGGACGGAGCAAAGTAATATTCCATCGTATCTTCAGCAGCCAATTCCTTATAGAGTTGGTACCTTGCGCCATGAATGGGTCTTCTATTAGTCCATTTTCGAACCCATACTTTTCTTGGTCTTGCAAATTCAGCTTCCAAAACTTCTTCGGTTTCAGATAGCACCGCGTTTAATACTTCTTCCAATTCCACGCGCTTCACGATGTTCGTGCAAACTTACCACTTAACAAAAACTGGACACTACTTGCACTACACACCTGCACTAATCATCCTCAATTACTAATAACGAGGTACAAGTAAAAAGTTAATCAACTATGAAGATTTATTATTATTATGTATTAACAATTAAATACGATAATACACATTCACAAATTCTTATTTCGATTTTTTTAAATTAAAAATACGATTTACAAGGGGCCGGAAAATTTCCGATTTTTTCACTTACTGTTTAGCACTTAATACTGAAGAAAAATATGTTTAACCAATTATTTGTAACTAGCGATAATAATAAATTAAGACTCCTACGTATATATTGTAACTTGATCTTATCTTTTGGGTATATTTGATTTTTAATATTAAATAAAGTGTTTGTTAGCAAAATCCTACTATTCAAAGGACGTCTTATCCGTAAGCACTTAAAAATGGATTTCAGTTCCTTTGAAGATTACTTGGATTAATACTTCTGATAAACAAGAACGGTATTATTAAAATTATTTTTATACAATACATAATGTATTTTTGTCTTCCCTCGCTCATAACGTACGTAGGTACGAAAGCTGTAGGATTACGCTTAGTAACACAGTACAGCCCAGAGATCTTGCATTTCATTTCCGGTGTGAATATGAAAGCGAAATTACGTCAAAGTACACACAGAAATGGGAATCTGCCGTGTTCTATTGAACGACAATGTTTTCCGTGAAAAAGTACAATGTAAACTCCATGTAACGTCACTTCATTTAACGACAAACTTTCTAAAGCTAAATCTCTCGGCTTTGATCAGTTTAGCTTGTCTATCATACAATGAGACTCTACATAGCATTACACCCACCGAATCAATAACGACAATTAAATAACAAAAAGTACTTTATAATTTGCCGAAATTAGTTAAAACTGCGGAGATGTTTACGTTCTAACATCAGCATCGCACGTACCGAACTTTCTGATAAACCCGTTCTTTTGTTTATAAATTGGGATTGCTTGTACATGCTTTATCATGAGAATTGTTTTTTATGTAATTACTAACACTAGTTCGAAATAAACATAGAAGTTGTCTTTCTAATACTGATATGTCTTCTTTTTATTTAATGACAACTCTTTGTAACGTCAAAATATGCGTAGTCCCTTGAGTGTCGTTATATAGAGTTTACACTGTAAATTTAATCCTGAGGTCGGCATTGCACTAGCAAGCCTTCAGCCAATGTGAGTGCCCACGGACGGCGGTATCACTTAACATCAGGGGAGAGTCCTGCCCGTGTACCCCCTTTTATTTGAAAAAAGGGGTCATGTTCAAAGAGTTGAAATGTGAGGGAAACGTGAGTTCGAAATATGAGGGATATTTCGAACCAACTTAATATGCGCAATTAAGCTCGCTCGGCAAAGAAATTATATTTCTCTATAAGAACTTATCAATTTACCAGCACATCATAATACTTATATGTGAGAAACCTGTAAAGTATTAATACCCCTGTAGAAGCCTTGAAAAATCTAATCAAAGGTGATTAGATTTTTCCTTTGAAAGTTTTATAAGGTAACTTGTAATTTCGTGGAACGTGATCAAATAATTTTAACGTAAAATGAAATGCACAATTCTGGAACCGATAAAGTTATAACGTCATTACAATATACATTTAACGAGTTACGAATATTTAGGATCAAATAATACGTATCGTAATTAAGAGAGAAACAATTAAAACAATAATTATAAATCTGTCGTATTCAGGGATTTACAGCGATTGTTTACGAAAATAATTTTGTGTCAGTCACACTCCGTTTATTTGTTATTTATTTGGAGAAAGGATTTTATTCTGGTAAAATGCCGCTTAGGGGCCTCATAGCCTAGCGGTCTTATTAAGTGGCAGCTAGGTTAGGGGTACCGGGTTCGATTCTCGGTTCGAGGGCAAGTTTTAATTTAATTTAAAAAATTTCTCGGCCTTTGGGAGGGTTGTGCGGTACCGGGCGAGTGCTTAAACCGTACATGGCGGACTTGGTCGAATTTCTAAAGACAAGCACAAATTAATAAAAATCCTATACTTGACGCTGGCTAATGCACAAATCGTGCCAGAGCCATTAAAAAAAAATGCCGCTTAGTAAAAATAATAATGACCTGTTTTTTTTTTAACCTTAATCTATTACCTAATGTGTGTGGTCACCCACCAAGGTTCTATCTAAGGCACCAAGCTAAGTATTAAATTAGCGGCTGTGCCTGTGTTAGCTTTAAGTAATATTATTTGACATGTCAAAAGAAAGGTTCCATTCGTCAAAATATCAATATATTTTCTGATGCGTAACAAAATGTACTGAACAGTTAAGCCGGGATTGGCCTACCGAAAGGTTTTGTCGACAAAATTCACGATTCGGGAACACGTGGTAAATCCCAGAAGGATATTTACATGATGTATTAGGAGTTCAAAGAATTAAAGTTGTTTTTACTATCGCTGAAGGAATCGAATTTTAGAAGGAAACTTTGTTCGGGCATAACAAAACAAGAAAATATCTTAATAATAAAATTTGCCAAAAAGACGCCACTCAGTTATTGACTTAAGGTAAAGACCCCCACACTGATATTATGCGGCTCCTTGTGTGTGACACGCTGCCATAATGAATGCTGCCATGTAATGAAAAAAGTAATATAACATGGAATACATTCTTAAGAGCAGTATTTTCCTTTATTTGTGAACTAAAATTAAAATCATATCGCCATAAAATGTTATATACCAACTAAACTTTGAGATGATTTTGTCATTTTTAATCCGAAATTCCTTAATGTAATTCTACAACCATCATAAAAATCCACAATTCTGAAAAGACAAAATAACCATAAATGTTATGTTTAACGTAAACTCATTAACAATCAATATTTTATGTGATAAAACAATAATCGAAACATCGAGATCAGCTACAAAATCCAGTTCAACTACTTGCGTATGGGAGCGTTCAAGTATTACGTAACGAATTTTTTCCTTTTGTAAAACGTTACGATGCGGGGCGGGGATTGAATGACGCGTTATCGTTGATATTTTTTTCGACTTTCCAGTAGTTGACACCACATAATGGTAACTTTTAGATATAAATCACTAAGTGGTCACGAAACGTTTTACTATTGAGCACTGAAAAACGTTATGGCGTGTTATATGGGGGGAGGGTCAATAATCTCCAAAATTGCGTGACGTAATACTTGAACGCTCCCTATTAAGAAAATTATCATGAATATGGAAATGTGAGGTCGAGGACTACTAGGACCACTATTTTTTTGTACTACTACCTAGGACCACTATTTTTTTTATTCCTTAATTATTAAAAGGGTTTTTTAATAATTAAGGAATTAGGAATATATTTTGAAATATTTTAATTTTAATTTAATTTTCAAAAGGGTTTTGTACAACATCAGCTATTCCATGTTCACGCTTCGTGGAAAATTATTGTTTTAATTACATAGACAGGGACGACGCCAGAGTTCCTTGTATTTGTATAGACCTATATGTTCATTTTGGGCCCCAACTTGATTGGAACATAGTAGCGACGGTGAGAGACAAATGAAAGAATTTGGAGGAGGCCATCACTCCGTTGGAGGTCGTGTACTAATATTAAATCTAATAACATAAACTTAATGTAATTCTTATTACTCGAATACAGGTTTTTTATTTTATTTTATTTATATTTATAATATTATAGATTATATAATTTATTCATGATAGCTTATAAATATCACTTTCCTTAAGGATTTTTTTCAGACAGTTACTGGCATAACCAGGTTGGAAATGTTGAAATGGTGACATGGAGTTTTCATATTAAGACCACTATCATTTAAGTTATAATTCATGTATGAAAATTCTAGGCCCCTTTTGACAGAAAATTAAACAAATTGGTTTGTTTGTATCTAAAAGTATTTATTTCATTTTTAATTTATTGTTATTTGTTGATATTGGTACTAAAATTAGTCTTTAAGTTGTTTTTACTAAAATGGATCTGTGTTATCAAATTGGAATAAAAAAGGACATGAAAGCTAGCTGCGGCCCTGTAGAACTGTAGAACCTTAAAGGCTTTTATTACGACAATTACACGCAAAAACAGGACAAATTAACATTGTAATGTAAATATGCAAAACATTATCTGATGTTTAATGGAATTAAAATTAACGGGATTTTTCGTTTTACGTTTACATCAATACTAATAATAATAATAACGTAATACATACAACTATATTTTTCTTTGATCAGGTAGAAATATAAATTCCAACGAATCGAATTTTCGGACATCAAAGCTATTTATTAATTTTGGTAAATTCGTTTTCTTGTGTAACCGACGAATAAGCAACAGTTTTATAATTAATATTTTTATATAAATCTTAATTATACATTTGAAAACTTTCTCTAGTGACCTCAATTGTTTTGAATTATGAATTTGTGGAAAATAACAACTGTAATTAAAAATATTATTGATTTGAAACTTAAATGTTAAAGATTATTTGATACTTGAAGCTATGTTTCGTCATCGGACGTCAAGGCAGTCCGTCGTTCCACAACTGAGCGTTTTTAAGCCAGTTTTTGCACCACCACTATGTGGAACCAGCTGCCCATTGAAGTATTTCCGAACTAATTCAACTTAGGGTCCTTTAAGACAACGTACCAATCCTTAAAACCCGGCAACGCACTCGCGAGCCCTTTAAAAAAAGAACGAACTTAGAAATAAGTTGGACCCGTTTCACTGTAATGAGCGTTTTTCAAGACAGTTTTTGCCGCGCACCACCACTATGTGGAACCAGTTGCCCACTGAAGTATTTCCGAACCAATTCGACTTAGGGACCTTAAAGAAAAGAGCGTACCAATTATTAAAAGGCTGGCAACGAACTCGCGAGATTTCTGGCATCGGGAGTGTCTATGGGCGGCGTTAACATCAGGTGAGCCTCCTGCCCGTTTGCCCCCTGTTCTATAAAAAAAACGTAATAATAATATAATTCAGAGTTTCTACCCTTTATGGGTTTCAGCCGTACTATCTGTTTCTTTGATGATTTTTCTATACAGACATGTAGGCTATCGGCCTTCTTGTTCCTGACACATGTCATCGCGATGTGGGTCATGCTCACGATATATGCCTTAACCGACCTAATTGCAAATGTAGGCTGGATTAATGTTGCCATTTGATGCAAATTATATTTTCTATATATTTATTTAATTTTTAGATTGCTTATCTATATATATAAAAATGAATCCCTATTTCACTTGGTCACGGTTTCACGCGTGGACGGCTGGACTAATTTCGCTAATTCTTTTTTTGTTGTGTTTGTTATTGTCAGGAGAAGGTTCTTATGAAAATTTCGCGGAAAATTAGAAAATTTTAGAATACTTAACCACCATACAATTCAAACTTTTTTGATGTAACCTAAGGCTATGTTCACATGAGCGCGCGTTAACGCGCGTCAACGCGCGCTCATGTGAATAGTTGTATGAAAATACCACAATGTCTAGTCGCGCGATTTGAAAACGCGCGTCAAGTTTTTGCCATCTGAACATAGCCTTATGGTGTTTGACATGACGGGTCCGCTAGTGTTCTAATATATTTGATGTGTGTTAAATTTGTGATGTCATGTTTTTTTTTAGGCATACACATTGGTTTAGGACGTATAATTAAATAAACAAATAAAAATCTTTCAGACCCAAGTGTAATACTTTTTGACATTTAATTCCCATACAACGTTTGCGTTAAAATTGTTTGAGAATTCTTAGTAGTGCACTAATATGTTGTTTTACGAGGGATTCTCCTCCTCTATAGTGCTCTATCTCTTTAATCAGCATCTCATGTCTGAGCGTCGTGGTCAAAGAAGTATCTGGAGCGGACTATCTGTCTCCACCGGTTTCTTCCCAGCGAGGTGCTGACAGTGTTTTGCTTTCACTTGATGATTGTCCATCTGGTTGGTGAACGGCCACGTGATTTGTTGCCAACCACGATCAGTTTCTCCAAGTTCTCATCACCTTCTCAGTCCTACCATATACATAAAAACCTATCCAACCGTTTCGGAATGAACAAATGTTTGATAAGTACATTAAGCTTTCATCTAAATGCGTCAAATTTATTTAAGAATTTTTGTACGGCGCGAATTTTATTACAAATATTGAACGTTTACACATTTTCGAACCGTACTTTGGGTACAGTACTGTAGCTAATAATCAATATGTTAGGATTGCGGTTGTCATGTTCTGTTAATTAAGCAGTAGCTAGATGAATGACCATTTAATATGTAATATATCCTATGTTCAGAGCTAAATCCTAAATAAATTACAATAGGAGTACAATTAATGTATATTGTACACATCAATTTGGGATCGCAATAATAGTCGACAACCACAACATGTAATAGGAGTTGACAATTCGATATTTTGGTCCAACATTTAGTCAACTGTATTTAGTAACATTACTATTTACATCGCTCAGAATGTATAAGCTAAAAAGTGGTGTTACGTAATTATAAAAAGAAATCCTGACCATACTATTAACTTTTAAAATCCTTCAATAAAATAACAAAAATAAGATTGTATTTGCAATTAATATCCTTAAAATCCGATAAAAACATTTATACGTATTATAAATACTTCGTCCTATTTTATTTTCTTTTTCCCATTCCTTCCATTAAGCAGACAGTCGAAGGTCGCATCTTAAATCATACACGAATGATTAGACATTGACTGGCAAATTCTGACAGTTTCTTGGCTCGTTTTTGCGGGCTGAGTGCGACATCGATCGATACCAAATAAAATATCAGTATATTTGTGAAATCATATGAAAATCAATGGTTTTAAAATAGTTATTGTTCAAGTTCAGAGCAGTGGCTTCAGCGTGAGACTCACGTCCCTCAAGTCGCAGGTTCGATCCCCGGCTGTGCACCAATGGACTTTATATGTGTGCATGTAACATTCGCTCGAACGGTGAAGGCAAACATCGTGAGGAAACCGGCTGGCCTTGGACCCAAATAGTCAACGGCGGGTGTCAGGCACAGGAGGCAGATCACCTACCTGCCTATTAGATAGACTAATGAACATGAAACAGGTACAGAAATCTAAGGCCCAGACCTAATAAGGTTGTAGTGGTTGTAACACTGATTTGTTTTATTCTTTAAGTGGATCAGAAGAAAATTTGTTTACGTCAAAGAGCAATGCAGTTTCAGTGTAATTTCTTAAATAATAGTTTCGCTTCAAGTTCGATTCAATTTGAAAGCCCAACTTTTTTTTATCTTTTTAAAACAGTGTTCATGATAGCACTACAACACTATATTCCTATTAAAACATACCAACAAGTGAAGAAAACCAATACCAATTTTCAGGCGAAAAATAATAATTAATAAATATAACAGTCTTTCGTTCTTTGACTTAATCCCATTAGAGACTCTTGGGCCGTGGGGTTCAAGTGCACAGACGGTAATTAAAGATTTAAATTGGCGTCTGATAGATACCGGTGACCCCAGACCTGGTACTTTCCTTACTCAACGAAAAAGTATCGTACAGCGAGAAAACCCTGCCAGAATTAAAAGTACACCGAAATAAAACGTTTTATATTTGTTTTAATTTTCTATCTATCAATTTTTAATTATTATTATTACTATGTACGTTAAGAATATAGTAATTAGTGTATATATGTGTGTTGGGAATGAATGTTACCAACGAGTAAGCTTCAGCGCTGAAACTAGATTAGTACGACATTAATTAGTAGAACCATCGAACAGAAAGCGATGCATACGATTCTAAGCCATCAATACAGCCGCAAGGTTTCATAATTACACCTTGATTACCTACTAAAAGACTTTGTTATTTACTAGACAAAATTATTTGTACAATTACTGTAGGGATAAACAAAATGTTTCCTTATCCTTAATGATTGTGTACAATGTAGTGAAATTGGATAGGTTCATTGGATCAGAACAATTCGTTCCGATATCACGGCTCAGCGGAGAGCGAACAATAAATTTGGACCAAGATCTGTGCCCTTTAAACGATTTGATAGAGCGAACGTATATTAAGTAAATGTACTAAAATATAACGATTTATCTTTTTCTTTTTTGTGAATATACAACGGCTAGGAGGATTATGTTAAGTTAACATTTGTACATTGTCACCAGAATCTTGAAGGACCCTTAGTCAAATTGGTTCAGAAAAACTATAGTGGGCAGCTGGTTCCACATGGTGGTTATGCTATTTGTAGTCTCGGATTCAAATCATGGCCCCATCCGTAATATTGCGGTGTTCAAGAAAAGTTAAATGATAGACCAAAGTTAGATAGTTGTTAGATAAACCTTACCTCTAATATACACCATATCTCACGATCCTCACTCGTTACTTGGCTAAAGTCAAAGTCAAAATCATTTATTCATTCATGTAACACAATGTATAGGTCGGTTATCGAAAGCTGGCGCGTTCACAGTTGCACTAATGCAATTTCACTATACAGTATGTTTAAAAATATGACTTTTTTGCCAAGCTATATATTTTAGTCTGCTCGGGTTTTAGTAAGGTTGGGTGGGTTGTAAATAAATAAAAATGTGTCAAAGACATATAAATATTATGTGCCAAGTATTTTGTTTTACACAATGTTTGTAAGGAGCTGCAACCATCAACCCATATTCCACATTAAATCTTAAGTAATTCATAGTTAATTAATAATAATATAAAAAATTAAAAACAAAGATTTGTCCTCTATCAGCAGTAGGCATGGTGAAATAGGAGCACGCACTTACATTCTCGTGGGAAAAACACGCAAATACATAGTCAAAATAACTAACATCACCGAATATATCTCCTGTGACCAGTCTTAACAGGGATTAGCAGTGGCAGAGACCGTCTAGCAAACTTTTTTATTGAATTAGGCGCTCGGCTTATTAAGCATAATCACATTATGTTATTCCAAAGATACTACTTGAACCAAAATGATCTGAATTTTCAAATCAGACATACCTGTTTCATTCACATCTTCGTTCACCATTCATTGCAAGCTGTAATGTTTTTCTAATTATTTATCGAGAAGACTTTCAATCTCATTGCATTTAAAACGTACGAGTCAAGAATGCAAGTTTTAAGAATTTTTATTTATTTACCGAAAAATGTATATGTTATTATAAAAACCGTCGTACCATTCACTTAAATCGTTTGATTATAATAAGCTTCACTGCTAATGAAGCTACTTAGCCCTCAGTCTACCAAATGATATGAAGAGACTGTCAGAAGAGAATCAAACAGATATTTCGCTTTGTAGTTGCATTGAAATGTTTCATGATTTCAACTGTAATAAATAATATACAATTGCTAACTTCTTCAATGTAAATGCAAAAATAGTTTCTTATCGCAGTAAAAATTATAAATAATATCAAAAAAATTGTTATTGTAATGTAAGCTGTAAATTGTAAGCTGTAGGAATAATAAGGAGTATCGCAAGCCTCGACTTATTCCATATTATATCCAATCGCCTATTTTCGCAGAAGTTAAGCAAATCGATATTTGAGATCACATAAAAACGCACACACACTTACACACCCCCACACATTAAACATTTCCACATCAACGAATAAATTATTTGTAAATTTTCGTTATTCGTTTCGTCTTCGTTTATATGGTGTAATCGTTTTGACTATATTTTTAATTTAAAATGTAAATATATTCAAAATAATCTATCTTTAGTTTAGTTCACGTCTAATTACTAATTAGGCGCGTGACTATCTTATAGTAAGTTCGAACATCGGCTGTAGTTATTTTTTTTTATATATGCGAAATTAACTTGTTCGTACAGTTCAAACAAAGGTTTAAAACTTCCCTATAAATGAACTGGGCCAGTGAAACATACGGAAATCTGCGGCCAAGTGTAGCCATTGGAGCATTATAATTATTAATATAAAAACAGATCTCCCTGCCAAATATCGGATTATGATAATAACAGTTATCATTAAAGCAATTATTGGGCTCCGATCCTAATGGATTAATCTTATTACATTAATATAAATATCTCGGCCGACCCCATTAGATATATAGCCTGTATGTTTCTTACAAGACGGCACAGTATATATATTCGCCATTAGATTATAATATTCGCTATGAGATTTTGTCGGATTTACAATAAAACTGATGAAAAATGACTCGTTCGACATTTTAAGCAACTCCATGGATATCTTTCACCGAGTCGTTTTAGAAACCTTGCTGTTTAGCTATTATTGTTGTTAACAATTCGAATGTATAAGAAATGGTAATAAAGAATTTAATAAAAGCTATAGAATGTATAAATCGATTTAATACTTTTATAGTATAACGTCTCAAAGGCCACTCGATTCATTATAGCGTCACATAGTATTACTAGGGATTTTCTACGTATTTGGGAATGAAATTGCTCATGTACCTGAAGAACAAGGTATATTAACTTTTGCGCAAAGCGCAGTAGTAGTCGATTTATTTAATGTTTGTGTTGATGATAATAATAGTTGCGCCCGCGCCCAACGCGCTATTTTTAACCACTATTAACGCCTAACCGCCTTACACAAAATTTCGCTACTCAACTTTGTACAATGCAACAAAACTTTTAACGATTAGACTACTAAATGGCAATATACAGACTTTTTTTGAAACAAACACCTACCACACCATATCATACACAACGCAAACCTACATATAAGCTACCGAAAAAACGCACTTTCTTTGCCCAAAGCTTTTTCTCCTTCAGATCTTCATCTTTAACCACTTTCTTAAAAATATTTTTTTTAGCAACGTTTAAATTTTTATAAAAAAATTAATAAATCAGTGGCGCTAAAACCTCTTTAGGTCTTGGCCTCAGATTTCTGAATCTGTTTCATGATCATTGTCATGTTGGGTCTAAGACATGTCGGTTTCCTCACGATGTTTTCCTTCACCGTTCGAGCAAATGAATGCGCACATAGAAAGAAAGTCCATTGATGCACAGCCGGGGATCGAACCTACGACCTCAGGTATAAGAGTCGCACATTGAAGCCACTAGGCCAACACTGCTTAAACATTCACTAACAATCTTAAAGAGCATTTTCTCAACCTGTCCTATGCTGAAAACGGAAAGTATTTATGTAGTTCAACAGTAGTTTAGTTATAAAAATGTATGTGTTATGTAGAATTTATTACGTCAAGTAAACTAATATATCATATGGAAGAGACTAGCTGCCCACGATACAGGGAATCCTAGTGTGGGGGCTAGTGCACTTTCTTTTTTAACAAAGCATACTTTTTATAATAATAATGATTTATTTGCAAGAATATGATACAAAAATGTTATGGTGGTACAATCTAAAGTTCGCATATTCTGGCACATAATGGCGAGCAAAATGAATTTTAAATAGAAGTTACAAACATTATGAAACATATCATTATAGTCAATTCTTATATTGTTTGTAGTGATAAATATCACATTATAAAAACATGTAATTACGCTATCAAATGAATATTAAATATATTGTTTCACGAAAGATCTTTCTAAGTTTTAGGTTAATAAATTATAGTTAAAAAAAACTAAAAAACACGCTTTTAAAGCACATCAAACTATAGATAGCTGCTCTATAGACGAAAAATATGGCACAGAGCGCCCCACGCTTTTTCACAATAATACCAGTATTTTTTGTTCATTACCATTTTCAGCCTAAATTAGGAATTATTTTTCACTTTTTAGTTTGATCTGCTTTAAAAGCGTGTTTTTTAGTTTTTTTAAACTATTATTTATTTTTTACTTAAATTTTTTTTATTTATTTTTTCGGATTATTGCATTGTCATCGATCTTTGACAGGTGCGCAAAGTTTGAATTAAATCTGTCTGTTAAAAGTGGGTCAAAATCGCGTCCGAAGGAGTCGGTTACCTACATACATACATACATACAGGTGAAGCTAATATAAAGCGTGTAATTATTATAAACCCTGATTGCCACACAAAAGGTGTTTATTATGTATAATAAAGTTTTATCTTTCTTTACTTTAACTAACTAGAATCTATTTATTCTAGAATAGATCCATTCTAGTGTGAGTGTGTCTAGTGCTATCTAAATGATTATTATTGTTCGAGCCAAGGCGGCCATTCTGCTCACTCAAGCTTTCTTAGTTTATTAAGCGTGGCGATTTCCTAAATTGTCGAAGTTACGCATCGCAGCATAGCCAGACACAGGCATTATCTTCATTGTTACATTACATAAAATTCATTGAACAGAAATTAGCATTATTATTTAGTAATACGTGGTAAATGTAGTGTAAAAATAACATCTTGGTGTACTTAAAGCATCACGTTGACCCAGGAACCTTACAATTAACATATGTAATGGCTGGCAGCTCCTTACAAACACTTTGTAAAACAAAAAACTTGGCGATTATAAAGGGTGGCACTAAATGCTTCAAATTTTACATTTACTGCCAGTTCTCAAATCAAGGGCGTAGAACGGAAGAGAGGGACTGGCAATAAACTCTCCGCCACTCTTTTTAACAAGTTTTTTTGTTTTACACAACGTTTGTAAGGAGCTGCAAGAATTACACCATGTTCCACATGACATCTCAAGTAATAAATAATAAGAAAATAAATTTAAAAAAAAGATTTGTCCTCTATCAGCAGGAGGCATGGTGAAATAGGAGCACGCACTTACATTCTCGTGGGAACGGTACGCAAATACATAGTCGAAATAACTAACATCACCGCATACACGAATTCAAGT
Organism: Pieris napi; assembly: GCF_905475465.1. Lineage (NCBI taxonomy): Eukaryota > Metazoa > Arthropoda > Insecta > Lepidoptera > Pieridae > Pieris > Pieris napi. The sequence continues at coordinate 1,893,126 of NC_062237.1, read as the reverse complement.
ACGACCAGTCACCACAAGCAGCACCCGTTCACGAGTATGACGCATGGCCAGCCATCGGCCCCCTCGCCATATTTTAGGGAGAGAGACAACCCGACGCATGAACGCCTAAATGAATATGATATTTGAACTCTCCTAGCTCGTGTACAACGCTTAGTTATATTATACACTATATATTGTAAAGCCGAAAAAAAATCTTTCATCATCATAAATTTACGGATTGCTCCTTATTAAGACAATACAATATAAAATAACAACAGTGAAGTCTTTCCGTTTTAAACATGCATTATGCATAAAAAGCTATTGACATCTTGAATATTTTAAAGCTGGCGTCACTCCAAAGCATTGGAGATAGTTTGTATGCATACATTCTGTCTAGTTGGTTTTACGTTGAAATCTTACATTGCAATCTCCACTTACACCGTTGTAAAAACAGAAGGGCGAGAAACGATTTAATAAAACAAGTATTTTTTAAATAATTCATAAACCGTGAGATTAGCTTTTAAAATTGTTTATTATAACAATCATTTAACGCTGGCAGCATTTCATCGCTGCATTGCTATACTTATTCGTTGATCGAGGAAAGAACCAGCTCCGGTGTCACCGGTACTATCTACTAAGCCCCAATTTAAATCTTTAACTAAAACCCCATGGCCCAAGAGCCTCTACTCCAAAGGGAACAAAATCAGCTGGAGGAAAAACTCTTATAGTTGAGCCGTTTCTTATTTCCCGGCTGTTTATTAGTTTTTTATTTTGCTTTAGATATAATTCCTCAGTGTTTCTTGTAATATTATTATTTTTGTTGATTTGGTAATGCGCTTCTTGCAGTTTACCCTTAGTAATTCTTGTTTTTAGTTTAATCCTTACTCAGGTTGTCTGGAAGAGATTGCTTGTTACCAATAAGGCCACCCGATGCATCCGTAATTTTTTTGTTATTTGATCTAATAAATATATAACATTTATAGTAGCGCATTACGAGGACAGCACAATATTAAAATATATATTACGCAGTAACCGTGCTGGTGTTAATTAATAACTATGTGTTTTTTGGTACACACATTTTTTTATAGTAAACTGTAGGGCTATGTTTTGGGCTCCTTTATATGAATTTACGTATCGCTTAAATCTTACCAGCGCTAAACACTCGCATTTTAGGTTAGTAATGTCGTAAAAGCATTTTTTCGATAATATCTTATTACCTTAACCTTGTTAGTATAATGGATATCAACAAATTTATTTTAGTATTCAGAAATTCTCAAGGGAATCTTTGACCTTGCAAGCAAATTCTACCAAACTTAACAGTTAACAATAAAAAAAATAAAAAAATATTTTAGTTAATAGTTAAATATAAATAGTTAATTATGGAATTTCAGATACAGGTATCACTTATTCCACGTCTAGTCTAGTCGACAAGTTGAAAATATCAATTAATCAACCATGCTAAGGATCAGTGAACATGTACTGAATATATATGAACATTGCTGACAAACCAATTGAATACAATATACCAGTTACTACTATGTTGGTTAAGAAAATTGTTAATACTGTATATTTGTGTGTTGAAAATACAATAAAACACAAAACTCGCCCCAATACAATACATAAACGAATAGCGTAAATCCAAAAAACGTCACGATGTGAATTTTTTTGTTTATTACTATTCATAACAATCAAATATACATATTTACACATTTTTAAACCTACACAGTAATAATAATAATTAGTGTTAGATTGTGTTCAATTAGTTTGTCAACACTGTATATTAGTAACAATAAAAATAATTAAAAATGTAAAAAGTTTGCTACCTATAACGCAGGCAGCATTTCCACGCTGTGTTAAAATAAATAGAAATTAATAATTAATATTTATTGCACATAGATTATTATTATCTTATATAATATACTATTAGTTCTGGGCTTCAAACCCGTGCCCTCAGTTACACGACGGACTAAGCCGAACGAAGAAACGAAGAACTTACATTATATAAATATCGTATCGTTTTCGCGTGAATTAACAATCGTGCACTTGACAGAATGTTTTTGAATGAATGAACAACATCAAAGGATAAATTCAAACTTCTAAATTGCAATTATTTAAGAGGTTGAAAACTAACATAACTCATTTAAATAAAACACTGTTTTGACCGGATTGAAGTTATGTATTATTATAAATTTACAACTATTTAACATAATTTTAAATTTATCCGACGTTTCGCGTGCTTTACAGCGTGCGTGGTCACGGTGACTGAAGACAAAGGATGTTGAATGTCAAAAAGTATCACAGCTGCAGAGAAAGTTGAATTATCTGTATTTATTTCCCCGGAGTTGGTATCGACTAAAAGATGGAGGGTTTTGGCAAAAATGGCTCACGGTGTCCTCTATTTTCGCGGATTGTGTTTCTTTTTGAGATTTAATTTTGGATATTATTGGATCCCAGGTGTTTGACAATTTTAGGCCGTCTTCTCTATTGAAATTGGGGTGTTTTTTGATTTCAATGGCGGTACCGAAAGTACTTGCGAAAGAGAAAAGATTCTTCCCAAGATTGGTACGCGAAGCCATTGAAATCAAAAAACACCCCAATTTCAATAGAGAAGACGGCCTAAAATTGTCAAACACCTGGGATCCAATAATATCCAAAATTAAATCTCAAAAAGAAACACAATCCGCGAAAATAGAGGACACCGTGAGCCATTTTTGCCAAAACCCTCCATCTTTTAGTCGATACCAACTCCGGGGAAATAAATACAGATAATTCAACTTTCTCTGCAGCTGTGATACTTTTTGACATTCAACATCCTTTGTCTTCAGTCACCGTGACCACGCACGCTGTAAAGCACGCGAAACGTCGGATAAATTTAAAATTATGTTAAATAGTTGTAAATTTATAATAATACATAACTTCAATCCGGTCAAAACAGTGTTTTATTAGGTTGAAAACTGTAAATCTCCATTGAAGAGTTACTTTGACTTGGGAATTGGCTTAATGACTACATTCCTTGTGCTTAAATTATGGTCTAAACTTTTGGAAGCGTTTTTAATATTTTAATTCTAAATACGACTGCGTGAGCTTTTTAAATAAGGATAGTGTTTCAAGGACTTTTTATTTAAGAAGGCACAGGTTTAGGTTTAAATTTGTTATATTGTAGATTCTAGTAATAATATGCTTTATTATTATTATTATAAAACGGTACATATACTCATTCCTCCTCCACTTAAATAATAAAATTTGTAACTAGAAACGAAAACTTGATACCCTGACAAGAGAAACATTCTGATTTTATCCTAAAGCGGATAAAATTCTAGATTCCTGATTTAATAAAACTTTTTGAGATCATTTTTAGGTATACTGAACGCGAAACGAGAGCTTACCTAGACACGTGCTTAGAATATCTTTTCAATATTACTTTAATATTTCTACTACTCTTTTACTGAATTCAATTGCAGGAGATTTTGTTTACCAGCTTTATCTTCTATATATATATAATGAAAATGGTCTTCGTTTGAGGCTCAATCACGCCTAAACCACTGATCGTATCGACATAAAACTACCACCATTCGATGCGAAATTTTTCCTAGATGGTTTATGGCTATTTATTTATTAAATTCCAACGTTCCTTCATTTTTTTATTGCTATTTTACTTTTATGAAAATTTATCCATACGAACTTCACCGCGGAAACATTCGGAGAGGCTTCCTACAACCTCTAAACGTCAACATCTGTTAAAAACTCGATTTTCGAAATATTTCAATTTTCTTAGCGGGAAGTTAAAAAGAAGAATAAAAAAAATATGAAAAAAATAATAATAATTTAACATAAAATTTATTTTAATTCGTCCAGCAAAGCGGGCGCGAAACGGCTAGTTATTAGATAAAGAGGAAATTTCACTATTATTTTCATGTTCAAATTTGCTGTTAGTTCTATAGATACATTATTCATTATTACATAAATATATAAAAACTAAATAAGAAACTGACATGGCAACGAAGCATAATGATCTGTTTCATGCCTGTTCTCTGCAATGGCAGAGGCGAAGAAGGTATGATGAGGTGTGAAGTTAAAAGAACTGCCAAAGATCGATCAGGCATTCTTACGCTGGATGCCGTCTGCCCCATCTAGAGGACTTTAGATCTTAAGTCAAGTCAAATTAAAATCAACAAAAAAGAGTGCGTGTACTTATGTACGCGCGTAAGAAGTTATACTTCTTTGGCATTATTAAAAATAGTTTTTGATTGCATGCAAATAAATAATTACAATTAAATAATCAAAGACAGGAAAAGGAGTCATTATAGTCAATAAAATCAATTTACATTTGAAAAATTAAATAAAAAATTATTTATTATTATTCTCTTACATTAAGTGTAACATAAATTCTATTATTAATCGAATGTTGTTTTTAAATTATGTCCAATGCCGTAGCATCTTCCGTGTGCAACTTCATTCTGTTAATTTTGTGTCACGGTGCGCGCGCATCGTAAAATTTCACTCTCATCAATTTTTCATAACGCGCCTACAGAGGTATAACTTCAAAAAATAAAAGTAGATTATACGCTAAGACAATTACGCTGTACGCAAAATATTTTCCTAAATATTTAATGAAAGCCAAATTTGATGCTTGAATTCGGGAGTGTCACAATATCAACATATTTGCAATTAGTGTTATTGTGTGTGATATGCAAATGGCACGCGTCCCGTGGGACGCTGGAAAAAATATCACTTGAAAGAGTATGAAATTTTCCAAGTTACATATTCCTGAATACAAAATTTTCATATTTGTAATCACATTTCGTTGGTGATTCTAAAGTTTATATTTGCTGCTCGCCTTTAACATTTTCATCGTAATAAATCTTTACTAAAGTGTAAAATAATAATATTTGTTTTTCTTATAAGAGAACATCAGTGAGAAGTCATGCTAAGTATCAAAAAATCAAATAATGATGATGATGATTTTTGTTTCTGCTTTACTTAAAATTTCTGGTAAATTTTATTGTATGCTATATATATTTTGTGTAAAACTTGTCATCATTATATATACACATTGATTTTTAATTAAACTATTACTACTACATAATTTTAGAAAGAATTGTTATGATTTCAGGATTATGATAACAAATAAAAATGCTTTGTAAAACGTACAAATGTCACACAAAGTTGTAGCAATATTTTTCCACTAAATAAAATTATTTTCTACCACAATCACTTCTTGACATTAGCCACTGGGGCACAGAAGGTTCCTTCCTTAAGGCCTGTATACACTTTGATTAGTGCGAGTGCAAGTGATTAGTAAATAGTAACCCATTCATGGCGCAAGCTACCAACTCTATAAGGAATTGGCTGCTGAAGATGCGACGGAATATTACTTTGCTCTCGGGTTGACCGAAGAGTCCTGCTGCCGGTCCAGACGTGTTTTGGCAGGCACGCTGCGAGTGAGGGGGAAGGGAGGGCGCACGCGACGTCACTACTCGCAGTTCACTCGCAAAAAAATAGAACACGCTTCTAATCACTTTACTACGCAACCAACTAATCACCCACACTAATCAGTCGCTGTCCACACTTGTTTTCTCTTAATCACTAATAAAAGTGAATAAAGGCCTTATGATTTATCGCCAAAATCGTGAAGGTATATAATATAAACCCAGACGCAATTTCATAATAGAAAAATATTTAACAACCTATAATCAACAATGTCATGCCTCGTTAGAGATCGAATTCAATGTTGCGACGGTATTTCACAAACTTGACACAAAAAAATATGATTCAAATTAATTAAGTGTTTTATTGAAGTGAAACTTCTTTAGGGGCATGAGGGTAAATTTTTTACGGAACGTCAAGAAGATGTGCAGCGTTTTTGTCGAAGAATTTATGTCGTATTTTTAAAATTAAAGAGAATTTATGAATTGAAGTGAATTCTATATTTTATGCAAAATAATTTATTGAAACCTTAAATCTCGAGTTGTAATTTAAAATGCCACGTGTTTTTATTATTCAAGAAATAAATTTAAAAAATTAAATTTGTTATTTGTATTAAGTTTCGATACTTTTAATATTTTAATGACAATTCATTAAATTCCTAACATATTATCCTTTTTCCCTCCCTCTAAGTCCCGGAAATCTAAAGTTTTAGATTTGTATGAATATGAACAACAGTAAAAAATTAGTATGCCAAAGAAGTTTCACTTCTGACATGCGTACTTTGTACGCACGCACTTTTTTTATTTATTTATTATTCTTTATTATGTACTATTTGAGATTATATTGATATTAACTTTAATTTAATATTTGTAAATAATAATTAACAAAATTGTATTTATAATCATGTCATATATACCATAATACCTAGTCGAGATCTCAACGTTTTCATATAAAGCACCTTTGTAGTATAAACCCAGCAAATTATTGTTTCAAATGCATTTGAAACCATTAAATAAAATAACCGCCGTCCCTCGCCATCGATTTTAGATCTAAGACATGTCCGTTTCTTCCTAATTTTTCTTCACTGTTCAAGCGAGTGTGCTATTAGAAATACCATCGGTGCACAGCCGGGGTTCGAATAAAGACCTCGGGGATGAGAGTCCCACGCTTAAGCCACTAGGCCAACACTGCTCAGTCTTTTATTAAAACAGAGAAATTTCTAGATAGTATCTAATTTTTATATGATTTTAGTTCACTTGCAAAAGGAAATGTTTCTCATTTTTATAAATAGCATTTTTAAAACATTTCAGATGTTATATTTTCAAAGCGACTCGAGTAGTTTTATTTTAAAATTTATAATTTCAAAGCCTTTTAAAAACTATACTTCATGTTTGATTTAAATTCAAAGCCGAGTCGGGTTCATAACATAAATGTATATGCCTCAACCACTCGTTCTGTTCCGTTTATTCCTTTTAAGAGCGGCATTTGAGTGAAAGAGATACACTGAAATATCTAAACAGGCTTATGGTTATGAACCTTAATTTATGTTACACTTATAACAGAAGTACTCGTTTGTCTCATTCTGTCGACATACGATGTGATGAAAAGGTACTGGTAAGCTAAGGTAACTTTATTTAAAACCAAAAAAATATATTTTTTCGGAGCGGAATTCGAACCCAAGACCATCAGACCGTCAAAGCTTAGGTTTAGGTTGGTGGACTCAGTTTCCACACTAAGACTGTCATTAGGTCCGTTGTGCGTAAAGTCCTGGCTAACTAAGCCAGCCTAGCTCCTTCCAGAAGCACAGGAGTCTCCAGGGCACTTTGCAGGCTTCACGGAGCGACCTCACTGCTCCGAGGATTTTTGTACGATGGTTAGCCACAGCCATTCCAGGACTACGTGGGTGACTGATTCCTCTGCGCTGAAGCAGCCTTACCACATGTCTGTCGCGCCAAGGAAAAATATTTATTAAGGAGGCAGTGGCCCGTAATTGTGCCTATTTTTAGATTAGTTCAGTTGAGGCTTAGAACTCGCTTTGTTAGTAGCGGGTTAACTGCTGGCAGAGCCATTTTGGACTGTCTGCAGTCCACGTTTGAAGGTGATGTTGGAGTTCTGTAGATCTTTGGGGAATCCAGGAAGGACAAAGGAACGAGCGGATACGGGCCAACCGGTATTATTCCGGGGCCTAGATATTACGTATTGAAGGTTCATTTCAATTCATTATACAGCTATGATACAATTTAATAAAGAATACAATTGTATTTTTTAATTACGCCATTATAAGTAATTAATTAAAAACGATATTAAAGAGTCTTTAGAATGTTTCAGTTATGATGTTTAATTATAAATTCAAAGTAAATGAATAGAAAATTTGGCTTTAACGACTATTTAATTAGCAAAGCATCCAATGAATATGGCATTCATTAATAAAATATTCTAATGAAATAGAAAACTTTTAAGAAATTTTTAGTTAAATAATTAAATATACAACAAGTATTGGCTCAGTGGTTAAGGTGGGTTTAAACCTTACGCTACCTTTACACCAAGGCTGTGTCTTTCTGTTTTCAATAAGACTCATACGACGAAACGTCGTGAGGATACCCTTTCCCTACTTCTCGATACTGAAATTTAAAATTGGCAAAAAGTTTCGGCCCGGGTTTCTTACTTATTGGAAACAGATAACGCCGATCCCTGAATGATAACCATGTATTTCTGAACCAAGTCGAATTCGACTTAGAGTCCTTCAAGAAAAGAGCGTACCAATTCTTAAAAGGCCGGCAACGCACTCGCGAGCCCTCTGGCATTGAGAGTGTCCATTTCGGTATCACTTAACATAGGGTGAGCCACCTGCCCGTTTAAAAAAAAGTCAACCAGCGTTTTTTTGAATAACTTGTTATATGAGGGTAAACCGCTTCGTTACGTAACGCGTTACGGCGCCAGACTGTCTAGCTGTCGGCAACGCACTTGCGAGTCCTTTGACAATGTGAGTGTCTTTTGGCGGCGGTTGGTAACTTCAGATGAGCCTCCTGCCTGTTTGCCCCTATTATATGAAAAATTACGGCGATTTGTGTTAAGTTAGCTATTGCTAATTGCATAGGTGCATTTTTAAAGAAATTAATTGTTCCCCATTATTGTAAAAACATTTAACATCTTCCAAGCCATGGCCATTTGGTTTTATAGTTGGAATCTTAAGAGTTACAGAATCATAGACTCAATCAACGTGTAATCAAACAAACAGATGTAGAGATCTGTTTTGCTCTGAATATAAATACATCTAAATTATATACGAGTAATGATCTCACAAGTATGTTTATCTTCCACTAGCCGCAAACATTGCGCTTCGCTAACGACTTGTTTGTTCGCCTACTGTTGTGTAATTTTATTAGGGTAAAAGGCTTTATACAGGCTCTGCAACATCAACACTTTTAATGTAGAGTTTTCGAACCAGGCGTACCAGCGTCAAGTTGTCTTTCTCTCTACAATATGGCGAGAGGGTCGATGGTTGGCCATGCGTCGTACCCGTGAACGAGTTCTACTTGCGGTGAGGGACCGTTCAAATATTGCGTAAGCACTTAGGGGGGAAGGGGGTTGGGTCCTTGATTTTCTTATTTGGTTAGTATATCAACAGTAATTATTTACTTTTTTACACATATTACCCACACATTGTCTATGCAATCACATATTAAAAACGAAATGCATTTTCGAGGATTTCTACAAAAAATTAATACGTTTATGTACTATTATTTTATGAGCTTTGCTTACTTTTGCTGACAAGAGGAGGGGGGAGGGGGGCGTCCCCTGACTGGTCGGATTTGGATCGGTGTATACGACTATAATTAATTATTTTCTACCTTGATTTACCTTGGGACTGTCTCTTTGCCTACATTATGAAAAGGGGGTCAATGGTTGGCCATGCGTCGTACTCCTGCACGGGTGCTACTTGGTGACTTGGATCGGTGTATACAGCTATTTATATTATCTGCCTTGATTTACTTTGATACTACATGATTGCGTGTTCTACCCAAAGTAATGTACATGCTCCTATTTCTGCTGCTGACAGGTGAATTGTTTGGTTTTCTTATTGACTTGACGGAGATAATACTGACAGTTCTTCTTGTCTGTTCTATTTGTTCGGTTTGTGGACTCAGTTTCCACACTTAGACTCTCACTAAGTCCGTTGTGCGTAAAGTCCTGGCTAACTAAGCCAGCCTAGCTCCATCCAGAAGCAGAAGAAACAGAAGTTTCCTGGGCATTTCGCAGGCTTCACGGAGCGACCTCACTGCGAGGATTTTTGTATGTTAATTTAATTATTATTAAAATTATTAAAGTAGAATTTGGATTTCGTTACAATATAAAGTCTCATCTTAGTTGGAGAGTCCCAATTACAGTTACAGAAATTCATGTATTTCAAGCCAACGCTTCGGTATCGAAGTGGTTCATTAGGTTTACCCAGCACAGGATTAGGTGGGATCTGAACTTAATTATTTAGTATTATACTAAATCCGTCAGTATATCGTTAATACTTCAATAAAAAATTATAGTCTTGCTTTTAAGGTATAAACGAAAATCTTTATATTAAGTGTATAGATTAAAAACATTTCTGTAATTGAAATCTGTAAAGTAAGACGAATATTCAAAGCCAAGTTCCACTTGTTCGCAATCTGTTCATGATTGACAGTTATATTAAATTTCCACAATCGCCATTCCTCTCAACCGCCGATTAGAATCGGGATTAACTAATTAATATTCAATTTCTTTGAAATTACTTGAAAAACATTATTCTACATATTCTGTGGAGCTTGTATGAAACGTTTGTGGTCTACAGTTAATAGGTCTCATATATGATTTATAAGTGTAAAGTAATATTTTTTTATATAAAATTAAAAAAGTATTCTTTTCTACTTACAAACGACCTTTTTAGTATGCAGCAGGTTATAATCAATACTTTGGCCTACAACGCACTAGCGGCTGGCCGTGATGCGGCGTGCCGCTGCGGTAGGCCGCGGTATATACGGTCTGCCGTAGCGGCATGCCGTATTCCGGCTAACCGTCCCTATTGCGGTCCTATTGCGGCCTGCCGCAATCGTCACTCGTCAGTGCTTCTTGAAATATTACAAATTCAAATTTAATGACGTGGAATAAGTGATACATGTATCTTATGTTCCATAATAAACATATTTTATTTTTTTATTTTTTACTCTTTTAAAATAGGTTTACAATATTTTGTTTACATTTGTTAAATAATTATATGTGACGACGTAGGTAGGACGGCTTTAGTCTCGCTTCTAAGGCCTACAACGCATTAGCGGCTGACCGCAATAGACCGCAATAGGGATGGTTAGCCGGAATACGGCATGCCGCTACGGCAGACCGTATATACCGCGGCCTACCGCAGCGGCACGCCGCATCACGGCCAGCCGCTAGTGCGTTGTAGGCCTAAACACTATGTCCGTCTACCGTACGTCACTAAAATATCAAAAGGTTGCAGCGCCACTGATTTATTTTTATTTTATTTTTTAGTATTAATTATACTAATAAGCTTATAATAGTGTGCAGTGTTGGCCTAGTGGCTTCAGCGTGCGACTCCCATACCTGAGGTCGTAGGTTCGATCCCCGTGAAGGAAAACATCGTGAGGAAACCGGCTTGCCTTACACCCAAAAAGTCGATAGCGTGTGTCAGGCACAGGAGGCTGATCACCTACTTGCCTATTAGATTGTCAAATTATCATGAAACAGATACCGCAATCTGAGGCCCAGACCTAAAAAGGTTGTAGCGCCTCTGATTTATTAGCTTATAAGCGAAATATTGTTAACATGAACTTCAACACAGGAAAAAGAAAAGTAAGATTGTGACGCACGATGATAAATTCAATATTTTTTTTAACAAAAATCACTCTTACCCATAAATAAATAATATTATCAGCGTTCGCAGCCATCATTTTCGTTGACCCACATGCTAGGTCGAAGTCATTATATGTTAAAAACAGTTGGTCTTAGCAAAAACGCATAGGAAACGCAATTAAAGCTTTTGAGATACAAATGGTGGGTTACTTTACTGGTGTTTAAATGACTTTTGACTTGTTCTGATTGACGATCTACCGGAAGTATCGAGATGAACAGCTCGTGAAAGAGACGAGTGGAAACAACAAGAGGAGGCCTATGTCGAAAGACAACATGACCAACTCGTTGCTGATAACTGTTGTGCTATAAAAATACTCAGTTAAAATATATAGTTAAACTCAAACTCAAACTCAAACTCAAACTTTATTGCATTCCTTATGTACATAATTAATCAAAATAATGAATAAGGACCTTGGCTAGGCACAGCAATGTTTTAAAAGGGCATGCTTTATTATATTTCATTATATTCTTATACATTCCTATTCTTATAAGATACATTATTTATTTGGTATATTTACTTTGGTTTTACGTTGCGAAAAGGTACTTAACATTATTTATAAACTTAACTTTTATAAAGAAATTAAAATCTATCAGTCAGATACTCTGTAACAGTGTAATAACATTTCTTATATAATAATTCCTTTAGAAATTTGGTAAACCTCAGGTTATTTGTTTCATTCTTCAAATTTTCTGGTAATTTGTTATATATTTTTATGGAGGAGGTCAATGGTCCTGATTGATGTAACTTTAGTCTGGATGTAGGTGGAATCAGTTGGTTTTTACGAGAAGGTCTTAATGAGTAAAGGGTTTTTGTATCTTCCCTTTTTTTATACATATTAGGATATTTGCGAATAAATTTACATGTTTCAAGTATATATATGCCAGGTAGAGTAAGAATATTGTTCCGAATGAAGTGGGGCTTGCATGAGTCAGTATTTCCTATATTAACTAAAATTCTCAGAAGTTTTTTTTGGCTTGTAAATACGGCAGTGGCATCTACACTGCTACCCCATAAGATAACACCATAGCTTAACCAGGAGTAAGCATATGAGTAGTAGGTGACTAGAGCTGTTTTCATATCTGTGGATTTTTTAATTTCGCGAAGTGCGTATGCGAATCGAGACAGTTTTAATTTAACCTTATTTACATGAGACTTCCAGTCTATATGGGAGTCTATGTCTAAACCTAATAGTGTGAACTTTTGAACCTTTTCTATGTTATAACCATTATATGTTAATTTTATGTCAATTTGAGTTTTTTGATAGGGATGGAATGTCATAAGTTTAGTTTTTTCGTAGTTTATTTCCAGATTATGTAGTCTGTATATATGTTATAGCTTAGGATAAAATTATGTAAATGTGTTAGTGAATAAAGGTTTATTATATTATTACTAGCTAATCCGGCAAACGTCGTTTTGCAATGTATGTAATTTATAATAAAAATAGGGGTTGATCGTAGAAGGGTGAAAATTAAGGGTTGTATGTATTTTATAATGTTGTAACATAAAAAAATATAAAAAATAAAATTTACCTAAAAATTAAAAAAAATTCTTTAGGTGTGGACTGCCCTTAACATTTAGGGGGATGAAAAGTATATGTTGTCCGATTCTCAGACATACCCAATATGCACACAAAATTTCCTGAGAATCGGTCAAGCCTTTTCGGAGGAGTTTAACTACAACCACCGCGACACGAGAATTTTATATATTAGATTACCGGTACAATAAAGAAGAAAAATACTAACCTAAAACAGGAAAATCTTAGAGTTTTCTAATAAGTAGTATTGGTAACAAATTTCATATGCCTTCCCTAATCTTTTAAACTAAACAAATTAGTACAATATCCTTTCTAGGAACAGTACTTAATAATTCGTTTCAAATGCAAAAAAGAGCTTCTTTGGCGTTTATTTTCTAGCGCCCAACTGTTAGCGGTAAATCTGTTCCCAGACCCAATAACGCCAAAATTGATAAGATTACCGCCCCCCACTGATTACTACTTGAAACCTTATATTACCAGAGAATTGGTATATATTACGTGACAATATCTCCTCATCGCTTCAAGCGTTCTAACGCATAAACAGCGCTTAAGGTTTCATCTCGAATATATCTGAAATTTAGGTTGCACCGCCTACATAGTTTAGTGGTTAAAGCACCAGAAGAGCCTTAATTCAATTCCCGGCGAAACTATCTGAAACAGAAATCATGTCTTTAAAAGTCTTTATGGAGCACAATAATTTGTACATAATAATTTATTTATCAAAAAATAAGTACTAAAAATATTTTTACGCTAGTCACATAGCATAAAATTGTCGACAATAACTTAAGATGCTGGTAAATAAATCCACAGAATGACAATCAACACTTTATAAAGTTTGATAATAAATGACTAAAATATAAGTTTTTCCTTCAAATTTTGTTGCCTTTGAAGTAAAGACTCTCGGGGCGTGAGGTTGTCGGGCAAATGCACAGTAATGTAATTAAAGATTTAAATTGGCGCCTGATAGTACCGGTGACCTCAGAGCTGGTGCTTTCCTCTCAACGAGTAAGTATCGCAATACAGCGAGGAAATGCAGCCAGCATTAAAGATGCCACGGGGACCAAACTTTTTAAATTTGTTTACTATTTATCAATTCGTAATTTTGTTTAGGTGCCATAGTCACTAATAGCCCATTAGTTTCGACTATCATGGCACATAATCCTGAAGAAAAAAAAATGTGTGCGTGTACTAGGTGTACACACGTAAGAAGTGAAACTTCTTTATGACCTTATTTTTCGAAAAATGATCTACTATGTACTTTACAGAAATTGGTTAAATAAAGTTAAATTAGATAAAGTTTAACAAAAGGCTTTTATCATCATAGACATGAATACAAATACAATTATTTCATTTTACCTTATTACTACTAAGATTATTACAGAATTTCATTAATTGTAATATAATTATTACTATCATTGTTATCGTTATTATATATTTTTTTCGAATCTCTTCGGATCAACCGTGGTAGGGACAAGAAAAACATGGCGCGTAACTGAAAAACGTGACGATTTGCTACAAAATTTCTCCCATACGTCGATAAAGAAGTTTCACTTCAAATACGAAATATTTAGTTTAAAAACGACGCATATCTTAGGGCCGGCCAGTCATTTCTTAGACTACCCTTTGGGTCGGAGGAAGATAAGCACCTTCCTTCCTCAACCCACAGACAACAAAAACATTAGCGTTAACATGCACTATTAAGTGTAAGAGTTCGATTTCTCAATTCAATTTTGGTTTCAAAGTATTACGAAGTCAAATTAAGAAGCCCAAATTGCTAGTATATTATAAGCATTAAAACCTCGCGTTGCAATTGTTACAACTAATAATGGTTGCACTTACTGAAGAACAACAGTTCTATAAAGTTATAATGGACTAAGTATCTCTCTTGTTTTCGTGTTTTACACTCGTGTCACTATAAGAGCAGTTAAAGCGTAATTTTGTGATCCTATTTCCTACTCAAAGGATATATACTACTAAAATATGATGTTGCATATATTCCTAAAAATACATAAAAATTTTGTATGAAATGTCGCTGTGAAGGGGTTCCGATCAATGGTCCTGAAGTTAGGATAAACAAGCTTTATATTCTACTTTTGTAGAGATTGGAAATAAACGGGCTTTATTTTAATAATTGTATAAATATTAATGCGATATTCATATTGGTAGGCCATTACACTGGCGCCATCTTATTTTAGTAATCTCACTTGAACCCTTTTACCTAGAAAAACATTTATATTTAAAGCTTCTTGTTACGTAATTCCACTAACACAGAAAATATTTAAAATTCATATTGCTGTTTTGCGAAATAATACTGAGAATCCTTTTATCAAGCCCCGGGCCTTTTTTAAACAAGGCTAACGAGACATGATATTATTGTTCACTTTTAAAATAAAATTTCGCAAATACAAAAATATAGCTAGCTAGCTTCTATTGCCAACCTTAAATAACATTACTTTAGCTGTGTTAGTATTAAGTTTTCTTAATTTATTGTTAGTATTATGTTTAATATGTAGTATATTAAATAACTAATTGTTTATTTAGTTGGGTACCCGGTCACTTAACCTGAAGGGATTAAATAACGAAAAACGAGATTTCTCAGTGCTTTTCAGCTGGTTTGCTGGTTTGGTGCAGCAGTGGTTTGAAAGTCTTAACCGAGTCGTGTTTTCATATCTCTGCTGTGCCCCAGTTATTATTATTGTAAATACTCTATACATTTTTGGATTCACTCTAAAACTATTACATTTTTTTGCTAATTATCTGAGAGATCGCCAGCACTACAGACACTAAATCAGGCGTGAGTCAGGGCAGCAATCTAGGGCCAATGCAGTTTGCAATAATGGTGAACGATTTACCAGAAGTATTAAGAGGTATGCCTTCTTTTTGCGGACGATCTAAAATTACTCCTGTCAATCCAAGAAGTGGACGACTGTGAACGCTTGCAAGAAGATATAGATAGAGTATGTGAGTGGAGCAATAAAAATAAGAACAATTAAATATTAACAAATGTGCTATGGTGATATTTAGTCGCGCCAAATTGCCGCGTAATCATGCGTTCAACGTATCTCGTGTCTCTATATTATGTGTTTAATATTATACAGGTACTTTATTATATTTCATTTAATGTTTCTCGACATTATCGTATTGGCATAGTCTGCAAGGATAATGTATGTATTTCTGTAATAAATAAATAAATTTTGAGGAAACCTCTTAGACAAAAGATCCAAAAATTGTCGACAAATTGATTCTTTCGACGCCTTCAAACCATATTGGGTTGTTGGACCACTATATAAAACGGCAATTCTCTTTAAAGTCCATATTTATAATAATTGTTATGTTAAATATAGTAAATAGCTCTCAGGGAAAGATTCAAAGAGTGTTAACAATAAATATTTTTTTTTAAATAATATATAAAATATATATATATTGGGGGCAAATAAGCCTACACCCATTTTTAGTGGGTGCGTTGCCCTATAACAGTATACTCCTTTGTGTCTCCATATTGGATTTAGACTATTTTCATACTTCGTGCTAAGTTTCTACTCTAAAAATTACCTCGGGAGCTTAAGTAGTATTGACAGTACATCCAAAATTAGACAAAGTATTCCACTTTAACAGGCTTTTTGGCATTAGAGTTAGTAAAAGCTTTTGAAAACGCCTTTGGGGAACATGTAGGCGTTTGCTCTTAACCTTTTCGCCCCCGATCGGACAGTTCTAGACAATCTTTTTTCTTTAGGAATGGAATCTCGCTGTTGGCCTTAAGGTCCTTTACAGCTCAGCTTGGGGCTGCTTTGGCGAGCGTAACTCCCACGCGAAATTAGAGAATTATCACTAAATAAATTCAAAGCCCTCGTTAAACGTAAATTAACTTAAACTATTTATAAATTTGAAATGATCCTTGGGATTGATTTGCTCCAGTTCAAACAATTTGTATGACTCAAAACTTGGCGATTAAAATGAGTGGCGGAAAGTTTCTTGCCAGTTCTTCTTGCCCGCTCTACGCCCTTGACTTGCGAGCTGGTAGTAAATGTAAATTTAATTTTAATTTTTTCAAATCATAAACAAAAAGTTATGATTTGAAAAAAAAATCGTATAACTTAATATTATCTTCAATACACTCAATAAACAACTATAAATTGTACGTCTAACGCAAGAACTCATCAGTACCAATCTAGTGGATATTATGAAAAAGATACACGCAGCGATATATATCTCCGATATATGTCAGGAGTTATATAAATAAATAATTGTTATTAAACATCCTTGTTTTTCGTATTAAGGCCGGCAACGCACTCGTGAGCCCTCTGGCATGCCCTCTGGCATGGTGAGCGGCGGTATCACTTAACATCAGGTTAAGACTGTTTTATAAAAAAAAATATTCCTTGGCGTTTTATGATTAACTTTCAATATATAGGAGAAATAAAACATAGTAATGTACTAAACATTTAATTGCATCTAACAACAAAATTCAATGTGTACAACATCTAACATTAAGTTAAATGATAAACCGTACTCAGAGTCCTCCATTAATAGTAAGTTAGTAGAGATTGAAGCTTAAATCTCTTTCATTACCCTAGAGTTCCTTTAATCAGGCCTTAAAATCAAACATTAAATATTAACATGAATGACTCTAAGTACAACTCTAAGTGTTAACGGATATAAAAGTGGGAATCTACTGAGGTAAAATTTTATATTGTTTAATTATAGCTAAATCTCACTTTAAGAATGTATATAGAATAGTTTTAGTAACTTGAAGTAGTTCGTGCATGACCATACAGTTTTCACTGTACGCCAAAAAAATGTATCCCTTAAATAACTTATTCTACCGAGACCTTTAGCTACTAAAAGTTTTACCTATTCAGTAGGCCTAGCATAAACTTTTTACGAATGTATCGAGTATCCGATACGAAGACGTGCTCGATATAGAAACGTTAGTTGTCACACAACGATCTATCGTATTCATACTTATGTTTTTTAGTTACAAATAAGTACAATTATTATAACAATAAATTATATACATTATACATATATAAAAATTTAACTATAATACAATCACTTTTTCATAAGATAAACTTCGTTTCAAATGTATATAGTAATCTATATCAGAAACAATAAGTGACATTCAGAAACTTAACGCGAACTATGACTCAATATCCGATTGTCAAAATCCAATACATTTTTGATGTACAAATGTAAATTTTAGCACTCTGAATCTCACCATAACAATGCAATTGTGATAAAAAATAGTATATAACGGAAAAAAATTAACCGGACGACTTGGCTCGTTCGTCAACGAGGTCACGGTTTCTATACAGTGCTTAAAAAACATAGCTGTCAACTTAGTAATTATAAAAATCATCCTTATTAAGAACACATATTTTTTTGTAAACAGAAAATGCTCTGTAGCGATTACGACTATCGACATCAGCGCTACGTATATTGAGGGAACTAAATCGAAGTTTCGTACAAATAAATCGCTGCCGCAATCGCTATCACTATTAACAATAACAGACTACCAGTGCCAGTATGTCAAAAGGCTCACAAATGTGGTGTCTAATTAATAAAATTACGTTTTTAGACTAAAAGTGCGGAAACGTGAAATCTCATGCTGGGCACACAGTAGAATATATTATGTACTTATATTTTAAAATCTTAGCAGCATTATAACGCTAGAGAGCGTGTGTCGCAACGCAAGTCGAGTTGGAGATCATTAACGGTGTACCAAACCAAAATATGCCTTAGTAACGTTATTATAAAACGATCTTCATAATATTTATATTTAAATTTAATTTAGAAATATTCCTCCACTGCAAGCAATTCGATAATAGAAAGATATAATATATATGAAATACATTGTCTATGCCTATTTCTCTATGACAGTTCTTTCGATACAAATTTAAGGTTTCGTCTTTGAGCTAGAAAGCTGGGAAATGTTCGAAGTAAATGAGCAAAACAGCCACATTTTTTCATCTGGCTAATGATAGTTTTTAAGATAAATTTATACATATACATAACCAGGAGCGGATCTACTTAAGGGCTGCAGCCCAGGGCCCCATGGATACAATTGGCCCCACTGAAAACAAAAGGCGATATATCTGATTAAAAAAAAATCTGAAATTTTAAAGTTTAAAATGTCTGAATTTTAAGAAGTTGGTATCCCTGAGATCAATCAACCCATGTGCGATGCGCGTCTATCGAAAGGAATGGGGAATTCCCCCTCGCTTGTTTTCGGTCGGTGTACTTTTTCGCGCGTGCGTCTTCACGGGGAAGTCCCCCGTAATAGCCCATAGCCCCACAAACTCACGATCCGCCCATGAACATAACCGTGAAGGTATTATTAACATGAGTTTGAATATCCTACATACATTAAACAATTTCATAAGATGTTAGTAGACATTAAATAGACATGACATTTCGAATGATTTTCAAAATAATTAAAAATTTAGCGTTTCGTGTTTTAATGCACAAAAATCCGTTACCATATGCCGTATAAATAAGACGTCCAGGAATACCTTTCAACAAAATCAACGATTTATATTTTGTTAAGCTGTCAAATTGTAACCGCTGATTGATTTTGACGTTTACAGCTGATAAATGACTTCGTTACTCCACAGCTACAGATTAAAAAAAATATCTATGGAATATAAGAAAAATATTATCTTGAAATAATTTATAAGGAAGTAAATAACTTTCAGGGCCGTTTGTGACAGATACTCAGAGATATCGCCATTCGTCTATAATTGCCAGATGTTTCTTTGCACATAGAAAATTATTGCGCCTTTTTTCTTTGGTATTATTGAAATGACATGACCATAGATATTTCCAAGGAGTATAACGTGGCTTACTTAATATTTGGTGAATTTTAGTATAAACATTGTTTAAAGATGCCCTAAGAGCAGTGTTGGCAGTCACACGCTGATGCCACTAGGGCAGAACTCTCATCTCTGAGGTCATAGGTTCAATCCCCGATTTCTTTCTAGGTGCGCATTTAATATTTTCTCGAACGGCGTAGGAAAACGTGAAGAAATCGGCTTGACTTAGACCCAAAAAGTCGTCGGCGTGTGTCAGACTTGCCTATTAGATTGACAAATGATTATGAAACACATACAGAAATCTGAGGCCCAGGGCTAAAAAGGTAGCGCCTCTGATTTATTAATATAATGATTATCTATGAAGTATTAATTGTTCATGTTTTTGACATTTTTTTATTTGAATTATTATAGCAGAACAGTGTTGGCCTAGCGGCTTTAGCGAAATTCAATGGCGTTGACTCATGGAACCGCTTTTCCTTGAATAGTGAAGGAAAACCAGGAAACCCTATGGCACGAAAGGCTTATAACCTATTTGTGCATTAAATAATATTTCATAGAAACGTAATTACGCTACATTTTTTTCTATAGTATTTAATATATAAAATTCTCCTGTCACAGTTTTCGTTGCTATACTCCTCCGAAACGGCTTGACCGATTTTGATGAAATTTTTTGTGCTTATCCGGTATCTATGAGAATCGGCCAACATCTATTTTTCATCCCCCTAAATGTTAGGGGTAGTCCACCCCTAAATTTTTATTTTTATTTTTAGACAAAATTTTTAATTTCAATTTTTTTACGATACAACATACAAAAATACATACAACCCCTAATTTTCACCCCTCTACGATCAAACCCTATTTTTTATTATAAATAATATACATGGCAAAACGACGTTTGCCGGATCAGCTAGTTTAATATAAAATCTAGTGACTATTTTCAATACTAATAATATGTTGATTTTTTTCAAGCTAGGAACTTTATCAACTATTAAATGTTTAGATTTAACTCTTACTATTTTATTATCAGTAGTAAATGACTGTCTCTATAGCCACCGCAGTTAGCGTTTAAGGAATTAGATTCGATTTTAGGCGTAAAAATAATTATTTCGTGTTGATAAGGAAGCCTCCTGGGAGAGTAATGGAACTTCAAACAATGCTACTTTAGTTTTTATTTTTTTGATAATTAATAAATACTTGTGTTACAATTACTAGCGTAAATATTACAAAACGATATCCCCCATATGTCCCCCGGCTGCGTCTATCTGCATAAGCGCGATAAATTCTAAACGAATAAAATACATTTATTATTGTTACAGTCATCGCAAAATATCTCGCCAAAATAAATTACATGAGAGCGAAACTCCAGGCGGAAAAAACCAGCGACGCAGCTACCATTTAGGTCCCTCAGATTTCTGTTTGTCATCGTATGATTTTTCTAATAGGCTAGTATGATAACAACACTCTGTGCCTCACGATATTCATATGTTGTATAAAATGTACGATTAAAAAGCGCACGTGAAAAGTCCATCGGTGCACAGCTGGGGTTCGAACAACGACCTCAGGGGTGAGAGACGCACGCTGCCACTAGGCCAACACACGCCGGGCGGAAAATAGTATTTACATTAAAGGTAATAAAGACAGGCTACTTAGTAAGTGTATTCAATATAAGTCAGCAAATTGTGCTTTCAAAATTATAAATTCATGTACGTAACCATATTGGACCACTTATGATACTTTACAAACAACGCAATGTGCAAATAACGGGACTTCCCTCTTAACGACACTTGTCTATGGTTAGCGATTGTCGTTATGCGTTGCCGTTATTATAACGAATTTCTGACGCAGTCTGAAAACGACGCCATACGCTACATATGTGTAATGCAAATCATATTTTCAATAACAATGGAAATGAAAAAAATGTTGATGTTA
This sequence comes from Pieris napi, assembly GCF_905475465.1. Lineage (NCBI taxonomy): Eukaryota > Metazoa > Arthropoda > Insecta > Lepidoptera > Pieridae > Pieris > Pieris napi. The sequence goes on along the minus strand of NC_062237.1, from coordinate 1,871,546 downwards.
TACTTCTTTAGGCGCGTTATGAAAAATTGATGAGAGTGAAATTTTACGATGCGCGCCCACCGTGACACAAAATTAATAGAATGAAGTTGCCCACGGAAGATGCTACGGCATTGGACATAATTTAAAAACAACATTCGAATAATAATAGAATTTATGTTACACTTAATGTAAGAGAATAATAATAAATATTTATTTAATTTTCTAATTTAAACTGAACTTTATTGACTTTAATGACTCCTTTTCCAGACTTTGATTATTTAATTGTAATTAATTATTTGCAAGCAATCAAAAACTATTTTTAATAATGCCAAAGAAGTATAACTTCTTACGCGCGTACATAAGTACACACACCCTTTTTATTTATTTACATAAAAAAAACAAATTCTTAATTTAAAAACTGATATTTTAAAAATATTATATACATAATACCTCTTTCAAATCCTCTTTATTCAAATATATGTTCATGTTTTATAATTTCAAAGACTATCACAATTTTACAATTTTACCACCCATGAATACTCTAACAATGTACAATTCGTACAATATTATTATATGATTATATATAACTTATTAATTGTAAATTATAATAATTCAAAGGGTATCCAGGTATGTAAAGTCAAAGACATTTTTTTTTTATTTTACAAGAAATGAGAAACGAAAATGGCAGTGCTTAACAAAATTCTTAAATTGTGCGTAAAACGAAATATCACTCTATAACTATTTAAAATCCATAATTATTTAGTAGAATATTGCTTATAATTGTCGTAAAAACCGTTTTTAGCATTTTAATTTCTAAAACAGTCATGAAAACTTCACAGAACAGCCTTGCGATTCTGTAACTCACTTTTCGAACTCGCACAGCGGTTTTCGCAGCGGCGGTCGCGCTCAAATCAGTCGTAAAGCAGTCATTTTATGATTTGGCATTCAGATAAACAATAAACTACAAGCTCCCTTCTTATCAGAATGTCAAATCATAAAATGACTGCTTCACGACTGATTTGAGCGCGACCGCCGCTGTGAAAACCGCTGTGTGAGTTCGAAAAGTGAGTTACAGAGTCGCAGGGCAGAAGAAAATATTTAATTGTAAATACGTCTTAGGGAAAGATTTAGAGTCGACTGAGCGCTAAGTACGACTCTCCTATGTCAAAAACGTATACAAACTATGTCCGCGCTAAGTCTCGACTAAATCTTCCGCTTAGGCGCAGATTACCTTACATTTTCATTAAGAATCTATAATATCTATTCATAAGCGTATTGGGAGTTTCTTTATAAAAGTATTCTAAAAATAACTCTTCTTGTTATTCAAACCTGGGAACGTTTCCAAAAGCGCGCCTGTAAAGGAATTTATTTTTATTCACAATTCTTTGATGCTTTTAACATGCAGACAATGGGGTTTAAACCATTCATGGTCTTGTAAATATCGGACAAACAAGTATATTTTTATCATACCAAAAGGATTAGACTATAACTAGTACAGCTTATTCATAAAAAAAATATCTGTATCTCATTTGTCTCTTTTCATCACAGAGTTAACACAATTTGACAGATAGAGATGAAAGACGACTTTAATGGGTGAAATTTGACTGATATAGTTTTATAAATTACGCTTTGGTTTACGCAATTGTCTTGATAAACAAGGGTACACTTAAGGCACTTTTGTAAGAGGCCTTACAATGGCAACATTTTAACAATCATATAAAGTAATTACACGTCACCTTATTATGTACCAATGAGTGGTTTGTATTCTATTAAATCCTAATTTATAAATGAAATACATACCCGGGCAATCAAGCGTTAGAATTGACTCTGTGTCGGTGTTCCGTCAAATGACTCTTCGTTAATGAGACGCAATTTCACCGACTCGCGTCTCAAATTGTAACTGGTTGAAATATGGCAATGTTTCACATCAACCGTCAAAAGGTCCTCATTCAACTCGACTCCGCTCTTTTCAACATCCGCCGCGGCACTTGGTTTCCTTTTATGTCTAAATGAAGTGCCTCTTTGCGAGCTCGAACCCAAAAAGCTGTCTGTTGTCGTGTTCCCGTTAAAGGTTTTCTCTGATTGGCACGCCCCTAATTGCTGCAAAGGAATACCAGCTCGCAGTTGCGCCGATGTATCTATGCACGGTATCAATTGTTTGAACTCTTTTCTAAAATTCTCGTTCATCCACGCGTAGATAAACGGGTTGTAACACGTAGACGACATCGCTATAACATGACACACGAAGAATATGAGAAAATAAAATCTCGAATGTATGGCGTATATATAATAATCGTTATATAGATTTGTGATGTTCAAAGGGAGCCAAGATAAACCGAAAATGGTAACCATTGCGATAAGCATCTGATTGGTTCTTCGTTTTCTATTCTTATCGAATTCCTCTTTTCTCGTATTTTTGCTCGCCGCTTTCGCTTTCGCTCTGTCGTTCAATTTGAAACTGACGCATGTGTAACAGAACGCAATCACTGTGAATGGCAAGACAAATTGGAGAACAGAGGTCGCTGAACCAAATATACGTCTCAGATCCTCGGACGGCCACGACTCTTCACAGAATCTTCCTATATCTAAATCGTAATAAGTCATATAAATCGCGTACGGTAGTGTAACGGTCACTGAAAAAGTCCATATCATAACTATAACTGTAATACAAGTCTCAATCTTCATTCTCGGCCGAAAAGGATATATGATTACAAAAAACCTATCAATAGCTATAGACATAAGAGTAAGAGTCGATATGTATACGCTGCAACCCTGTGCAGAAGGCATCATGTGGCATAGTAGCGATCCCCAACTCCAGGAACCACGGAACGAATATAGTGGAGTGAAAGGGACAGCGAATAGACAAAGTAGTATATCAGAGAGAGCTAGATTAGTTATAAACAGATTTGTAACAGTTTGCATGGCACGGTTTCGTATCACAACGAAGCAAACCAGCACATTGCCGAGTAGACCTAACACGAAAATAATAGTGTATATGATGCAGAAAACGGTCTGGACCCATATGTTGTCGATAATATTCTCGTAGCCGTGAATGTGGTGGTTCGGGGATACGTCATGGCTCTCATTCCGAAATTTTTCCGTGACATTAAGTGCAGTGTAGTTTAGTGTTCCGTTCATTCTCAATTGGGGTAATTCCAGTTGTTAAACTTGTTCGGAGCTGTCAACTTTACGAGCTGTATTAACCGTTGTACCTGTAACAAAATATATATTTTAATGTTTGTTTCGCGGCCCCGGAGAATAAAGGTTTTACGCTGGTGAAAAATAACAGAACAACCTTGTACTAAATAGCTTTATTACTTAATGTACACTGTCCCATTTATCACTTGTAAAAGCGAGGAAAGCTTTAATATAACATTTTAAATGATAATGGAGTGATAAAAATCATTAAACATTCTATATCTAATAAAAATCGTTTTTTATTTATTAATTCTGCTAGTCTCTTTGTTTTCATGACAAATTTGAATTCAACATACGTAAATAAACAAGGAAAATAAGAACACTGTTCTATAAAATACAATACTAAAATGCAATTTATTTTCTATACTAAATCATGATTGTATTTTTACCATGAACTTGAGAAAGTATTAAATCAATATTTTTATCAAAACAATTACAAGACACCAAGTGAGAATTTTCATACAAATTAAGGTACCATAAACCATATATATTTATGGTAATCAAATTGTGACTGACATGCTAACTGGCCCAAAAATCAACGGACAAGCTTTACCCAACCTTAAAAAATATCAATAAACAACTGCTTTATAAGAAAAAATACTAAATTGCCGATGTCTATGTTCCATTGACATTAAAAAATAAAATAAATAAATAAAGTATGTAATAAGAATAAATGTTCGTATCAGGCAAAATTTTCGCGAAATTTTTAGTTGATTAGATTGATGTGAATTTCACGAAATTGGTTGTTCACTTTCATTAAACCCAGGCCGGGGTTGACACATTATGACCCAAGTAAGAGTTTTGAAGGTTAATTTTTAATAGAATATATTTAAAAATGTTTAGGTCTCGTAACGATAAAACCCAGCCCTACATTTATTTATTTATACTTTATTACCTAATACAATAACATACATATAAACAAATTAAATTAAAAAGCAGGTTTACATAAGGTATAAGGCAACGGGCGGCCTTATCGCTGACAAGCGATTTCTTCCAGGCAACCCTAATGTGGCACAATAAAAAAGAAACACCTACAGAGGGTAAAATACAAGAATAATTAACAAAAAAACTCAAAATAACACGTAACTTTAATTAAAATAAAAAAAATAAATAAAAATAGGTATAAACAAAAGATTTAAATGCCAATCAAAAGGTTAACTGAGTCACAATAATTATTATATAAGTAGTAGCTAATTACTAAAAAGTAAAAGAATGATCAAAAAGAAGCTTTTTAAATAAATTAAAAGACTGAGCTCGTCTGATCAACATTATACGCGAATAGCGAACACATGTACTACGTTGGCTGGGCGACCTTGAAGGCATGTGCTAAGAACGGGCGGTGAAGAAAGCTTATGAGTCGGCCTAGTGCTCCAGCACCCTAAGTACTGCTGGATCGACAGAGTGGAGAAGGATCTACTCCAGGTAAAACCTATCCTTTGGCAGGTGATGGTGGCAAGGTGGCACAGGACAGAGACTGCTGGAAGTTTCTCGTTTCCGAAGACAATTTTTGGGTCGCAGAGCCACCAGTGAGAGGTAGGGAAAAGAATAAGTACATACATGTATATTTTATTAATGTGATAAAATAATATTAGATTTGAGACACTCTTTTTAATCGCCATGTTTTTTTTTACACAACGTTTGTAAGGAGCTGCAACCATTACAACATGACATCTTAAGTGATTAATAATAATAACATAAATCAAAAACAAAGACTTGTCCTCTATCAGCAGGAGGCATGGTGAAATAGGAGCACGCACTTACATTCTCGTGGGAACAACACGCAAATACATAGTCGAAACAACTAACATTACGGCATACACGAATTTTAGTACGACCAGTCACCACAAGTAGCACCCGTTCACGAGTATGACGCATGGCCAGTTATCGGCCCCCTCGCCATACTTTAGGGAGAAAGACAACCCGACGCATGGACGCCGCTACCTTTAGATTGTACCACCATAACATTTAAGTACCATATTCTTGCAAATATATTAAAAATATTTATATTAGACGCTAGTTTTTCCCAGTTAAAGTTGCACAATGACGTTTCATTGTAAATATTTTTTCTGATATTTTACAAAACATACTGTGTAATAAACTTAACACGAAAGACGCATTCGTTGTGCAAATCGAAACATAAACTAAATTAGCAAATACACTCCAATAAATTAAATGCAGTCTAACAAAACTGAGTTAAACAAACTTGGCACAATACGTAACACTAACAAGTTCATCTTTTGTGTGATGCCGAGGTAAGTAGGACGACTGTTAGTAACTTTGATATTATGCAGAGCAATATTTATTTTATAATAAGCTAAGCGAAAGCGCCAACTCGCCGGGTATCGATACTGTCGCTCAACGCGTAAACAGCACGGAAATGCTCCATTAAAGGTGCAATGCCACAGGAACCAGACTTATGAAGTTATGATTCTTTTGGCACGTTAGGGAAAAATGACGATAGTAATTTTTTACGATGCGCGCGCACACCGTCACAAATAACCGACACCTTTATTTTGTTAATATTTTGTTATTTATGAAGTTAGCATAGTCAACATAATAAAATAAAAAATGTCTATTTTTTGAATTATATTTAAATAGACTTTATTTAACTAGATAATGCGTTATAGTAAATTTTTATCTTGGTACGCCAAAGAAGTAATAGTAACTTCTAACGCGTGTACATAAGTAGAGGAGAGTGACCAAATATGGAATACCATTTTGATTTTTAGGCATAATTTCCACAAGTGTTATAAATAAAAAACTTTTTGTGGTAATTATTAACAATCATATATTTGCACTTTAGTTTGTAATAAGTTTAGGTTTTATTGATTAGTTTAAGGTAAGAAAAAATTTAAGAAACTAAATAAAGATTTAGGTATCTAAATATGGAATAGGTACCCCAAATATGGAATACTATAAACACTATCAAAAATTAACCTTAAAATACACGAGACTCTTTGGAAACTTGGTAAAAATATAGAAAGGTACACATTTTTTTTACAAAAGTCACAAATCCAGGTATCAAACTCTGGCACAGCGCAATCATTACATGCCCAGAGTCCACACATAAGATACTTGATCCATGTTTCCCCATGAGTATCATTCGAAAACAGCACACCACAGAAAATACACTCCGAATCTTCAGATTCTGGAGCTGTATATCCTATCAAGGCATCGGGTTCACTGTCAGTATCAAATAGCATCACCTCCTCATTATCTGAATTAGGCTTAGTCTTCTCTTTTGGTTTTTTCCTTTTGATATTTTCTCATTCTTACTTCTTTTTTTTTTTTGCCAACTCGACAGTTTTCTTTCCCAGTGTAGTAGCTGCGGCTTGTTCTGGAGAAAATTCGTTTTTCTGACATAATCAAAACAAAGTAGATCTTGACACATCAAAGTATTTTCCAGCTTTTAAATAACCCATTTGTTTCTCTCTTACTAATTTTATTACTTCCGCCATATGCTCTGAATCCATTCTTTTCGCTTTGTTTTTGAGTTGACGCCCGCCATTTTGGTAAAACATTTAAAAAAAATATAATTAACAAAATCATCATGTCAGCTGATACTTCAGAGAACCAATTATGGAATAGTCCATAATTGGATACTGTGATCTGTCCATATTTGGATTTTCCAACGATTTCAAAATGACATTCAGATTTTTATATTTAAGAAAGTAATATCATCTAATACCGCTAAAACATACAAAAGAACGTCTAAACGGTCTCTAAAAGCTATAAAATCAATACTGTGTGCACTTTCTTTACGAAAAATACGTATTTTTAACATACCTTAGAAAGTTATGCGGTAGCGACAAAACAAAAAACTGTCACAATGACGAAAGCTCTTGCTCAACTGACATGCGACAACTTGTACGCGTAAACGGGAGTAAGAGGAGACAGAAAATCATTGTTTAATGAATATGTGAGTTTGCATTTGGGAGAAATAGGGGTATTCCATATTAGGGATACTATCCCATATTTGGTCACTTTCCTCTACGCACACGTTTTTTTTATAGAAGAGGGACAAACGGATGGCCCACCTGATGTTACGTGATGTCCATGGACACTTACACTGCCAGAAGGCTTTCACGTTGCCGGCCTTTTAGGAATTGATAACTCGGAGGACCTTAAGTGGAATTGGTGCGGAATTACTACAGTGGGCAGCTGGTTCCACATAGTGTATTTGTATGATAAAAACGACTTCGAATTCCTTCAAAAAAAGAGCGTACCAATTCTTAAAAGGCCAGTAACGCACTTATGAGCCGGTATCACTTAACAACAGGTGAGCTTCCTGCCCGTTTGCCCCCCTGTTCTAGAAAAAAAAATAGATTTCTAGTCGTAGAAATATGTGAAAAGCACTTAACTGTCTCCTTAAATGATTAGCATGACGATTGCTGATCATGTAGTTTTGGATTCAAATCCGGGACAAATATATAACTATAAATTTGTCTTATAAAATTTCCGTGAAAAGTTATGAGGTTGGTGTAGATATTGTGTTCTGCGTCGTAAAGGGCCAGTCTCAAGAGATTAAGCTTTGAGATTAATCAGCGTGGGTAACATTTTTAATTAAGTACAGTCTACAAAAAACTTTTGTAACATTTTAGCAAGGACCTTAAACATAAATGGCCCGAGTTTATTTTGCTGTTGTAAGTGAATTAATAAAATATAATAAAGGCTAATTATTATGTTTCTAGGAGTTTAAAGAATACATGGTTCTTTAGTAAAAAATGACAGTCCAAAACAAGAAGGATTTTGGCTCAAGTTAAAATGTAATGATTTCAAAAGTAATAAACTTTCGTTCAACATTTCTACAAAGCTACTGGTTTACACCAATGCCGCTACTTTGTTGTGCTAAAATTTTGAAAAAAATGGTATCGGATTTTTAAACGAAATACGAAAATACTTTTATTTCACACGGTTCCAACGCATAACCATACGGTGTAGAATCCAACCAATTGACGCTATATATAAAAATAAATTAGACCTTGGCTAACTTTCACCAGGCACATCAAACTCAATCAATCAAGTCAATACCTTTGCGCAAACACAAATATAAATTCATCTATTGTATTTGTACTATATTTATTTGTAGAAATATAAATATAATTAATACCACCCACCGAACAGACCACCGTATGGTTCGGTGACAAGTACAGCAAGAGTTAGAAGTAGAAAACAAAAGACAGTCAGAACTGAAACCACTAGAACAAGAATCACTCAAGACTATTTTTTCTGTTTAACACACTGAAAAATATCCAAGAACCTCAGTTTTCTCAATCTGTCTCATGATAAATTTTTTTATCTAATAGGCAAGTAGGTAATCAGCATTCTGTGCCTGACACACGCCGTCGACTTTTTGCGTCTAAGACATGTCGGTTTCCTCACGATGTTTTCCTTCACCGTTCGAGGGAATGTTAAATGCGCACACAGAAAGATAGTCCATTAGTGCACAGCCGGGGATCGAACCTACGACCTCAGGGATGAGAGTCGCACGCTGAAGCCACTAGGCCAACACCTCCAAGAACATAATACAGCTAATTAAAACCAGTGTCGAAAAATCACTGGCCGAGTCTGGCCCACGACAGACATGAGTGGAACCGCATGGAGGAGATCCATCGGTGGACAAATCAAAACCTGACGATGCAAGTATATGATGGTTTACTATGTATTTTACCTTCTGTTAAAAGTTATATTTTAGGATCCGTAAAAGAAACTTCAATGTTCATAATTAAGTTTTGGAAATTGTTATTGTTAGGGTGCGTCCACATCTGGCGAATGCGCCGCGAATGTGCAGCTCGCGAGCAGATGTGGACGCACCCTTAGTTCTTGCGGCCTGACGCAGCTACACACTACGTTTGTAAAATATATTTTTTTGTGTCCAAAACATTTTGAAAATTTCAGGGATAGGAATTGTAATGGCGAAACTTTTTGAAAGGTGCTGTAATTTTTGAGTTTGCATACAAATATACAACTCTTCTTTTATAATATAAGTATAGATAATGAACGTGAACGAATTTAATTAAGCCATATAAAAAGAATATTGAAAAAGTTTTGCGGGAAAATACTCCATAATAAAATTTCCTTCCATTCTAAGCATAACGTATGTGTTCAAAACAATATTTTAGATTTCTCTCGGAATATATAATACTAGAACTTAAATGTAAGAGATGCCTCGCATAATGCCGTTATTTAATGTGTGCTTGGTTACTATTTATTGTTGGTACGTGGGAATATTTTACGTTAATTTTAGTACCAAGAATTTATGTGAACAATTTGTAACATCAAATTAATTTGTTATTAATTTATTCATTATCACTTTCCGAGTATCTAAGTGCATTTGTTTTTACGTTATTTATATGTAATATTTTTGGAAAAGGATATTTCACCATCTATTAAGACTGCCAAGCATGTACTATATACATAGCGTAAATATAAATTTCTCATAAACTAACATTCATATCAAAATGATTTATTTAAATCAGGTGTATTCCGACTTAAGGAACAGGGGTTGGATCTTAAAATCGGTCCACCGAATCAACTGCAAAAAATAATGATACTGATAAAAAATCGATTACTTTTATTCATCGATTTTCATGCTAAAAAACAATCGATTAATTTACCGAGAATGTCACATCTCTTATAACCAATAAAAATGTTGAAAATGGCGGATTGTTTACAAATTTCAATACATTTCACAAAACTTTAATTTTTTTTTTTAAATACTTAGACGCATTTCCGGCAGCAAAAATCACTTGGAGGTGCTCCAATCAAGGTGCCCCGAGACTCCTGCATAATCAGTATCATCAGATTCGGAGGACCGATTTTAAGATCGTTACCTTTTTTTTTTAAATGATTAATAATATCTGTTTTAAACTAGGCCGTGATGGTTTTTAGGCCAAGAGGTGAACAGGCCTTTAAAATCTAGCCTCCATAACGAGAGCTTCCGTTATAAGTAATTTAATTATAACGTGGCTTAATGAATGAGGTATTATGGGAAATCTATTAATAGATATCGAAAGGGTATCCCATTAATAACATGTGATGTATAAAACATCCTGAAAGTACACATATTTATATAAAAATTAACACAGAGGTAATATTAAACATAATACTTAGGTTTTTGTGACCTTCATTTTAATGATTAAATATAAATGCACAGCCCAACCCATAAAAGAGAAAATAGTAAAAGTAAAACATAAACGATCTACTCTATACCAACACATATATAAACATTCATAGTCATTTAATATTAACAAAACACTACGTTTTAAGGTTATAGTATGTTACTTACAAAATTTGAATCGATCGAACCACGATTTTATTAATATTGATTAAATAATAAATATGACACTCATTTGTTATAATCACAGATTTTAAAAATCAGAAAAAATGCGAAAAATCTCTTTGTTTTTGCGAGGTGTCATCGTCGAAGCATGACATGCGCGGGACAGGGTTCACGCATGCGCAATGGACCTCCACAGGTAATTAGAAGCTGTTAAATTTCCGCCGACCGGGTTTAGGGCTTGGCTGTTACGATGGAAAAGTTGTATTTATCTTTCAATATCGATCAGCCGTTTATTGTAGTATGTTTTGTTGATTTCACTCCATTCGTTGGACAAATTCCTTTGAAAATTAAATACAGAGTTACTTATACTCTTGTACTGATAAAGTTTAGTCAGTTGCTGGGGGCTATTACGGGATATACAAAGAATGTACTAATATCGCTTTGGTTACCTTTCATTTCACCATATATGAAAAAACTAAGATTGCTTGGTCACGTGACACGCTTTTTTGCCTTCGGCAAGCTTTCCATTATTTCTATCCATTTTGCCTATTACGTCTTTAAAATGTTTTTGACTAATCACAGTCAAGCTACAAGTTTCGATTTTCGAAATTACTGTGGCTGTCAATTACGCTTTCGTCTATATCAACTTTATACAAATCTGTGGTGTAGTTAATAGATGTGTGTGTGTGTGTGTTTACTCTCTCTTTACTAAATTTCAATAAAACAAGATAATAAAAATTACAATCTTGACTGATTAAAGTTTAACGTCATCTAATACATTAATATATATCTAAGTAAATGTAAATGTCAAGGAGAAAACAATCTTCATATAATATCATCTTTTAATTGTACATATTAGTATTTCTGTTATTCTTAAGCGGTAGCTATTCTCATTTCAATGTAGCATTCCCTTAATTTTAATATACGAAAATATTTGTAACATCCTGATGAAATCTTTTTACATCCTCTCGCTGAGATTTTATAAAATTCTTTTCGTAAAATTCATGAACAGGCGGTGTTTTAATCAAAGCTGAGGGCAAATGCATGCTTGACGGTCGCATTTTTCCCCGAGAGGATTCTAGCCCTAATCCAATTTATAAGTCTAAAAATTATGACAAGACTACCACTTATAATGAATAATCTAATAAATAAAATTCTCGTGTCACGTTCGTTCCCATACGAAACGGCTTGACAAAACTTTTTGTTTTAATTTTTTTATGATACAACATACAAAAATACATACAACTCTTAATTGTAACGATTAACCCCTATTTTTTATTATAGTAGATAGTTATTTTTATTGAACTGAAAAAAAAATTCCTAGAAATAATATACATGGCAAAACGACGTTATACGTGCCGTATTCAGCTAGTAATATATAATACATATACACATTTTCGAAACTAGATTAAGGAATATAAGTTGCATTTATGTTTCGATGTTTCCCTTATTATGGCAATAGTTTTAACTTAATGCCAGTTTCAAGTAAAAGGTAGAGAAATACGCGCGAAAAAATAAGAAAAGACATCAAAAGGAAGCAACGGGATAAGCTAGTTAGAAACAAAATATGTACATAAACATTTTTGTATTTGAATTAAATACAAATACAAAAAATTTAATTTGCATTTTGAATTTGAATTAAATCTTAATAATTATTGATTATGAAAGAAGGTTTTTTATAATGTTTCCCTTTCTTCATAATTCATAGTCAAAGTTTACCTACATCCGCCACATGTCGATTGAATACCGTATTTGTTACCATGGTTACGGTGTGTTGTGTGCGTGTGGTCACTATGGTAACCGTACTTCACAATTTATTATAACACCGCTTATATGTGTGAGTTCTACTCCTAGATTTGTCTATTAGATTGCTTGTTATTTTGCTATGATAAGTAAACTTTTATTTACGTCTTTAAGCTCCATTCGGAGGGCTTTCATGTAAAAGTGTGAGCTCGAGACAAAACAGTAAATATATAAAATATATTAATACTATATTATATTTCGTTAGTTGGTTGGGTTTTTCTGTTTATATAAAGTGTTATTTTTATTACTTGACATAATGTTCTAGTACCCCTAGATGAAGCAGAGGGCGTCCACAGTGAGTCCCAGTCGCTCCCAGTCTCTCCGGCTCTCTTTGCCTCTGCAACTGCACGGTGCCAGGTTTGCCTGGGACGGCCACGCTTCCGCTTTCCTAGCAGGTTCCAATCATGCGCCTGCTTGGAAATATGGTTAGGATCCCTTCGGAGTGTATGGTCTATGCATTTCGCTATATATATCCCTGCAAATATTTAACACCAATTCAACTTAGGGTCTTTCAAGAAAAGAGCGTATTAATTCTTAAAAGGCCGGCTAAGTATTGATTTAACATCAGGTTAGCCTCCTGCCCGTTTGCCCCCTGTTCTATAAAAAAATCAACTCATAACTGCAGTTCTCTAGTATCAAAGAGAGACGGAATTCCATATAGTTTCTAGAAAATATTGACATGGGCCTAAAGGTAAATCTAAAACTAATCTTGAAGCTTGGTTCAACAATTTCGCGCCTATTTCATTTCTGTTAAAGTAAACGTATATAATTGCTTAGCAATTACTAGCACGCTTCGTTCACGCTGAAAAGCTTGATACGTGTTTACTCCACTTAATGACTATTTCATGTAAAATATGAAAACTTAATTCTACGTTGGTGTTTTTGTCATAAATATAAAACTAGCATAATGTTACAGATAATAAATTATTACTTCTTTATGGCGTGTCTTTGATTGTGTCTATGATTGCATCGTTGACCAAACACAACCCTCAAAACATTTTTCTAAAGAAAAATGTAATTGATCTAACTTAAAAAAACATGTCGCATGAAGATGGCCATAGCCAATTATGCAAATTTTAAGGCCAAAAAGAAAGGTCATGACAGAACTATAGCAATAATATAAAAAAAAGTTTTCTGACAAGGTCATGACAGATAACCTTTCTTTCTGACATTTGACAGGCGCAATGCTGTCACACGGATTTATGTATACAATTTGGCAACTATGCAATTGACTAGTAATTCGTCCATTTCTTCCAAATTGTATTTACGCTGTGATTATAAAAACCTGAACAGTACATTTAGTTTAAAATATAATCGCGTGAAGCTATATTAAAATAGTTATGAATAAAAGTTTTATCGACACAATGGCACACCACACGCTATTGTGTAGCAAGAGATGTGACTTCGCGCGGAAATCGCTATTCACATTCGCTTTTCCTATGAGATATTGCTTTTAAATTAGTTTGTATTCCAATATTATAAATGCGTAGTGCTTTGGTATACTTTACACGCAAAATTTTAGTTACTTTAAAGAACAGCATAGCCATTCATGAATTGTACTGTCATAGTTTTGTATGTTATTTGGAGTACAAGTTTAATATTGATATTCAAAGAATTACTATATAAAAATCAAGTATGAAAGATACATATAACTACAGTAGCTATATATACAGTTGCTATATATACAAGTGGTTTTAAGTGATAACACCGCGCGCGCCCGCGCTATTGCGTTGCTGGCCTTTTAAGAATTGATACATTATATTCTTGAAGGAAGTCCAAAATGATACCAAAATACTTATATGAAATTATTTATAGATAGTTTTACATATAAACTTATTGCAAAACCATGAAATTATTAATATAAATGTTATATAAATATACGTCAATTTTAAAAATCAACGAACACACCAGAAAAAAGAATTTACTAATTGTAATGTGGTAATTTAGTTATTCTTATTATAATGATAATAAGAATAACTAAAGTACCATATTGAAACTTAAAATCACAGACGAAATTTCCTTGAAGTACCAAAGTCGCGTAGCATTACCGGGTTAGCATTATTACTGCACCAATTGGGCCTGCAACAATAGTACTGTGTGCATTGTATAATTAATTAAGTGTGCTTTGATTACTGGCCGTATTCTCTGGGTATTTAGATGTTTAATGAATGTTAACTATGCAAAATTGTCTAGGCATATGCATGCATTTCGCAATACCAACATTATATTATTAGTAAATATACATCTATGAGTCATATAGTATGAAATATTATATTAAGTATTAATTAAAACTAATCTAATAATAACTCGTAATAGATACCTAAAAGCCTTCTAGGCATTGAATTTCTGTATCTGTTTCATAATCATTTATTTCATCAGGAGTTGAATTTGGGGTCTAAGGAATGCAGTTTCCTCATCATTTCTTTTAACAGAAGGCAAAAAGGCCGGACTTGGTACGCTCTTTTCTTGAAGGACCCGAAGTCGAATTGGTTCGGAAATACTTCAGTGGGCAGCTGGTTCATCATAGTGGTGGTGCGAGGAAAAAAATGCCTTCAAAAACGCTCTGGAACGACGGACGTCGAAGCGATATATTTCGTATTCTGCCTTGACGTCCAATGGGACGTTATACGAATATGAAACTCAGCTGCGGGTATTAATCCGAATAACATGAACTCTCTCCATGTTAAATTTGATAGAATTTGCATAGAGACCCAACATCCCAACGCCACGTCAACGCATCAAGCCGCTCGATAAAAGATTGGTCGTCGACGAAACGCTCTTCGTTGAATTCAAGTTAAAGGAGCTAGTACTGGGGAGCTCCCGTAAATAAAACACATTCCCTGCTTCCTGTCCCTGCTCCCTACTAATGCGCTGAGCGAAGCAAGCACCAGGTGGGGTCATTAGTACTCGTACTGTCTACCTGGCTGCAACTTACATTTTTAAACTTACAACCATTTTATTATTGATCAGCCCAGTACCAAATATATCAAGCTCTGAATAAGAAGCGTTTATTCTGTTATATTCGGGAATTCAATGGAGAGGTGCCTGAGTTATGCTTTATTGTAATTATAAAGACGCTCGTTCAATTTGGCAAACACAAAAATTAAGCTTCGATTGTAAATAAAACTTTTCCATTACTACAGCTTTACTTTCAAAAGTTTTATCATCAGTCATACTAACTTTGCATAACAAGTCTAAGGTCGAATGATATTTATCTCCTAAATAGATATAACATATTTTATGTTTATTTTAAAAGTATTATGAAATATAAATAAAACGTCGACGTTTAACTTGCAGATTAATGGTCCACGTATTATATATATCTTAGTTAACTTTTATATATAAAACAAAGTTGGTTTTTGCTCGTACACCAACTCGAAAACGGCTGTATCAAATTTCATGGTTTTTCATTTATTGTATTTGTCTTACTCTGAATAGCAGAATAACTTAAAAAATTTCATGTTAATCAAACATTTTATGTTCGTCCAGTCGATACGGTACTCAAATCAAAGAACTTATTTAAATAAAGAGTTTGAATCGACAAGATATATCCATAATATTCGGAAAATGGCGTGTTTTAGTTTTAAAAAATGTCATGAAAAAGCATTGACATATATTTTGGTTGTCGAATATTTTTGTGTGCGTCCAAAGACGTTCTATTGTGTTAATTTATTTAAAAAGTAGTGAACTTAATATTTGTTTTGTATTCTTTGTATTACTTTCATAAAATCATAAATTCAGCTATTAGGCGGTATCCAGGTCGTCTAGTGAAGATAATTGTTATTAGATTAATTTGTTCATAGACTTAAATGTTAAACCCAGGCATATATTTCTTACACAACAACGAACTTTAAAACAGGTATGTAACCCGAGGGCACTGGATTTTATTTTGGCTATAACAGTAACTGTTTTAGATAAAATCCAAGAAAATTATTCTTAGAATTTATACAAAACTGTTTTGAATTTAACTCGGAAAGAACGTAAAATCTCCTAACCTTAATTTCGTTAATAAAACGTAACTGCACATTTTCCTGATGGGAAAGGGAAAATCCGGAAAAAAGTGCTGTTTTAGATAAGATTCTGTATTAAATAAGATTTTCGGACGCCATAAAATTAAACGATGTACCAGGAAATTCAAAAACCTGCTTAATGCAAGGGTTTGGTTAATCTCTTCGAATTTCTTTTCATAGCAGTAAATCTGGGAATACTTTCTTTTATAAAGATTCTTAGTAAAGAAAAGTACCTAATTCCTCTAATGCTTTTGATTTGAGCCTTAAATTAAATAATTTTTCATTGGGATTCGATTCCAGTGAGCAGGAGGCATTTATTACTAGGTTTCCTGTTTGTTCTCTGTATCTTCTACATAAGTATTACTTTAGTTTTTGTATTATTAAAAATTAATTTAATATTTTAATATTTGGTGGATTGTTGGGTACACGTACAGGCAGGCAGTACCGTAATGCACAATTATTTAAACCTACGGAGGGAGTTCCGTCACATTATTAATATTTGTAATTTTGGTTATTGTATTGTGTTGTAATTATTAATTCTTATTTTTAATTCAATAACTGTCAACTATGTTTATATGATAAAATATAACAAATATTTATTATTTTATTTATTAACTAACACTTCGTTGCATACAGAAGTACAATACAATTGACATACTTAAAAGGAAAGGAGTGCAACTGGCTTATCGCTTTCGAGCGAAATCTTTCAGGCAACCACTGTGTGAAAAAAACGTGTGTGTTACTTATGTACATGCATTAGAAGTTATACATCTCTGTATCAACACTTGATAGACAAAGAGAGCGTCTCTCGTTCCTAAACCGCTTCGAAAGCCAAATTGGGTGCAGGATAGTGTCGATTCACATTTAGAGTATGTATTATGTATCACTTTCAGAAAGAGTTTCAAAACATGGCTCATAAGTGAGATCGTCCGATAGTCGTTGCAATTTTTGGGATTCTTTGTTTTTGGAATAGTGATAAATGTTGACTTAAGCCAGTCAGAAGGAATGGTTCCTGAGTCGTATATACCATTAAAAAGGGTTGTGATATAATCTAAGTTACATTACTCTGTTGGTATATTATCAGCACCGACAGCTTTCCGAGTTTTTGCTTTGGTTATGGCACAGTAGATTTCACGCTTTGTAATAGATGGACCAACATCACTACACTTGGGGTTAATATTATCTGGTCGTGAGTCACAGAAAAGTTCACTAATATAGTCTTCCTAAGTGTTAAGTATGTCATCAGTGCAGGTTGTATATTGGCCATCGTTTTTAAGAAGTGTCATTTCGCTGCGTCCTTGATGTTTAGGTGTTATGAGTTCTTTTATCTTCTTATGATTCGATTTCGATATTCGATTATCTTTTCTTGGCAAGGAATATTCAAAGACTTATTATACTTAATATGAAATACATTTTACCGAAACAGCTCTAGTTAATCCCCGGTTTTATTATGGAAAATTTTCCAGAAAGTAAGCTTTAGTGCGATGTGTAATGAAAAAGGACCACCGCAGCTTTATTCCTTTATCTGAGATAAATATTTTTGCCTAATATTAAAAGGATGATATAAAATAAAACTAAATGAACCAGTAGCGCTACAACCTTATTAGGGCTGGGAATCAGATTCAGATTATGAATCTGTTTCGTGATCATTTGTCAATCTAATAGGCAAGTAGGTGATCAGCCTGCTGTGCCTGACACACACCGTTGACTTTTTGGTTTTAAGGTAAGGTCGTCTCCTCAGCGCGGTCTCCTCACGAAGTTTTCCTTCACTGTTCGAGCAAATGTTAAATGCGCACATAGAAAGAAAGTCTATTGGTGTACAGCCGGAGATGGAACCTACGACCTCAGGGATGAGAGTCGCACGCTGAAATCACTAGGCCAACACTGCTCAAAAGGAAGATATAATTTAGAATAAAATCTATCGATAAAAACTTTGTACTATTTAAAATGAAACAGCTATTTACTGTTAATATAAATAACTCACCCTTATAAGTAGGTTTTTATGTCTGTAATTTATTATTTTTAGGCAATTATTACTTTAATATTTCTCATGGATTTAAGTCATCATCTTATACGCCATATGTTACTAGTAATTAATTATTTTTAATAGTAATAATTAGTAATGAATTTTCATGTGTGAATGAGATGAATGGGCAATGATTTTTGTCAATTAAGCCTAGTGAGCAATTACGTAAGTTAGGTCTCATAAATCTTTCTGGTCCCACCAGTTTATCTGGCCTATGATGGACCACGAAGATTTTCCGAGCTTTATAGTAAAATATTACCAGTCCAAGTTGATGGATTTATTTATTTATAAAAGATCTGCTGAGAGGCATTTTAGTCATACACATCCTTCGACTAACACTTTCAAGTTATGAAGCAATCCTAATGTTTCAATTGGTTTATTACGTTGTTCGTGCAATTTTTGATGGTTTAATGGTAAAAATGTTATATTGTATAGTATGTCACTGGCCTATGTATGTAATAAGTTAATTATTTAAATATGTTCGACGACCTGGTGGACAGATAAACTGTGTCCAGTTTGTGTTACCACACCAACTACTTTCTATTTAAGATCATGTATATGATAAATAAATAAATACATGTTGGAATATAATAACTAAAATATGAGCTAAATATTCGTTCCATAGGATTAATATAAAAAATAATGTAAAATATTTGTCACGATAAGCAAAAAACTTAGCCTTACATTATAAATTCAGAGACAATTTAAAAATTCTCTCAACTTAGAAACTTAGAAATTTTTCTTTAACCTAGTGAAACGATGATGCTTGAAGTTCGATCACGAAGAATATTGGTAAAGTTGTCATGAAACTGCAGTTTTCTGTATAGAAATATACAGGAACTGTGTATACAGCAAGTTTTTAATCTATAGTTTGCACAGACCATTGAAAGTTGCATAAACGTTTGAAAAGGTGGGAGCTTGTACTTTATTGTTTATCAGAATGCCAAATCATAAAATGACTGCTTCACGACTGATTTGAGAGAGACCGCCGATGCGAAAACCGCTGTGTGAGTTCGTGAAGTGAGTTACATCACAGGGCTGATTAGTAACATAATTTGTTATCAATTTGTTGAAAACAACAGTTTTACACAGACAACAACACGGAGCGCTACAAATAATATTATTAAAATATCGTTACTAATTCACGTGGGCAAATGGGCAGGAGGCTTACCTCTTGTTAGTTGATACCGCCGCCCATAGACACTCTCATGCCGGAGAGCTCGAGAGTGCGTTGCCGGCCTTTTAAGAAATGGTACGCTCTTTTTTTGAAGGACCCTAAGTCAAATTGATTCGGAACTTCTATAATTAGCCTAACAGTATAATTTAGCCTCATCAGCCACAGGTCAATCACCAGATCCATTTATATGAATACGGAACATTTCTATTCATATAATTAAGACCACGCCTTATTTATGATTAAATTTCCTTTGTCACATCGTGAAAAAAAGACGCAGACTAATCCAGTACACTCTACTGAAGAGTTATTATATTATAGGACATCAAAAAGCAGTATAATATGATTTATATTCACTTTGGGCTTAATATAAAACAAACAAGCCTGAAAGCGAAACATGAAAAAGTCAACAATTATATCCCGGGGGTTGTATGAAAAAATCAGATCAAAGAAAATATAAGGTTTCCGTTATATAAAGATATAATTTAAATAAAGTAAAATAATAAATGTTTGGTAATAAATATGAAAACGTCTATACATTATTTAAAATATTCCAATGATAAGTTAAAAACATATTATTACAATGTATAATATAATTAATGTATATCCCAGGTACACACTTTCTTTCTTTATGGTCTAAGATCCCGCTATACAACGACCTTCACCGAGATGCTTATTTAATGAAACTTATTTTATATATAATTTAATATGTCAATAAATATAATCCATATGAGTTGCCTAGCAAATTTCAGTCCAGAGTATGTTTAATTAATTTAAAAAAAAAATATTTTTTTAAACATTTCACCGGTATGATTATTAGATAAATTCTATACCAATCGAAAGTATGAAGCCCATAGAATATGCAAACGTTAGGTTGTTTTTAATCAATTAATTATTTATGTGTATATTTTTTATGTGACACTAAAGTATATATACATCTTTAGTATAAAAGAAGGTTATAGTGATACATATATAATACTACCCTGATTAAAAATATTGATTGAAAAAAGTTCAAAAAATTTACTACATGCAAATTATAAAAAAAAAATTTTTTTTAAATATTAATTAAACATACTCTGGACTGAAATTTGCTAGGCAACCCATATGGATTATATTTATTGACATATTAAATTAAATATAAAATAAGTTTCATTAAATAAGCATCTCGGTGAAGGTCGTTGTATAGCGGGATCTTATACTATTAGCAAGTCACGATTTAACTGCATTTGTTTTTTTTTTATAGATCAGGGGCAAAAGGGCAGGAGGCTCACCTGATTTTAAGTGATACCGCCGACCATGGGCACTCTCAATGCCAGAGGCTCGCGAGTACGTTGCCGGCCTCTTCACAATTGCTACGCTCTTTTCTTGAAGGACCCTAAATCGAATTGGTTCGGAAATACTTTAGTGGGCAGCTGGTTCAACATAGTGGTAGAACGTGGTAAAACTGACTTAAAAACGCTCAGTTGTGGAATGACGGACTTCGAGGTGCTAGGGGTAGAATTCTTCTGCCTCGACGTCCGATGATGAAACTCATCTGCAGGTTTTAATCCGAACAACTTCTCTGATGGTCAGTATCACCAACAATCACTATACCAACAGGCGATATCTATGTCCTCACCATAGCTATATAGTTTGGTACCAATATTAACATAGCTTCTACTCGTATGTCTGAATTGTTACAAACCCATTTAATCCCTATTGCATCAAAAGATAAATTATTTTATTTTCTCATATAAAATGATTCTACTGAACTAGGAAATGTTTCTTAGCAACAAAACATGACAAATAGCATGTCAGGTGTAATATAATCTCCCAACCGTTTGTTTTACAATTTATTACCAGTACTAAACTAAACGTGTTAGCAATTTTAAAATGTATCATTATTTGTCTGTCATTTTGTTTATCTTTCGTGTAAAATATAAAATAAAACTAAAATAATTTACGAAAATCTGTTGAGAAGAGAACTATTCATAAGAAACCATACAAATTATAGAATAATAGAAAATAATGTTGTTTTAAAATGAGGCCATTCGTGAAGACCGGCGTAAGCGACGTAGTAAAAAGTAGTCTGTCGCAATATCTAAGTGGCGGTGGGCATACCACATAGCGCATTGACCAGAACCGATGGATGCAGACTCCTTGAATGGAGAACTCAGCAGAACAAAAGACCGCGCGACCACCACCGACTAAGTGGAGACCCATCGTCAAGAAGGTTGTCTCCCAGTGGATACAGAGAGGCCAGTCAAATCAAGTCAAATCTACGTCCATAAATGGGCCAAATAAAGAGGCTGTTGATGATGAACGTTGTTTTAAGTATATCACTAAAGGAATTTCTAAAATGCCGCATTAATTAAAAAAGTGAATTGCTGGATAATATATTAACATTTAATAATCAGAAATTGAAATGCAATGATCTCGCTTTTGAAACACATAAGAATAAGAACATAAGAAATGCGACTCCAGTAGTATTCTAAAGATTAGATTGCACCTATTTTGACTCCTCATAAATTATGAATTATCATTTAATTAGTCTGTTATTACCACTTTGAATTAAAAAAAATACTTAAATAATAAATTAAGAAAATCATATATGACATAAAGAGGAAGAGTTTTTGTAACTAAGGCAGCAGATGTCACAATGAATATAAAATAAACATAAGTGATAAGATCGGGCACATGGCAAGAGGAATAGAAAACTAAAGCAAGGTGTAATAAACTGCAAAGAGGAAGACAATTTAGAAGGTGGAAAGATTAGAAACAGCAGCTGGTATATGGCAGAGAGTGACAGTGCAAAAGTAAAAAGTAAAGGTAAAAGTAAAAAATCATTTAATCACATAGGTAATGTCAGTAAAGAAATACATATGAACGCTTCTAATTTTACATTTACTGCCAGTTCTCAAATCAAGGGCGTAGAATGGGAGAGAAGAACTGCCAATAAACTCTCCGCCACTCTTTTTAATCGCCATTTTTTTGTTTTACAAAATGTTTGTAAGGAGCTGCAACCATTACACCATGTCCCATGTGACATTTTAAGTAATTAATAATAATAACATAAATTAATAAACAAAGATTTGTCCTCTATCAGCAGTAGGCATGGTGAAATAGGAGCACGCACTTACATTCTCGTGGAAACAACACGCAAACACATAGTCGAAATAACAGACAGCAGACAGTAATAGTGGGATTTGGAGGAGGCTTTTGCCAAAAAAGGGCACAGAGATATCTGAATGTGATGATAGAATAAATGTATTTAGTTGTAATGTATCTGAAATTATTATTATTATTTCTAAAAGGGTGATAAAATGTCGAACAGTATTGGCAATCGAATATTTGATTTCTTATCGAAACCCAAACTTGGATCTGTTTTATTTCTAATAAATTTATTTCGAGGAAAATAAAAGGGAAAAAACAGTGTTCAGAAATAAAGAGTATTGTTATATTGCATTCAGCGTTATAGCGCCCCGGTGACTAGTGATATATTATACGGAATGCTTTCGAGATTTGTTTGCAAAAGTATTTACAAAAAGCAATTCCAGTTGATATTTGAGCTGAGTAAAGTAATGGTATTTGCATGATTTCAACGAGGAATTGATATTGTTTTTTGTTTTCTGATCTGAAAACGTCCATTATTTTTTTGACGTTTACTGTAATATTGTGTCATTTTAAGATCTTCATTACAATATTTTTAACTAATTATGATATTATAATACTCAAAACAGTTTTCAAAATAATGTAATTTTGTACGATTTCTATGCAATTTTAACGTTATATATAGTAGTATAGTTAAATATTTTTCTATATTAAATCAAAACCTGTAATTTGTCCAATAGTAAAAAATCGTAATTTTAAAGAAAGAATATATCTTCATTAATATAAGAAAATATCACGTTTTCGGTGAAATACTTTTATTACTTACTTTTATTCCTAGACTAAAATCAAAAGCATTAGTTAGTAAATTGAATAAAATATAAAAACGACGAATATCGTAGCAAAGTGTAGCACTCGTAGCAAATACGTAGCATATTCGTAGCGCACTTAAACGTGGCTGTGATTGTAAAACCGGAAACAGATAACGTTATTTATTATTCCGTTCCTAACAAAACTTAAAAAATGTACACGACTTAAAGAATTTCTGAACACAGTAATTAAATACGAGTATTTTCGAAACTCGGTTTCCACAACCTCGTTATATATATCTAATCAGTCTTTTGACGTGATAACGTCTTTAAAATCGTTTTAGTCGGGTGACATGTTCAGAAACTTGTGTCACACCAAAACCTCACGAGCGCGATCGCAGGTATAACTAGAGAGAGACGGACCGATCTCCCGTCTCATCTCGAGCGCTGCCAGTCATTCCGTGAATGTATGAAGAAAAATGTATATCATAGTCGAATAAGTAAACTTGTCATTTTACACCCGAAATTTATCATCAAAAGTGTGAATAAAACGATAGATGTAATTTAAAATTTGAAAAAATTGTTATCTTCATTAATTCCTTACTTCCCAAAAACTTATATCACCAATAAGACGTTATCACGTAAACATATCGATCGTAAACCTACTTTACAAACAACCAATATTTTTTGAAGTTGTACTTCTTTAGGCGCGTTATGAAAAATTGATGAGAGTGAAATTTTACGATGCGCGCGCACCTGTGACACAAAATTGGCAGTGTGATTATAGCGTGCGCGAGCGAGATAGGAATAAGACAATCTACAAGTAAAAAGAAATAGAATATGCGTGAAGTTCGAAGATCGCAAATTTTGAATGACAATAATGATTAATGACATTTGTCATTTACCTTTTTAACCAATAAAAGAGTTTTAATTATTTTTTCAAAGAAATTTAGCAATGCTTTTTAATTATATTCAGAAGTGATTTGTGAAATTGAATACCTATTTTAATCAATACTAATGAATATTAGAAAATATTTGTGAAAAAACTGACATTAACCCTCCTAAGTACTTCAATACAATTGAGGTTAACTATCTGTATGTATATTATTATCGAGTAATGTTTTGATTAAAAAATTAAGCACATTGTTTAATCAAAACGTAATTTTTCAGATTTAATCTAGCAAATATAAGGTCAAGAGACAAAAACAATTGATGAATCAGTGGAAGTGCACTAAATTGAATACAAAAAAAGAGTTGACTTCTCTGAGATCTTACCGCTGTGAAACATCAAAAACTGGAGGTGGAACAAAGTCACCATCACCTTCTCCAGACACAATGGACGTGGCAGAGATGATACCGCAACAGTTTGAAGTAGATTCAATGAATTTGATTGTGAAGGTGTCGAGGTAGGAATGTTAATTATAAATATGATGTATGGTGATGTTCAAGGTTCAACCTCTCAAGCATAAGCATAATATGCTCACAACAGTACTTTATTCTCCTACAGGGTAGTCAGAGATATTCTAATACCTCAAAACATCCATGTTGCACTTGTAGTACCAAAACTCTGTCCAGCCAGAAGTGAGCCCATTCCCACTTATAATGGACAGTGGGTATAATACACCTTAACACCTGAATGCGAACCACTCAACATGATGAACTTAAATTAATAGATGTTATTTATATATTTTGGGATATTACAAATAAAATCATTTTGGAAACAATTGATATCCCAAAAGCAAATAAAGCGAACAATGATAAGGTAATAAATCAGTTTTGACATAACTTGAATACTAGAAAAGCCAGACAAAGGTGTGCACAACAGTGACAACATAACTTAACAATTTCATTATTTTGTAGGATTATAATCGAAAGGGTAAAGAAAATCATGTCAAACTGAATAACAAGAATCCCCAAACAACTCCAAAGAAACCTACAAGGAAGACACCGGTATTATTTTTAAATTATCTCTATGTCTAAATAGATAAAAGAAAGTTGCTATCCAGGTCTGTAGCATGTGCAATTAGTTTTTCTAAACTACAGAACGGGTTAGGGTTAGGGTTAGGGTTGAAGGACTCCTTTCTCCGCAATTAGACTCGAGGTTGGTCCGTTGTGCGTACGAGTCCTGGCTAATTTAGCCAGCCTAGCTCCTTCCAGAAGCACAGAAGTCTCCTGGGCACTTCACAGGCTTCCCGGAGCGACCTCACCGTTCCGAGGATTTTTTCACGTTGGTTAGCCACAGCCTCGCATTCCAGGACTACGTGGGTGACTGTTTCCTCTGCGCTGAAACAGCCTCTGCACAGGGGGCTGTCTGTCGCGCCTAGGATAAAAAGATGTTTATTTAGGAGGCAATGACCCGTTATTGTCCCTATCATTATTTTAAGGTTGGTTCTATTTAAGTTAAGTAGTCGCTTTGTCAGTTGCGGGTTTACTGCTGGCAGAGCCACTTTGGACTGTCTGCAGGCCGCACCATGCGACCATCGTTGTTGCTGGAGTTCAGCGGATCTCTGGCGAATCCAGGTTCGCACCAGCGAGAAGGGCAAAGGAAGGAGCGGATACGGGCCAGCAGGCATCATTCCGGAGCCTCTTCTCGCAAACTCGTCCGCAGCATCATTGCCGAGAGATCCACTGTGTCCCTTTATCCACTGCAAGGTAACCCTATTGGTTCGGGTTATGACCTCCAGTGCTTCATGACACTCCAGTATTAGTTTGCTGTTGGTTTTTTTGTTTCCGAGCGCCATCAGCACGGATGCACTGTCGGATACGAATTTAATGCAAAAGTCATTAATCCCTAGCCGCTGCACGGCTCAGGCTGCTTCGGTTAAGGCGACACATTCACATTGAAAGATCGTGCTCTGTGTGCCCAAGGGTAGGTGTATGTTGATGTTGAGATCAAGAGAGAATATGCCAGCGCCTGAGCCAGACCCTGTTTTGGATCCATCTGTATATATACGTAGCTCATTTACGGTCGACCGATCATGTTCCTCTTCTCTCAGTTGTATAAGATATTTCCTGTTAAATATTAATTGGTTAGTGATTCTATCACAGGGCGCAGCAATAAGAGGTTGATACTCTATTGCCCTGTTGAGAATCGCTGTGTGTGCACTGTAGTGATTTTTTCCCCATAGATCCAGTACCATAAGCCTGATAGCAGCCAGGGCTGCCTCCTGCTGTATGTGTAGGTCCAGGGGTAAGATCTGCAGGGCCATCTCCATTGCTGCAGTTGGTGTTGTTTTCATGCAACCGCTAGCAGCGGACAAAGCAAGCCTTTGGAAGCGCCCGAGTTTGGTAATTGCCGTTTGAAGTTCTGTTCTGGGCCACCAAACAAGGGCTCCATAGGCTAGCATTGGCCTAATTATGGCAGTGTATATCCATAATATTATCTTAGGCGATAAGCCCCATTTCACGCCTAGCATCTTTTTGCATTGATAAAAGGCGATCGTTGCTTTGTTTAGTTTGTGTTCTAGATGTTTGTTCCAGAGCAGTTTACTGTCCAAAATCACACCTAGGTACTTGATTTCATACTTGAGTATGAGTTCAGTGTTGAAGAGTTTCGGAAGTTTGTACGGTCCAAGAACTCTTCGGTTGGTAAAAAGTATTAGTTCTGTTTTTGATGGGTTGACAGATAACTCGTGCTTATCGCACCATCTCTCAATCACTTTGAAAGCTCTTCTCATGAGGTCACATAAGGTGCTTTCAAAGTTCCCAGATATCAAGATAGCTATGTCATCAGCATATCCCACAGTGTAGAGATTGTCAGCGTTGAGTTCTGTGATTAGTTCATTAACCACAAGGTTCCACAGTAGCGGCGATAGAACACCTCCCTGCGGACATCCTCTGCTGACAATGCCTCGTGTTGTGGAGTTTACCGTGAACTGTATAGCTCGTTGTTTTAGCATGTTGTTTATCCATTCTATAAGGGTTGATGGTACTCCACATAACCTTAGTGCTCTGGTTATACTCGTGAAGTTTGTTTTGTCAAAAGCACCTTCGATGTCAATGAATGCACCAAGGGTTGACTGCTTTAACTTCAGGGAGTTGCCAATGCGAGACACGACGTTGTGGAGTGATGAGTCCGTTGATTTGCCCGAGCTATAGGCATGTTGATTAGGGTGTAGGAATTTGGATAGCGATACCCGGCTGCGTATCTCCAGGTCTCCTAGCCTCTCCATCGTTTTTAAGAAGAATGAAGTAAGGCTAATAGGCCCGAAGGACTTCGCTTGGGTATAGTCCTCTTTACCTGGTTTTGGGATGAATATGATTTTTACTTCTCTCCATTTCAAGGGTATGTATCGGTGGGCTATACAGGCTCGGAAGACAGAGACAAGATAGTCTACTATTAAGTTCCCACTCCATCTTAGTAGACCTGGGAAGATGCCGTCCAAACCAGCCGCTTTGAATGGAAGGAAGGAGTTGATTGCCCACGTTACTTTTTCATTAGTGATTATTTTGTGAGCTACTTGCCAGTCTGAGCTGTCGGTGGCTCTCTCTGAGTATGGTTGCCAGGCCTGTTCGTTGGCAATTATGCAACCCGGAAAGTGTGTTGCCAGTAGTAGTTCACATGTTTCTGAATCAGTTTTTGTAAATGAATACGGACAATGAGTACAGAACGGGTTTTAATCTGACTAATATATAGACTGTTCTTCCAGGAAGGATTTTTATAATATGAATTATAATTTTTTTAAGTTTTGGATGGACAGAACTTATATTCTCTTATTTGTTGCAGAAAGCAAGTAGTAGTTTTAGTTTTGGAGAAGCCTCGTATCAAGATATGCATAGCTTTCGGGCTCTGGAAAATGAGCGGCTTCAAATAGAACACAAACATAAAGTTAAGAATATGGCAGAGATGCACAACCAAGTAATGATTAATTTAAAATTACAAACCGAAATTCTGATGCAGACATTAGAGTCACTTAAAAATAAATAGTATAATGAAATAAAAATGTTTTAAAGATAAATAGTGTTTTATTTGTTTAAATAACTTAATTGTTAAAACAACCTAAATTAAGAACTATCAACCTATCAATTTTGATTTTGAAATCAATGGCTATATTGTGCAATACTGCCAAAGCCACAACATACATCTTAGTGTTTGGTAGAGATGTTCTAAATATATAATACTACATATATACTTTTAACTTAATAGAATTTATGTTACACTTAATGTAAGAGAATAATAATAAATATTTATTTATTTAATTTTTCAAATGTAAACTGAACTTTATTGACTATAATGACTCCTTTTCCAGTCTTTGATTATTTAATTGTAAAAAATTATTTGCATGCAATCAAAAACTATTTTTAATAATGCCAAAGAAGTATAACTTCTTACGCGCGTACATAAGTACACGCACCCTTTTTTTATTATGGTATCTTCTAATATTCATCACGACATTACAACTTTAACAAAAGGGAACAGATAATTTATTTATTAAACATATAAATATAATTTGACAGTATGAGACGAACACCTATAATTTGTACCTACTTTAGTTAAAAGAGTGGAATTAGATTTAGTTTGTATGAATAAAGTTAATTTATAAATTTATTTTAGTTACTATTGTTGTTGTTATTTTTTATAAAGATATGTCAGGAGCGCACCTTATTGGTTTTGGTTTTTATCAGATCAGCATTTTAAAGTAATCTTGCCAAATGAAAATTTTGTAAATACATACACACAAACGCGACAGGAACTTGTTTTAAAATATGTACATTATGAATATAAACAATATTATTAAGACTCAATATCAAAATTAAGTACTTTGCTTGTACAAAAGCCTAATGCGTTAAGACATTAAGGCTGAAAACTTAGTGCCAACTAGCTGATCCAACCTTTAAAGCGACTGCCAAATTATATAAGTTTAACAGACTTCGTCAGCATAAAATTAATACGAGAATATTTTTATTTGTTCCCTCTTTCAGTAACTGTAAAAAAAACAAGAAAACACTAGGCGGCCGAGCTTTTAAAAAAAGGGTACCAATTATTTTATAAACTACGCAAATATTTAAGAACGATAAAATACTAAATATATACAGCATATAAATATTAATTTAACAAAGCGAAGAATAATATAGAATCTAATATATGAAATTCTTGTGTCACGGTGTTTGTAATTATACTCCTCAGAAATGGCTCAACCGATTTTCGTGAAATTTTGTGTGCATATCGATTACGTCTGTGAATCAGTCAACATCTATTTTTCATCCCCCTAAATGTTGAGGGTGGTCCACCTCAAATTTTTTATTTTTATTTAACATTTTTTGTTTTTATTTTTTTATAAAAAAATACAAACAACCCTTTATTTTCACCCCCTACGATTAACCCCTATTTTTTAGTACATTTATTTTTATTGAACTAAAAAAATGTTTCCTAGAAATAATATACATGGCAAAACAACGTTTGCCGGATCAGCTAGTTATATATGTCACCGTAAAATTGTAAAAACCGTTAGATTGTAATCTATCTCGCGAGATTGTAAACTGTCGAAAGATTGTCAACTCAACATACTGCTTGCAATTTAACGTATTATTATTCGGTAGTTATATGAAATTGTTGGGAAATAAAATTAATCTGTAATTGACCAAAGAAGTTTGAATGATAACTAAGTTAGTGTAGTACAATCTACCGAATACCGATAACCGATAGATTACAATCTAACGGTTTTTACAATTTTACGTTAACATATATAAGAATAAAAGGCACTATCTATAATCTATATAGGTGACTGAAAAACGAGTATATCTTATTTCAACGAAAACCTTTTCATAGGCTACACGTACGAAATTATTCACATACATTAGGTTAAAGTTAGGGCAATTTGCCAATAATGTTTCTAAATTATTCTCAAAGTGTATGTTCGCTTTTGTTCCGAGTTTCTTTTAAAGATAATAAATACCCACAAGAGTATTTTTACATTAAGATTGGCAACTATTGCAGAATATGTAATAGAAAAAGATTTCTTTCATTATATAACTGACTAAGGTCTTCTTCTTTTGTTGCCTCTCTATTTTCTCTTTAGTGAAGCTTTTCTTGTCCTGTGCCAGAAGCAGCAACTCTTCCACATTACACCTGGGGAATCTATACATCCCTTTCAAAGGACCCGAGTTCCTTGGTTCGTAGACCGTTGTTTAATAAGCCTTTTCATGATTACTGACTACTAGGGAAACAAATACAGCAAAGTACAGCCTTCTACCGCAGAAATTTTAGGGATTATATCTTCCCAAGGTCACTGTAACCTCTACCAATGTCCGAACAGGTGTGGATATACCGGCACTGATTGGTCGCCAGAGCCTCGTCTGTTATCTAGCAGGCAGCACCACGATTTCCGCAGTGTCGCGCGTGCGGGTGAGGTTGACAATTGGGCCATGATGTTATTTCCGTCCTCTTTTACTCCCCAATTATTATTAATAATTGTAATAAATAACTTATATTAATAGTTGTTATTAATTATTAGTAACCGGTATACCCAGGGCTGTACCAAGATACCTTTTGTACGTTTTATCGCGTCGCACTTAGATTGATGAGTGTTAATGAAAAGTAATTACTCGGAAATTAATAGTCATTAATCTAGATCCTCTTTCATAATATACTTCATCAATTTATTACTAGCCATTATGAAAATTGCTAGTTAAACGAAAATTAAAGAACTACTGAGAGAAAGTTGTTTTATACGCGTTAATTTATCAAAGGTTTTCATTAATTTTAGAACCATCCAAAGCTGAATGTTGAAAGGGCGAAATTTTTTCTAACATTTATAAAAGTTGCTTTAACTCACCACCCACGTCTTTTATATTTTCTGGTAAATTTAATCACCAACACAATAACATAGATCGTACAATGTAGGTATTGTAGTATTTTTATCTTAGGTAAAGACGCTAGCCTATTAAACATAATGATAATTATTACCTAAATAAATTGTAAATATCGACGCCTCCTACGCATAAGGTCGGAACACATTTTTTGAGTAAAATTGTTTTTTTGTGCCATTAGAACACTATTGAACAGCACTACACAATCCTGAAACCCAAATTTTAATATTTTCTATAAATAATGAGTTTTTGAATTGATAATAGTCGTAACATTTGAACGCTCCCGCGCAAATCGTCGCGCTTATAGTTCCGACGATGCGCTCCGATCTATTCGACCACAGCCGGCCTTTCAGAGCGCAGTACCGACGTCGTATGACACGAACTAGCATGCACAAAGTCTCTCTAATTTAAATGTTGAAAATAATATTGATGTTGTGTTGTTTTTATTTACTTTTGTTCGTTAGGACGTGTGCAATAATAAATTAGTGAAATGAGCAACCTAAGTTCGTCTAAGATTTTGAAATTAGTGTTAGATAAACCCAATCCAAACAGCGAAGTAATGACGGCCGACGAAAATTTTGGAAATGGTAAGTTTTACTCTATTTTCTTACATTATTATATAATTCACTTGTTTATATGTGAGATACCATCATACGAATAAATTATATTAATAAGTGTTAGTGTTTAATAGACCTCGACAAAAAAAATTTAGTCCCGGTGCATAACGTCGGAAGGTCTATGTTACGACTATATGCGTCGGATTCAATCGCTAGCAGTGGTCAGTTAAGACTTTATACTACGCAAAAAATTTATTCTAGGAGTCGTAACTTACACTTACGACCATACGCGTGGTTGTAGTATAAAGATAAATAAACGTATAAAGACGGATCACAGACATAAGACTTCATGCTTTGTTATATAATGAAGATACGATTATCTGCTATTCAATTGTAGCTAAAATATCAC
Organism: Pieris napi; assembly: GCF_905475465.1. Classification (NCBI taxonomy): domain Eukaryota; kingdom Metazoa; phylum Arthropoda; class Insecta; order Lepidoptera; family Pieridae; genus Pieris; species Pieris napi. Next base: position 1,839,403 of record NC_062237.1, on the reverse strand, counting down.
TAAAATTGAACTTTTATTTCTATTTATAACTGCTTATGTATTTTTCTCTAGGTTTTTAACTAATTGGACTTCAATATTTTCAGAATCACCGGTACCACTTGAAACTGAAGACCAGTGGAATCTGTACAAGATGTTTGGGCACTCTTTTAATAAAAGTAGCAGTGATATTGACAACAGTTTTGTAACAAGTATTCACGAGGTAACGTCTAATACGGAAGCAAAATCCTCACTGACGTCTGCTATGCCAAATGAAAAAACTATAAGATGTATGGATTCAGAGCTATGTGCTGAAGAGTTTTCTCACGAATCAGCTGATATAATAGAACCTTCTTTAACACCAATGCCCTCCCCGAATAACGTTTTTTTCGAGTACAGTGTGGCCACTTCAACTCCGTTATTTAGAAACTCATCTATTTGTGATGATAATAATTATGGTTCAACTAGTAGTGTTAGTAGAGGCAATACACCACAGCTTAGTAACGCTTTGAGTCAGGATTCTTCTGTATGTTCGTCAAATGAAAGTACACCGTCAGGCAGAGTTGGAAGAAAGCGTCACCGTCGCCGTGATGAGTGGAAAGACGTCAAAAGAAAATGTTTAAAAATTTTAGGGAAAGCCTATTTAAGAAGAAATGGAGTTCAAAGAGATGGAAAGATTTTGAAACAACCATGTCCGACTACTTGCCGACTTAAATGCTTTACAAAATTTAATGCACAAGAACGGGAGCGTATATTTTGTTGTTTTTGGCAAATTGGAGATCACTGTCGGCAATAGGCGACACTAAGTATCCTTCTACTTCTAGACGTAAGAAATCCATTAAGTATTGCTTGCTCTTATTGAACCAAACTCTGACATACCTATTAGAGTGTTTGTCTGCAAAACGATGTTCCTAAACACACTTTCTGTAGGGGAGAGAACTGTTCAAACAGCATTGGCAAAATGGAGTTCAGATGGTGGGTCTGTTTCTCCTGATCGGCGTGGTGGTACCAGAACTGTTGTCATTGACGACGAAATGAAACAGAGTGTTTTAAGGCATGTCAAAACGTTCCAGCCTATTGAATCTTATGTGCGTAAGGACACTACTAAAATTTACTTAGAGAGTGACCTAACATTTACAAAAAAGTTTTCATTATTACAATGAGTGGTGTACGATTGAAAATATAACTAAAAAAGCAATGACAGTAAGACAGTATCGAAATATCATAAATCAAAATTTGAATATATCATTTCACAAACCGAAAAAAGACATCTGCAATGAGTGCCATATATACAATACAAACTTAAATACAATGACAGAAGAAGAAAAACAAAAACAAGAACTTCACATGCGAAACAAGACTAAAGCTAGAGAAGTGAAGGCAAATGATAAAAAGGAAGCTTTGGAAAGCAAAGGAAAAATAGTTCCGGCGTGTTTTGATTTCCAAAAAAATTTAAACTGTCCCCATGGCAATGTCGGTTTATTTTATTATAAAAGAAAATTGTCAATTTATAATTTTACTGTATTTGATGTAGCTAGTCAAGAAGGTCCGAGATTAATGGCAAACATGGGGCGTGTGAAGTAGCAAGTTGCTTGTCTAAATTTATTGAAACTAAAGTTAGTCAAGGTGCCAAAGAATTCCGGTTTTGGTCCGATAACTGTGCCGGCCAAAATAGGAATCGTATTGTGTTTGCATGATAACATGGGTAGGTATAAACCTATGTAGCAAAAAAGTATGGTATAACGATAGTTCATAGGTTTTTAGAGCGCGGGCACACACAAAATGAAGCCGACTCAGTTCATGCTTTGATTGAGAGAAATGCAAAAAATAAACTTATATATACTCCTGCACAGTGGTTTGCCTTAGTTAGATAGGACGTATAATACCTCAAGAGTACCATAGTTTTTATCAACAGTTGTCACACAGCGGCAATGTTGCAGAACAGAACAGTAGTGATTCCTCTGAATAACCGTCAATTACATCACTGCTATTCTATCATAAATCTAAAGGTCTATTATGTATAAGATGATTCAATATCTAATTTAAAGTAATTTTCATTTTATTTTGAAGATTTAAATATTTTTTGTTTCCTTTAACTTGGTTTATAAGTCTTATTTTTAATTTTTATTTGTAGTCATTTTTTATTTCATTAATCTATCTATGCTCCAAAGACTCACTGGCCAGTTTTAATTTTATTAGTGAAGCAATTTTTTTTTTACTAAACGTTTATTATACTGTTCATGGTAATGAAAGAAGACTGCAATATGTTCCTATACTTATAGATATTTTAATAAAGCTAGTTTTAGCCTACACTTTTTGTAGTTTTTATTAATGAAGTACCACCACCACATACGACCACCTTTTCGAGATACCTATATGGCAGTTTACACGTAGCATAATGTCGTAATTCAAACATACGACTTTATTCGCGTTGTTTATAACAACATGATTAAAAGCATAAAGTCGTAACAATAAGATACGACGTTTCTCTAGTGAGTATAAGGTCGTATGTAACTAAAATTAGTAATTTTGCATAAATATAATTTTTTATAGCATCCAGCTTTGAGAGCAATGTTTTGTAACTAATAATTAATCGCATAGTGCAAAAATATCGGTTAAAAATGTTTAACAAATTAAGTTTATCATTAACGTACACAAAAATTGCTCTCCTGAAAAAATGCTTTTTTTGCCTTACGACTTTATGCGTAGGAGGCGTCGATATTATCACATATTGGTACAATTTTGGAAGTTAATTTCTGTTACACGTATTTACTTTGCTTTATGGCTTGAAAAATTACAATAAATAACTATACGTATTATAACTAACCAGAACATGTTGTTAATATAACAAAATATTTATTTAATTATTTACAGCATAGATTTGGAAGTATCATATTAGCTTAAAATAAAAGAAAATCAGTGGCGCTACCTTTTTAGGTCTGGGCCTCAGATTTCTGAATCTGTTTCGTGATCATTTGTCAATATAATAGGCAACAAGGTTATAAGCCCCCTGTGCTTGACACACGCCGCCAACTTTTTGGGTTGGCAATCCGGGTTGGCACGATGTTCACCGTGAGGAAACTTGTAATTACTTATCATATAACTGTTAAATGCACATATAAAGAAATTCCATTGGTGCACAGCCGGGGATCGAACCTACGACCTCAGGGATGAGATTGGCACACTGAAGCCACTAGATCAACAATACTCAATATTCATTTAAAGGCAATTAATATATTAAATCTAGTCATGTTTTGATGAATTTAAATAGCTATATTTATTTTAAAGGACGAAGTATCGTTTATTAATCTTCTCATACAAGCATCCTTTTACTGGATACTCAATAAAACGAAGGTAAACTGTCTGATGCAATAAAAAGAAACGTCTTAATAAAATATTGAAATTTATGATACTACTCCCACGGTACTTGAATATTGACACTAAATTGTAGTATTGAATGAGAAACAATAAAATTCAGTACAATAATTTATAGGTAGGTATTTTGTTGGTATTTATTTTGAATATTTTGTTGTTTTACACATTCATTAGTGATCCATACTATAAGTAGCTTATCGTTTGTTTTGTTTTTTATATATTTTTTTTTAATTTAGAACGGGGGGCAAACGGGCAGGAGGCTCACCTGATGTTAAGTGATACCGCCGCCCATGGACACTCTCAAAGCCAGAGGGCTCGCGAGTGCGTTGCCGGCCTTTTAAGAATTGGTACGCTCTTTTCTTAAAGGACCCTAAGTCGATATTAGATGTTCAGAATGACAGAGAAAAAGGACAAAAACATTCTTTACTTTTTATCGATATTTTATGAACTGCTCACAAATTTAGTAGAGAAATATCATCATTACCAGTTATTCTCTACAAGTGAAATATATTACATTCAACGTATTAAAAAAATCAGTGCGCTACAACCTCTTTAGGTCTGGGCCTCAGATTTCTGAATCTGTTTCATGATCATTTTTCAATCTAATAGGCAAGTAGGTGATCAGCCTCCTGTGCCTGACACACGCCGTCGACTTTTGGGGTCTAAGACATGTCGGTTTCCTCACGATGTTTTCCTTCACTGTTCGAGTGAATGTTAAATGCGCACATAGAAAGAAAGTCCATTGGTGCACAGCCGAGGATCGAACCTACGATCTCAGGGATGAGAGTCGCACGCTAAAGCCACTAGACCAACACTGCAACTAGTATTTATTAAACCTAAATAATATTCTAAATTAAATTGATTACTTTAATCAATTATTAGTCATATTCACAATTTTGTAGTCTAATAATAATAAAATAATAACCGTTAACCATGCATGGTGAATGTCATGAAAGAGAGGTATGTCAGGGCCGTAGCAAGTGGAGATGCGCCTCTGACTGGACTGAGAATACCGGACAAGAAATATGTCTACGCAAACAAAGTCGCTGATATTGCTTTTATTAAACTACATATATATATATTTATGATTTCAAATAGACTGTGGTCTGAACTACAAGTATTTGAAACAAATGGTGACTTTCACCAATCTAAAACTCGAAACAGAACTAATCTAAGCGGACGACCAATCAGGCTCCAGAAGATAAACCACTCCTGATATGAAAATTGTTTTCGTTTTTAGAACAAACTCCTAAGCGAAATTAGAGAATTATCACTGAATAAATTCAAAACTCTCGTTAAACGTAAATTAATCAATAGACCTTTTTTTTAAATTTGACGAATATTTAAATGATCCTAATCCTTGGGATTGTTTTTCTCCAGTTCAAACAATTTATATGACTCAAAACTTCCAGTTCTTCTTGCCCGCTTTACGCCCTTGACTTGCGAAATGGTAGTACATCTAAATTTAGAATCAATTTAACATTTCATCGTTGTTGACGTTCATAAGTGTACTTGGTTACCTTATATGAATAAATGGTATACAAAACACCAGCTTTTAATCATAATAAAAGTGTTAAATCAAACTGTTTTAAGGACAATTTATTACACTTATGAATAACAATTTACTCTACAACCTTAAAGTCTGTACTGAGATTTTTTTATAGGAACTAGGTGATCTATTTTTTGACACTATATTTTGATCTAAGGCATGGCGGTTTTCACACGATGTTGTCCTTCACCATACCATTAAATTCGCATATAAAAAAGTGGAGCCGTCTTTGAATTTCATGACCTTATAGTTAGCCACAAGACCAACACTGCTTTCAGTAAACATTAAACATGTTTTATACCGGTAATATATGTCTTACAATTGCCTAACCCGTAATAAAACGACAAGTTCCAGTAATCGATTTCTTTTATTACCGGATTACCTATGATTTTTTAAAAACAATTTTCGTTAAACGCAATACGAAATTGGGTCCGTTTGAAAATTTTATTCTGTAACTAATCTAAAGTCGGCTGAATCCGGCCAGGTATGGGATTTCAGTTGTTCAAAGCAATTTTAGAACTTTTAAAGCCTGCATCGGGCTCAACCTGCACCGAATTTATTGGAAGTTTCGCGAAGGTTTTTTTACAAATACGTTAACAAATGAATTGATTCGACATTTAAATTATACTCTTCATAGAATTGGTTATGTTAAAAATTTAATTATTTTGTTTTACGCAGCAATTATGTGTTCTAGGTGTGAAATTGAAAGATAGAGTAAAACTAGAAGAAATAAAGGACATGACAAAGCTTAGAATGCTGTTACTTCTGGTAAGCGATTGAAATGGAAATGGACAGGACACATTATGAGGGAAGATAAAGATAAATGGACGAAGACGAGGAAGACAAATAAAAAGATGGGAAGATGATGTGTGAAGAGCAGCTGGCCCTATGTGGCTACGTGAAGCTAGAAATAGAGAAGAGTGGAAGCCCTTAGAGGAGGCCTATGTCCAAGGACAAGCTGTATAACATAAATTAACCGGCTTTCCGATTAATGATTAGTGTTTATTTTTTATATTTAGTGTTATTTTATTAGTACTTCATATGTTAGTATAAGTAATTACAGCAATAAATTATTTATTATTATTATTATTTAACGCAGCAACTGTTTAGCCGCTGCAATTACGGAAAATAAGGTATATAATAAATAATATTTTCCTCTTCACAATATTGCATTTTACGGGTTTACATGCTGCAGGCAGTCACCAGCCTTCCATCACGGACAGAAAATATAAAAGACATGACTACATACTATGACTTAACTTAAGTAACATACAAAATATAACTAAAGCATAGTTGTGGGTGTGTGAATATGTGTAAGGGTGTGTGAATTAATCGTGTGTGAAAGAATTTTTGCTATAAATGTTTCTTTTTTGTTTACCTATGAGGTACACCTTTGAATCGCACATTACAAGAGATTTACTAAGGTATTTTTTTTATTTGAGTAAAATAGTGACGCATATACAATAGATTGGCTATATAGGCAAATAAGGCTTGAAACAAAATTCGCTCAGAAAATGTTTAATGTTAATCAAACTAATATAAAAATCTAATTAATTTCCAATAGAGCGGAAAATACGGACGCCAGTGGTGCGTCCTTTTATTTTTATTTATCAGACCGAGCCTGTCCATTGAGTCCGCTTAACGCTCCAACAAATTGGATATTTGAGGCTACTATTACTTTGGCAATCAAAATCGCTTGTTGGTATAGAGATTTTTAGACACTCTTATGTAATTCAGTAGAATAATCATTTTTTTAGAAGACCTGCCTTGCGATTCTGTAACTGACTTTTCGAACTCAGCAGTTTTCGCAGCGGCGGTCGCTCTCAAATCAGTCGTAAAGCAGTCATTTTACGATTTGGCATTCTGATAAACAATAAACTACAAGCTCCCTCATTATCAGCACGCTGAGCACAAATGATGACAGGTCACGGCCCTTTTGCGCAGTACCTACACAAATTTAACTTTCAAACCTGCCCAACATGACGATAAAACGGAACAAACATCGCATACGCTGAACAATCCGGCGTACGAGGCCGGTACGAACTACATAACAAAACAAACTTAGCTCTGACAAAAGCTGCATTTCCCCAGTTAGTGATACACCTCGAACACAGAATGTACCTGGAAAAACTGATACTTCAGCAACTTCAAATAAGAAATATGCGGCACCAGAATCTTCGGTATCCCACGGAGTATAGTCCCAAAAAATCAAAGGTACACATAACATATTATAGTCTATATTAAAGGCTCTATGTAAGGGTAGAGGTATAAGAACAATTAATTTTCCTTTACTAGGGATGGAGGTAGGCTTTTAGTGGCGTCCATTGAGCTTAAGGATGACTAGGTCAAGACTTAGTCTAACTAAGTCTCGACTCTATACACGGAAAAAAGAATTCATCGTACAAGTGATTTTATTTGTACACTTTGTAAAATCATTGCACAAATCACTGCTGAACTTAAGAAAATTACGCGCTTCTGTTTTTGTGTATAATACAGGCTTTAAATACATTAGTAGCATTTAAATCTGGGGTACCTTAGTATTGGTAAAAAACAAAAGCTTGCTTATGAAGTGTTGATTTTTAAGGAAGGTGTCTACTTGATGTATATTGCATTAATTACTAGCTTTTACTGACGGATTAACAGTTTCATTAAGCTAGGAAAATCCTCGATAAATAGGACTATCCAATACAAAAGTTTTAATATTCAATAATAATTAATATATAATAACTCCAACTATGATTTTGTTCTCTTTGGTGTAGACACTTGGGCCGTGGGCTTCAAGTGCACAGGCGCTAATTAAAAATTTAAGTAATAATAAAGAGTACCGCTGAGCCCAGAGCTGGTGCTTTCCTCGCTAAACGAATAAGCATCGCAATACAACGAGGAAATGCTGCCAGTTAAAGGAACTCATAGGAACCAAACTTTTTAAATTTGTTTTAATTTTCTATTTATCAATTTTGTATTATTCATACTTTCAATAAGCTTTACCTCCGAACCGAATAAACCTATTTAAACAAAATTTCTCTTTATCTTTTATAGATACAGCTACAAATAATTTTCTTTTAATTCAGAGAAACAATACCTGAATTTTAATTAAAAAGGCTTAAAATTAATTACTACAAAGTTGCTGCATCGTTCTGCAGTTCGAATTATAATCGATACAAAACTTTTACTGTTTTAGTTGAGCTCACTTCAGCTTATGTTGCAAATAATGTAAACATGTTATTTTGGAAAGTTTGTAATTGAATATGTTCACTGAATTTTAAAATATTTTTATGCATTTCTTCAAGCAAAGTAGCTTCATCATCGGATGTCAAGGCAGAATACAAAATACCATCCGTATCACCTCGACGTCCGTCGTTCCACAACTGCCTTGCGATTCTGTAACTCACTTTTCGAACTCTCACTGCGGTTTTCGCAGCGGCGGTCGCGCTCAAATCAGTCGTGAAGCAGGCATATTACGATTTGGCATTCTGATAAACAATAAACAGAACACACTTGGGCCGTGGGGTTCAAGTACACAGGCGATATTTAAAGATTTAAGTTGGCACCCAAGTTGGCAAGTTGGTAGAGTGTACCGGTGACCCCAGAGCTTGTGCTTACCTCGCTCAACGAACAAGTATCGCAATACAGCGAGGAAATGCTGCCAGCGCTAAAGGTAGACAGGGACCAAACTTTTTTATTTTATTATTTATTATTTTTAGGGATTTAATTTATTATTTATTATTATTACAATGTAGGTTAAGAAAATACTGTACATGTGTGTGGGAAATACGTTATACCATTAAATTATTTGGCAATGAAGAAATATTTAAGGTACATATATGGGTCAAACTCATGGGCTAGTTCAGGTTGAGGATTGTTTAAAAATAATACTTTTTTTATGCTGATATATATTTTGATATATTATTCACAAATATTCCTTCATTTACGTTTGCTAAATATTTAATTATTTAGTTACTAATTTGTTGAAAAAAAAAGAAAAGTTTTAAAATGTCCCCTTCTGTGGACTGTTCGTGAACGTGGTAAGCACATTTTGACAAATTCTGTTCTTAATTAACAAGTGTTATCTCATAATAAATATTAATTATCGATAATATGTATACTGAATGTTAAAATGTTACCAAGTTATTAAATATATATCTTGCTAAACCTACAGAATTAGAAATAAACAGTTGGTTACGCAAAATCACGTCTTTTCTGTAGACCTAAAATTCAATCGATTTTATCGAGCTAATTAAAAATACTATTTCACAATTATTTTTTTGTACTGGCCATACTACACGGCTGGCGTTTGCCAGTTTGGATTGAGTGACTGAGCGCTCGTAGTTTATTACAACAGTTTTTGTAAATTTTACTCTGTATATTATAGTAGTGTAGTAGTATATATAGTGTATTTTCCTGGTGTATATTAGTAAGTAATTAATGAATGTACCGATTAGCATGCAGCCATCGTTTCTTATTAGGAGTGGTTTCGAAATGTTTTAAATTGTTTGTATAACGTCAAAACTGATCGAGCAATGCTTACTTTTTTAATAAAAGTCCTTCCTGTGGACATCTTTTCTGTGGACTGAGAAGTCCACACGAGAGACATTGTCCACAGAAAAGAGCAATATTTATTTGGAAAGTAACGATAGTGTATTCTTAATTTGTAAAATAATGATTTTATTGCTCGTGCTTTAAGCCAAGCTAAGATAAAACGTTATTCTACCGCTACTGATGTTGCCAGGGCTTTCTGCTGTAACAACACTCTCAGTGTTTCTTGCCTGGAAAGGACGTGTTTGCAATGCTCTGAGAATACAGTAAATTTTAATGTGATCAATGGCAATGATACAATTATTTACCAAAGATGGATCACTAAAAAATGTTAGAAGTCATTAAAGGAAAAGAAAAGCTATGCCAAAAAACTATTAAAGAATCCGTTAAAACTACTCATCAATTACTCGTTATTATTTTTAAGACAAAATTATCTACATATTTTCAACATCTTGCAAATAAAACCAACACAGAGTTATTCGATCAATCAAACAAAACTTAACGCCAACAGATGGCTTACTTCATATTGATTTTTCAGAAAATTATTGCTGCAAATATGGATCAGAAATTCAATCAGCCCATTTTGGCGGATCTAAAGCACAACACTCACTTCATACATGTGTGTACTACTCGTCAAATAATCAGCCACCAACAAACCTTACACAAACCACATGTCTTTGCACTGTATCAGAAAACTTAAGACACGATCCCGTGTTCATTTGTGCACATTTAAAACCGGTTATTCAAAGAATAAAGTTACTTACACCAGATTTGAAGCAGCTGCATGTACTCAGTGATGGGCCTACTACCCAGTATCGTAATAAAACAATGTTTCATTTAATAGCAAACTATCTTAGCAAAATTTCAAAAGCAGAAATCATTAACTGGCATTTCAGCGAGGCAGGACATGGCAAAGGTGCTCCTGATGGGGTAGGTGGATGCATAAAACGGACATGCGATAATGCAGTTGCAAATGGCCAAGATATATCGAACATTGATAGTTTTATTTCATGTTTAAAAGGTAACTGTAAAGGCATTGAAATTATTCGTATTGATAATGAAGTATCTAATATACAAGAAATTGCAAACGTCAAACTTCGTCCTTTTAAAGGGACCTTCAAGATTCATCAGGTTGCATGGAGTGCAAAAGCACCTAACATTATACGTTGCAGACGATTGAGCTGCTTATTATGTGCAGCCCATATTGAATGTACCCATTTTGAAATTGGACAAATAGAGGTTGAGGGCATTTCGTGTAACGCGGTGTCCTGCGTAAGCGACGAATACAACGCGACGCGACCCTGTGAACGCGACCAACGAATTCAAATCAACGGCATACCCTACTTACGGCCTATGTGACAGTCTGCGGCGAGACGCGACGTCACGCGGACTTGTTTTGAGGGCGACCAGACGCGACACTACGAACTATGAAATGGTTGATTCTGAAGCGTTGATCGCCGCAGTGCGTGAGAAAAGATTGTTGTGAGACAAAAAACATAAACATTATGGGAATCGTTTATTAGTAACACTCCACAATATTGTTTAAACATTTTAGAATCGTTTCTTAATTTTGGATATAAATGATGGAACTCGCCAAATGTGTTTCTTTGTAAAAATATTATATTTGTTTTTTTTCTATGCTTTTTACGATATTTTTTGAAAAGTCTATATTTTAAGTATGAACTTTCGAGCAAAATTGTACTGTACCTCTCCATGATTCGAGAAGTAATGACCAAATTACGTAGGACATTTGTCGCGTGTAGCATCGCGTCGCATTACGTCGCGTCGTGTTGCGTCGCGTCGCGTCGTATTCGTCGCTTACGCAGGACACCGCGTAATTTTATAGAAACACAACTTCTACAGAATTTTACATCTTCTTCAACCCCCAGTCCAGCAACCACTAATAACACTACATCAGCCTCTACAGCCACTGGACCGACAACCCCAACTCTGCTTGAACCCTTGTTAAATACACCATCATTGGAATCATCACCAAGCCCAACCCGTCAACCATTAACCCCACAAAAGCCAAATTTAATTAATACACACTCTGATGACTCAGTAACTCCTAATAAATTCAGGTTCTGTCCAACCCTTGATGTAAGTGACTTGGAAAACTCAATTACACCACCAAAAGTAACACCCAAAAAATCCAGAGTCCGTGCATTCCCAGAATACAGTGACTCTGACGACTCAAATGCACCACAAAAGAAATGTAAAGGCCGTTCAGTTTTTGATTCGAGTGATGATGATATCTTTTAAAATCCTTTTTTTACTTTGTATTGTTTATTATGAATAACTTTTTAAGACTAACGTAACGATTGTTTTTGTTTTTTTTTGTTTTTGTTCTATTCTGTGGAAGTATGTCCCTTCAGTGGTCACAAAAAAAAAAGTCACAAAATTCTGACTCGTTTTGTGTATGACCCATATTCTTGTTTAATATTTAAGTCGAAAATAATAATGCCTCGGAGGTTATAAGCGTAATCTTCCATTAATTAACGTAACATTGTATTGACATTGACATTTATGAATATTTTATTCGTAAACGTTCTTCTATAGGCCACATATATAATATATAAGAAGGCTATATAAGTACCACATAGTTGCAAAATGTTTGTAATGCTTTAAGTTGAAAGTGACAAAAGTCAAAAGTCATTTATTCATGTCATCAACTTGTACACTTATGAACGTTTTTTGTTTTACACAACATTTGTAAGGAGCTGCAACCATTACATCATGTTCCACATGACATCTTAAGTAATAAATAAATTAAAAACAAAGATTTGTCCTCTACCAGCATGAGTCATAGTGAAATAGGAGCATGCACTTATATTCTCGTGGGAAAAACACGCAAATACATAGTCGAATTAACTAACATAGAATTCAAGTACGACCAGTCACCACAAGTAGCACCCGCTCATGAGTATGACGCATGGCCACGCGACGATAAAAAACTTGATTTTTTTAAATACTATATGAAATTTATGTTTTATAGTGCATTTATGAATAAAGGCATATACATATAGCAATGTTAGCAGACCAGACAGACACATATCTTCACCCAGAGGTCGGGCGTTAGATTCCGGCTCTGCAAGCAGTACCTACAGGCTACAAAATATATAAGGAAAAATAAAACCTAAAATTAGACGCCGGTCAGTCATAGACGCCTTCTTCTAAAATTACTTAATACTTGTTATAAGTACGTTTGTGAATTAAGATTAAGAAAGAAAGAACTATGAAAGCCTGTATAATCAATCCTTTGACAACAAGTTCTTACTTCCGTTTATAATTCAAGCCAGTTTATAGCGGTAAGGACGTCGTTAACCACCTGTTATTGTCTTCATCCGGTTGTTCATCATACTGAGTTACGGAATATTTCCCGTAAATAGTTTGGCTGATACAAACTCTAACTCAAAGTTTATATTTTCTTATATTTGAATAGGGGTTTTTTTTTTAAGATGTTGTTACTTTTATTTGTTTAAGTTTACATGCTAATAATTGTATGACGTTGCTCGTTGTTTTTTGTTCGTTTTGAGGACCCACAGAATTGGCATGTCTGCTCATAATTTATATAATATAGTATAAATGTACACGCCCTAAACAACAAAACACCCATATGCCATGGACTAAATTATTAATTTACCATATTTTGCACTGACCCTACTTTGGTTGCAAACTGCAGGGTTGTAAATACGCAATCATGGAAAGGTGCTCTACTAAACATTTAATCATCGGATGTCGAGGTAGAATGCTAAGTTTCATCCTATCCATCTCGACATCCTATCCATCTGGAATGCCAGGTATTCCACAACACAGCGCTTTTGAAGCCATTTACTGCCGCGTACTACCTGTGGAACCACTGCCAGACAGATATATGGCTTAGGAGCCTTCAAAAAAAGACCTTACCATTCCCCGAAAGGTCGGCATCACACTCGTTAGACGTTGCAGGTGTCCATGGGCGATTATCACTAAATATAAAGTAACCCGCTTGCTAGTTTGCCCCCCGACCCATAAATTGATAAATAAAAAACATTTTCCATAAACGTATTGTGAGACTATTCCATACGTGGTAAGGCGCTCGATCTCTATGCTTCTGGTTTCTTCCGTAGAAGAACTAAAGTCACCGACTAAGCGTATGAGTTTACATGGCAAAGTGCACATTTCTCGAAGAATCGATAAGCGATGAAAAGTCTTGGAATGGCGGCTGAGGGTGAGGGCGGCCTCCAAAGATGGCCTAGTAATCGAGGTAATTTAGGCGAGAGGCCTATGTCCAGTAATAGACTTGTACTTGAAGCGCTGCTTCCGTACAAACATTTTTTATTACTTTTTAATTGTTATAACTACAATAATAAAAGAGTACCGAGAGTTTTTTACGCCGGCTTTTTCTCTCGGCCTACACCCTCTGTCTTCTTTGCCGATGAGTAGGAATGCCTACAAATTCAAATTTTATGACGTGGAATAAGTGATTCATGTGTTAGCTTTTAATATTTATTTAATTAAATTCTAAACATTTTTATGAAACATATTCTTTTGCTACAAGTGCGCATGTGCAATTATTACTCATTTGACTCGTTCGGTTATTTACGAATTGTTACAAATTGACTCGAATAACTGCCCGAAGTGGGAAGGTCGAGTCTGAGTGGGGACGAGATTATAAAACACATGCGCACAGGCAAATTTGGGATTATTCAAGTTGGCAGCTCTCTAAAGCTGCGCTATTTTACGTAAATCAATGTGTGCTAGTAAAATGAATCAAGTCATCATTGGAGTGTTTAATTTCCTACCCTAAGAACTAGACCAACAAGCCTTAACACATGTATCTTATGTTCCATAATAAACATATTTTATTTTATTTATTTTAATAATATCTAACTAATATATTAGTTTCTAGTTAATGCTAAGGATGTAATAACCAAAGGTTTTAGCAAATTATCTTTTAACAAATAGCGTTTAATATCCGCGATCTCTCAAAAAACTCACGTTTTTATTCTTCGATAAATATTTAAAAACAATATAGGCGTCGTATTCTGTTTATCATAAATCTTCTTATATAATATTTACTGATTCCATTTTATCGCTACGTGAGGAAGACAAAGTTCAACGATTCAGACTATAAATATATTCGTTGAAGGATAAAGAAATATTTGTTAAACACATACTATATATACTTTTGGAAATATGTTACGAAAAGGAAATAAACATGAGAACTTCTGGTCTAAGATCCCGCTGCAGGATTGGTGCGCTCATCGACTATTTGTTTAAAACCAATTTTTTATGTTTATTTATAATTAAGAGAATATATATTTACTAGGGTGCCTTTAAAAATTTGGCCGCCATTATTTTTAATTAAAGTGTAATGAATGAATCAGTAAGACAGACATATAAATGTGTCCGCCCTTTTCAGAGGTTACTAAAGTAGAGGAAAAGTATAACGTGACTTGGCTTTAGTTTTGACACCAGCCTTGCGATTTCGTAACTCACTTTTCGAACTCTCACAGCGGTTTTCGCAGCGGCGGTCGCGCTCAAATCAGTCGTGAAGCAGTCATTTTACGATTAGGCATTCTGATAAGGAGGGAGCTTGTAGTTTATTGTTTATTATCCAAAACCTGCCCAGGAATCACCGTAAAGTATCTATAAAGAGATGGTAATCCGAAGACGCTTTATTGAAACCTTCTTTATTGAAAAAAATAGTATTACTAATATTAATATAGCTATTTATTTTATTTAAATCGTCACGCCTATATCCCGAAACGGGGAAGGCAGAGATCACGGAGCTCGTCGGTTATTGGTTCTTTTTACGTCCTGTCTCCAGTATCCCCTGGATTTGGGCCAGGTATGTTACCAAGGCTTAACCAACCCGATTTCACCATCCACGATTGCCTTGATATATCATACTTGTTAGCCGCTTCTCACTCTTCCGTTCTACAAGACTGTTTAGATTGCTTTAAATAAAGATACGGTATTGAAATAAATTATATGTTTATTAACGAAATGACTTATATACACTATTCTAACAGATCTTCAATTTGCTTGACTTGCTGATACAAGACATCACTGTTGCTTCGGCTTTTCTTCTTTGTTATGTCATCATCACAATCGTGACCAAACTCATAGCCACGAGAGAGATAATGGAACACTATTATTGAAGCAAACATGAGTCCAGAGTAGAAGAAAGACTGGGTTTCCTGAAAAAAATATGTTTCATTGATAAAATTTGTGTGTTGCCATTTGTGTCAAACCATAAAAACTTTCCACTCGGAATCAAACCTATGCTTTATACTTCAACTCCAAAGCCACGAACACTGATTGTTTCGTTTGGGCTGAGGGTAGTTTACAACATAGTTTTGACCACTCAAAGAGTATTTAACTATAATAGTTTATTTAAAAAAAACAATTGGAACGTATAAAATAAATTACATTTGTCTTGCTTTTGTAATATTAACTATATTCTACTATGTACTTTATCCCGTGAATTAGACATAATAGACATAGACAGAACATTTATTACTAACAAAACACACACACACAGAAACACAAAATAACAATAATTAAAAATAAAAAAGAATGATAGATAACATTCGTGAAATGACATCGATAAAATAAATAAAAATATGTATTAAAGAATCCACCCCACTTCACGATGTCTCGACATCATCATCGTGAAGTCAAAATGCTAATCACTTAAGACAGACTGATTGATATTGGCTGTCTACAGCTCTAAGACGAAACTTCAGGCAAGGTCCGTCCAATTAACATTGTCAGTAACGGTCAAATGGCTGCAGACTGTCGACCAATACATTTCACAAGGACAGTCGGAAAATTGATTTCCTTTTGAGCTTGCCAAATCTGCCGAATCTATAATTTATGTGGAACAATGTCGTGTGGGATGAACCGGTCAATAAATATTTTCGAATTACACATTAAAAAATTCCGTTATTTTCTTTTCATTTAAACTATCTGTTACTTAGAAAGTTTTATGGATTAGCGTTCCCTAATTGCCATCATTTCCCATAAAATCTGATAAAAGCCAAGAGGCTGATTGCAGATGGATAAAGAATGAAAAATAAAAAAGTTTTATGAATGTTTTCATCCATTACACGTGTTGGACAAAAACAATAGATTAGCAGCCCCGAACCCGAACATTTATTTTGGATTTTATTTCTATTATTTAGTGGAAGTAAGACGTTATTATATATATTTTACTAAATACTACTTACGGCGTCTCCTTTTTGAAATTCGAGTTATAGAGTATAATATGTACTATCAATACTTCGTAGGGAAATAACATTTTGTTCGAGTTACAAAGTCTAACTGAGGATTTCGATTAACAATGTTCGAGTTATAGAGATTCCACTGTATTAGTTGTTAACGCCATCTATTGACGGGAATTTGTAACCAAAAGGCTAAACGAAAAAAATTGTGTTCTCTTCTTTTTAGTGAACAGACACGCGTATACTCTTTTATTATAAAGCAAATCAATCCAAATACACTATTTTAATCTTAACGTAATTAAAGTATGGACTCAAATACCTGCTGATAATTAGTGAAGAGCCTTGTGATGACGATAATGATGATGTTTCCAAAAGCTTCGGTGAGCAAGAACACGGCAGTCATCACGGCTTTCATACTATCCGGGGATTCTTTGAAAGAGAACTCATTTCCCGTCACTGCGAATAGAACCTGAAATATTGTGTTATGTACCATCACCACCACCGACTGACACCACCACCTGATTGATTGATTGATTGAATCAATTAATTTTACGATTGAGCTACTACATCTACTTCAGTATACTCCCTCATAACACGGTACTCTTATAACGCATTTTCATATTACGCGAGTCCGTCGTACGGGTTTTCCCCCATACAACGCAGTAATTACACACGTTATATTTCTGTAGTTTTTCATGTATAAAGTACGCATATATTCGATTTAAATCCTCTTTAACAAGAAAATAACGTGTTATATGGGGTCATACAAGCGCAATATCTAATAATACTCCTACAACGCGTTTCCTATAACAGGGAACTAATCTACCGTGTTATAGGAGGGATTAGTCGACACTTTCTTATGAAGTAATTTACGACGCGAGCCTTTCAAACCTAGTCCTTTGAAAAAATAAAAAATATATTTTTTTAATTTATAATTGTGAATCTTAACTACATTCTCAACTTTTTACTGATTTTTTTTTTATAGAACAGGAGGCAGACGGGCAGCAACCTCAGCTGACGTTAAGTGTTACCGCCGCCCATGGGCACTCTCAATCCCAGAGGGCTCGCGAGTGCGTTGCCGGCCTTTTAAAAATTGGTAAGCTCTTTTCTTGAAGGACGCTAAATCGAATTGGTTCGGATACTTCAGTGGGCAGCTGGTTCCACATAGTGGTGGTGCGCGCCAAAAACTGCCTTAAAAAACGGACACTAGTAAAACGGCGGACATCGAGTTGGTACGGGTGGAATTTTGTATTCTGCCTCGTTCTCTGTTTATCATAGCATAAAAGCAATTTGACAGAGAGAGACGAAAGAATTTATTTTATTTTTAATACAAATGAAACACAAGTAGATTTAAAAAATATGTGTCCCTGTCTACCCTTATTGCTGGCATTTTCCCGCTGAATTGCGTATTTGAATATTTATAAAGAATTTTTCTTGAATCTCAGACCTTTTTACTTGATAGATCTAAAACTGTTAAACTCAATCTATCTCGTGTCAGACCTGGAATATGTTCTCGATACATCAACTCAGACCCTTAATAAATAAACTCAGCGTCTAGATTTTCAAATCTATGAAAGACTTTCTTTTTCTTTTATTTAGATTGCTTTTATTGCATTTTAAAGTGGTTTTTCGTCGTCACATTTCGGTGATTTGAACGCATTTGTTATTTGTATGGGACTGAGTGTGTAATTTTGTTCATACAACCTTAGGTGCCTTCCAAACCGAAATATTAATGATTAATCTTTGGTGACCTTCTTTTGTTTTTACTACGACCAATAACCGATTCCGTGACATATTTAAGGGCTTAACAGCTGCCCACTAAAGCACTTCGAAAGCTTGCGCTATGATAAAAAGACTAGTCCTTTAGGTAAAACGGTCCAATTACATCGATTATATTAATATTAGGTGCTTAGATATTAAGCGTTTTGTATGGGAGGACCAAAAATAGAAATTTCCATAACAAAAATGTTGGACACAAAAACGCACTGTGTTTTCTTTCAACAACTAATCCTTCGTGCCGTTCCTGCAGCACTGGTGCCACGTTTGAACTCGTACTCGTAAATAACATGATATTTAATTTCCATTTTATAAATAGACTGAAGCAAATAAACAAAATAAAAACGGAAAATGAATTGAATCATGGTCTTCGAAAAACAAATGCACGAGTAAATAGCAGTAAAAAATTGAATTTGGAATTCCTAACCAAAGAGGAGATATTTGAGGCCAAAGTACGATAAAACGTCAATGTCATGTAAGGACCTAATATTTATTATAAATGACCTATTAACATTCCTGTAACTTGAAAACTTTTAATCGTTAATACATATCTAACAATGCAATACAACCATAACATTTGGACGAAAGTTCGACCAAGACATTTAGTTAACTTAAACGACGAAGTTAACGTTCAATTCAGCAAATGCATGCAGTCAAAGTTAAACCAATTGTGAAACGTATTATATTAATATCCATTGTGGCGATATCTACAATCTGTTACAAAGCACTGCAATGACCTGAAACGCGATAAATTATTCCGACCTCGACCTTAGCCACTGGTGCTTTCGAGGATCCCCCCTAAGTTGGAGGAACAGTCCGTCTTTCCTCTATAGACATAATTCATGACGGAATAGATATTCGACTTTTCGATATATTTCAAGAAGAGTCCTTGCCGCCCACCACAACTAAAAGGCCGGCTACGTACTTTCGAGCCAAACGAACGAGCTTTACGAGCGGCGGTATCACTTAGCATCAGGTAAGTCTCCTGCCCGTTTGCCCCTCGTACTATAAAGAAAAATGTGGAACCAGTTGCCCACTTTTCGAACCATTGGACTTACAGTCCTTCAAGAGTGTACCAATTCTTAAAAGGCCAGCAACTTGCGAGCCTTCTGGCATAGTGAGTGTCTATGGGCGGTGTTATCACTTAAGAACAGGTGAGCCATGTCCTGTCCCGCCCATGGGCTCGCTGTTACATATAAAAAATTTAAAAAGCAAGTAATAAACATCTCATCAGGACAACCAGTCTTCAGGTTTAGATTTCCTAAACTACACATATATCATAATTCGTGTAATTTATTAAGAACCTCTTACCTGGAAAATGCTAAAAATTCTTTGTTATTTTTTTAATTTGATGAATCCTAAAACCTCTCTCATCAGGAAGATACAGCACGTTGATGGTACATTTAAGGTTTTAATTATATAAAAAGAACGAATCTTATACTAAAAGCAATTTAAATTTTTATCTTTGAAGCTTAGTTGTTAATATTTTAGTATGACAAAAAGGTTTTAATGTCATCGGTATTCAAACATACTCAAATAATAAAGTACTACCTCTGCTATTGACATAATCAGGAACTGAGGCAGCAACAAAGCCATGGTTATGGAGTTTGGCTCAGAAATGGTGATCACATCAGCTTTCTGTAAGTCAAAGGAAAACTATAAAATTGTATGAAAATGTCTACGGCCGTCGTTGTATTACACAGCTTATTGATTTCGATATTAGGTTGGTTTTTCTTTGTGTAGTCTTCTAATTAACAAAGTAGGTCCATAGTGATGACTTTAAAGCAGTGTTTCCCAACTGGGGACCACGCCCCACAGGGGGGCAATCTGATTGTTAAGGGAGGGTTATTTGATTTTAGGAATTTAATTTAAGAATTATGTTTAGAAAAATTACTTACAGTGACCTATCATGTAACAAGAGAGTGAGTATGAGTTTCTTAAGTGAACAATTCAATTTTTATATAATTTATATAAAAAATTATAAGGATTAAAAATAAGGGTAGGGCAGTAGAAAAGACTGGAGAGCTTTAGAGGAGGCCTTTGTCGGAAGACAAGTTGTAACCGAATTACCGTATGCCGATAATCAATAGATAGTAAAATTGTTAATATATTAGTTAAACTCTAGTTAATAGTCAAAATGTGGTTTTTACTCATAAGTAAATTAATTTTAGGCACACGAAACTACTCTGTAAAACTTGTTAACAACAATAAAGGCTTTTATTATTTATTATTATTAAGGGTGGGCATGGCACATACAAGGTTGGGAAACACTGCTTTAAAATGAATAATTTTAGAATTTTGTATCTTTTCGAACAAAGTCAGATACAAAAACGATTCAATTACAAAACAATAATACATTTTTAACATCAACATCCGTACTTTATAATAAAGTCTGTTATTTCCGATAATTATACTTTATACTTTATGAGAACAAGTAAGTACGCGAAAATACTTTATTTCGAATGATGTGATTTCTTTTGTCGTAAATATTTTTTCGTTAAACGGAATTTATCGATTGGCGCTGAATCGATGTTGCCACTCGCCATTACTCGTAAAATCTGTCAAGCCGTTTAGGAGTTTAATTATGAACACGTGCACAGAAAAATTTATATATATACCAGCTGTTCATTTGCTGTATAGATGTAACCTAGTTACCGACTGCAGCGCCATCTGCCGGAATGATTTGAATCTAAACCATCCAGGGCGCCACCCAAACGCATACAAAAGAAGTCATTCAAATCGGTCCACCCGCTTAGTATAAATATATATATAACAGCGCAATGAACCTTATAATAAATTACACATTAATTTGATTCAGTCAAAAAGAGATTTGTACAAATTTAGAAACTAGTTAATTTAAAGCCCGTATGTCAAAAATATATTCAAAATGCATGATTTCTTAAAAATACTCACATAAACACCATCAACTCTATTCAAAATAATACAATAGACGCCTCCACTCATCATACTAATGTCAGTTAAAATTATATTCGATCCCATTCGTAGTGAGTACAACGAAGCGAATACTTCCATCTGCTTTGAAACACCATTTGTTATAACAGCTTCTACTTCGCTTCGTCTTTCATTGAATAAAGTAATCGACGAATTGTTGAGTAGATTTGACGCTAGAAATCTAAAAATATATTACAACGATGAGTACTAATACACACTGGGAGATATCTAGGAACGTTATTCAGAAATGAGTTAAAACACGAAATCATTCTCCAAATCTTTCAAGCTTTCAACATTCTTCAACCGCCTCAATTCGCCTTGTGACGAGCGTACAACAGTCATCCCAGAAGTCCTAGGATACCCGTCGATTTTATTAATGAACTTAATATATATTACAGTATGAAAACAATAGACAATAAAGCATAATGAAGAATTGATATTAAAATCTAAAAAAATATCACGTAAACTTAAGTATGTATTGTAAATACATACATAGATCTCTTTGTTTGGATTTAATAAAGCGGGTCTCACAGTCGATTTTATTTAAAAACTTAGATACTTAATAAGTAATAAAATATAGATAAGAATAGATAATGAAGCATAGACTTCTAATGCAAATATGTAGATTACCCAATGGACACAGCGTCATATACGATTTTTTTATCAGTATTTTAAATTATTGAGCAGTGTTGGCTTCAGCGTGCGACTCTCATACCTGAGGTCGTAGGTTTGATCCCCGGCTGTGCATCAATGGACTTTCTTTCTATGTGCGCATTTAACATTTGCTCGAACGGTGAAGGAAAACATCGTGAGAAAACTTGACCCAAAAATGTCTTAGTCCCAAAAAGTCGACGGCGTGTGTCAGGCACTGGAGGCTGATAACCTACTTGTCTATTAGATTTAAAAATGATCGTGAAAAAGATTCAGAAATCTGAGGCCAAGACTTAAAGAGGTTGTAGCGCCACTGATTTTTTATTTTAAATAAAGAAACGAATCTTACTACATTATTTAATTACTAAAAATTTATATTAAAGATTATATCTACCTATAGTAATGAGTAGACTTAAAAAACTGAATGTCACCGAAACGTTATAAACTCCTATTTCCTTCGCAAAGTGAGTTAATATACTCACGTGAATAATTTCCGCGACACATCCCAAGCTTAAAATTAGTCTCGCAATAACCCTCTGATCCAATTTAAACCGTGAAAGAATAAATTGCCTCAAGAAACGTCGTCGCTTAAGAAATGAAATTTTAATAATTTTCTTATTTCCAATATAAGTCAAAATTTGAACATTTGTTTCACAATTATGTAGCTTAAGCATAATTTTTGAATTCTTTCACTGGTAGGAGTTATGTAACCTAAGTTTAGTTGTTACATATCAATATTTTAGTTAATAATCGCATACTTGAAGCCAATATTAAGCCCTTTAGTTATTACCACACTCATAAATTGTATTTTGACATTCTCGTTTCCGATAATGTCCAATAACATAATTGTCATTTAGATTTGTGAACCCATAGATAAGCCAAGGTAGTTTTTGTTAGCGTCGCATTCCTATTACCCCTAATTCTGTTTTAGTTATAAGCTTATATTTTAAATCATTAAAGTCAGTTGTTACCCAGCTTCAAACAAAGTGTTTTATTTGGACATATCCATACAAAAAACCGCCACCAAACTTAATTCAGGTATGAATTTAATTAGATATAATTTTAGAAATACGATAGAAAAGGACTATTCATTTTGATAATTTCAATGATAAACTACATAAACTAAAAATTCAGATTAAGTTTCAATTTATTCTAAAATATATGACAATTACGGTGGACATAAGATTTACAAACAAAAGTTTTACTTAATAACTATATATTAATAGACCAGTGCAGATAGCCTTTAAAATAAATAAAAAGTGAAAAAAATTACAGTAGGATGAAACCTATTAGAAAAGGAGGAGAATATGATCAAAATGAAAGGAAAAATAAATTACGGTCGATCTGAGGTCGGGAAGGGGTAGAGAAGTAGGGAAGGGGATGACGGGTCTGGGCGTTACTGCATACGATTTTTTGCATTTTCTGAGAAGATTTACTATGGTAATATATATATATTTTTTTACCATAGGAAAGTAGAGATTTCAACGCACTGAAAGCACACCAAATTTTTTAAAAAAGCTGAAATTTTGACGTCAGAATTTTCGATTGAAATTAGGGTGTTTTTTCGATATTAATTCAAAATAAGGTGAAAAAATGAATATTTTTAATCAAATAAATCACAGTATATTTGGGACATAATAAGGTAAGTTTTCACCAAATCTCGTAGAAAAAAATTTTTTTTTGAAAAAGTTATAAATAAAAAACCAAAAACTTGGTTTTTTGAATTTTCCACCTAAATTTTGAGGTTATGTGAAAAATCTGCAAATACAAAAGTTATAGATCTTTTTATTGCCTACTACTTTGCCATTTAACTTTCTTCGATAGGACTTTTAGTTTTGCCGG